>NW_004567125.1:31271319-31339399 GCF_000260355.1 Condylura cristata | reverse complement strand
GCTGCTCCCCTCAGCAGTGTACTTTGTCGATCTGCCTGTTCTGCTCCCCACTCTGTCTCTGGTGAAGCCTCTCACCGCCCCTAGCCTCTGGCCTGTACCCCAGTTCTGTATGCACAAATAAATCTTAAAAAAAAAAATCAGTTTCTTGATACTTGATAATAGGTGCTTGCTAGCACATGCAGCTCATGGGTACCATTTGAGATGGCACAGATAGAGACCACCTGTCAGCATGTAGTACACCAAATGGAAGGAGAGAATGCTTTGAGATTCCCATATACCTCTTTCCTCTGCACCAGGCAGTGTGGTCTCTTGATGAAAGCAAAGGTTAGGCCACCTTTGTGGTAACCAAGTGACTGGCTATTTCATCTGGCTGAGCCTCAGTTTCATTTATAAAGTATGATAATACTCAGTACAATGTGCACATACAGAAGTCCTCCTGTTTCTGGATAACAGACCCCACAGATAAAAGTGCATAAAGAGATAGCCCTTATAAAAATTACACCACAATACAGTAACCACCTAATTTGTTAAGCAGGACTGCACATAGAATGAAGGTAATCCAGTCCCTCTAGGCTCAACTGCAGTGGCAGGTCTATTACCCATTGAGAGGTCTAAAATTCCCTCTCAACTGCAAGGCCTTGGGCAAAGATAACCTCCCTCCCTTGATTGCTAGCTTAACAGAGAGAATGAGTTCCTTCACCATCTTCTCAGTTTTTAAGCAGAAGCCGAGCACTGACATGATAGTCCTTCACAAGACACCACCAGATGATAGACCCACAGCCCTTGTCATAGACAGAGACCAATCTCAAAGATAAACAATATGCCCAAGGTCACCCAGGTAAAAGCACTAGTATAGCTTGAAGCCACTACCTGAATTCAAGCATCTTAGGGCCACTGAGGGAAGTGCCCAGACCTAACCTGAGAATACCCAGGCTGAACCAGGGGGTAGAGTGTTCATTAGCAGGGACTGGGGAAGCAGCTGCAACACCTTAACTGCCCATCACCCCCAGGTCTTGTCTCTAGAGCTGTGCAAAGCATGTAGTGCATGCCTAAGACCCAAAGCAGATCATACCAGCATAGCTCCAAAAGACCCTATGGACCACAGGAGGCGCCCTAGAGCTTCATCACAGGAGAGGAGTATATCTCCAGGGACCAATCACCCAGTTCTCATAAGCTAGGCAGCTGCCCAACTCAGGTCCCACCAAACCTGAAATCTAAGAAAAACCCATGTTCCTAATTCCAAGTTAGGCAAAACTAGTGCTCATCACAGCTGGAAATCAGAAATAGCCCCACATCTATGGTAAGCCAGTTACTGGCCCCAACAGGACAAATGGGTTCATGCTGCACCAGCAAGGAAAAAATTAGGGTGGGGAGGAAAGCCAGAGAGGGGTTAAAGTGCTTCAGGAAGATGGGGCCAAGATGCCAGCACAGCCAGGAAACAGTGCTGTCCACAACTTCCCAGGACACCTGGCACTGGTCTTGCTAGGGAAGCAACCCTAGCAGGTAAGAAGAGGAAAACATTCTGGAAGAACACAAGGTCAGGAGCTGATTTAAGAGCCATGAAAAGTGGTTGGAGCTGAGAAAGTAGGGCTGCTGGAGCCAGAGACTGGGACACAATTTATTTAGTTAATTCTTTGTAGACTCTCTAGGGCACAAGTGACAGAAGAGCTAGCTCAAATGAGTTTCATCAAGAAAAAGACGCTCACCCAACTGGCTCACCCAGCTGAAGGTTTTGGGTAAGGCTCACTTTGGCCTGCCAGATCATGGTCACTCAGCCCTTCTGTCCCTCTACAAGAGCCTCACTCCTGGACAGGTTGTCCCCAGGAGTCACCAGCTCACACCCTCTCCTATCCAAGGAGATCCCAGACTTGAGCAAAGTGCTAAAATTTTCCTGGGCTCTAACTAGGCCACAGGCCTAACAGTGAACTAGTTACTGGCCAGAGAAATGCAACCCTATGTCTAGTTAGTTCACATGCCCATTCAATGGACAAGGACTGGAGGGAAGGAAAAGAGGAAAGACAGAGCACAGAAGAAAACAAGGAAGAGAATGCAGCCAGACCAAGTCTGAGAACTGCTAATATAACATGAAGCACCGTGACTCTTCAGATTCAGGGTCATGAGCCATTCTCAACAGACTTCTTGCAAAAATTAAAGCTGCAAACCTAACCGCATCCAAAGCTGCATGATAAACAAGAGAATCAAGATTCCAACTCAGTTCTGCCCAACTCCAAAACCCAAATTTTCACCTGGAGAAAGAATGATCCATGATATGCCACCTAAAAGCTCACACACCAGACACATGGCCCAGAAGAGGTGTGAAATATCCAGTCTGTGTTTTGGGGCATCCAGTTGAAATCAGTGCAGAGGAAAAAGCAAGAGGCAAGACCAGATGGGGAAGTGGCTACATTCAACCTCCCTGAAGATCCTGTCTGCAGGAAGGGCATCAGTACCGGAGGGAGACCCCACAGTGGCAGCCCAGAGTAGTAGGTGGTCTACAGGAGTGGCTCATGGTACCACCAACCAACAGCACAATGAGGGTAGGAACAAAGAAAGCACTCTGAAAAGGCTGACTGTACATCAAGCAGAGCAGTAAGCCCTGGAGAGAAAGGATCGGACACTACCAGATACTATGGCTTTGAACACTTGGGAAAAGCCTTAAAGTCAAGATGGGGCCCCAACAGTGCCAGGCAAAGCCAAATTGATTGGGAAAGGAGGCACCACGGGCAGGAGGTTTGGAAATAATGGGAAGGCAGTGAGATAAAAGGGGGAATGGGGAACAGAATGCATTGTTCAGTGCAAGGTCTGTAGAGGCATTCAAACACCAACCCTCCAGCAGGCACTGAAGGCAGCACAGTGATCCAGTAAGAAAGCCTGGAATGACAAATACAAGCGGCACTCTCGTGCCCAAGTTCAGCTCATCTTACAAAGCAGATGATGCCAAATTCAATTTCCCAATTTGGAGGAGCTCTACTGGCCCAATTGTGTTGAAAACCATGTCCACTGTGTGCCTAACAAAGTAGCCACATTCCCAAGGAAATGAACAGGAACCCACTTCTCTAATCGCTCAGGGCTGACAAGCATACTCATCAGAAATCCTTAAGACACCTGCAGCAGTGTTCTGCTACTTGGTGGGGGGGGAGAGAGCGCGCACGCGGGGTTGGGGGAACTACAGCAGTCTGGAAGCACCTCCTAGTTTTGCCTGCAGAGCAGACCCTGGTTCTTCCATGAGCCCCTGAATCCTTGTAAGCACCGCTGTTTTTTTAAAAGGGCCCCTTCAGCCCTCACCAAGTCAAGCCCAGAGGATCCCTTCTTTAATCGTCTACCCTTCAAGAGTGGCTGTGCTTCCTACCACATGGGAGAGGTCCTCTACAAGACAGAAGACACACACCCAGTGGCAAGGACAAAGTTCTCCTCTCTCCCACCCAATGTCAGTGCTAAACAGTGTCTTTAGCTCAGCAAGCAGTGCAGAGGTGAGGTTAACAAATTCATACCCATGATGGGGGCATATGATGTATCTGCCTTTGGAAAGCTCAGCAGTAGCACTGGCTGGTCAATCAGTCTGCAAGGGAAGAACTTTAAATGCATGAGAATCTCCTCCAAAATAGAAGTGAAAGTGAAATACCCATTCACAGCCCAACAGAAGCACCTAAAGCTTAACATGTGACCCGTTGCTATTGCCAGCACCCAGCAAAGGAGGGTGGATACCACATGCTGCATAGTCTCCTGGGAACACAGGGAGGGGAAAAAAATTAGGCAGACCATAAGAAAGCACCTGACCTACCACTCTCAGTCAACCCAAGAGGCAGAGGCAAGGCCCAGAAGTGAAGGTACCCATCTCCATTAATCAGTAGAAGGAGACAGACAAGACGCAATTGATAGGACAATCAGCCAACCAACCCAACCCCCCTCTCCCCCCCCCCACCCTCTGTGCTGCTGAGCAACAAGAGAGTGCAGAACACTGAGCTCCTGCTGGGGCCCACCTCTCAGGTAGTGTAGACGGTTACTGCAGCACCAGAAGAACGAAATTCTCCTGGACTCTGAAGTCCTACTCAGTCCAAGATGGGGTCAGAGTTGTACCCCAGCACCTGCACTAAGACAAGGTATCCAAGTGTGACTACAGGCAAATTAGAGTCTGAAGGTTTGGTCAGAAGGGGTGGGCACTTAGAACCCTACACTGTGACTGACACCAACCAAACCTCCCCATTACTTATTGTGGACCTCACATTTTAGTTACATGCTCTCTTTGTCCTCTAGAACCACCTGCCCCAGGTCGGGCACCACACCCAACTATTTGAAAACACTATCACATCAAGGAGGTGATTAAACCAGTACATACCCAGGAGATTGCCAGTTTGCTCCCTGTCCTTCTACCTCCCTTGACCCATGAGCAGAATCCTGATGTTTCTCAGGAGCATGCCCTCTATTCTGGACCTGTGTGAGTGTTTAACTCCAAATCCAGATTTAGGGGTGACCAACCAACATATTCTGCTAAACAATCAATGCCTAGAGATGCTGGTAAGTGGTTGCTGGGGCTTCTGGGAGGGCTGCCTTGGATGATGGTCAGGGAGGATGAATCCAGAGGTGGCAGGAGTTGAGGAAGACAGTCCACTGTGTGAAATCAACACAACAAAAGGAAAGACAGAGAGAGGGAGAAAACCAGGTCCTTCCCAGAGAACAGACCCACTTCTGGGCCTTGAATGACATGAGTCAATAATCCCTTTTGTTTAAGTTCTTGTCTGAACATAGTGCTACCCTCTCTCTGGAGAAGGCTGGCCAACAGAAATAGAAGAGTTAGGGAAAGTGGAAGATGAGTGTTCAGGCAACTATTTAACTGAACACTTTAAGGAAATATTGTGAAAAAAGTAACAGAGCAATTTGGTGATGGGAAACTCAAGGGGATTGCAACTGAGATGGGAAAATGCACAAAAATATGTAAAAATAAATATAATTAAAAAATTAACAGAGAGCAAACTGTTCCTATTTTATACACCTATACCTCTTTGTCATCACCCCGAAGAAGATGGCTAAAGAGCCAGCCTGACAGCCGCTTCCAGGCATTCACACAAAGTAAAGAAAGGGGTAACTAAAATTGGGAAGTGACTCCCGGAAGTGGCTTCTAGGGGGGGCTGGTCGTTAGAAGAAAAGAACAGCTAGCTACCTTGGGGATCACTCCAGGGAAAGAGGATGTGATCTATGGCTCCACGCTCTACTTTAGCTGGGCCAGGCCAACAGCAAGAGGGGTAGAGAGCTGTATTTGAATTAGGGATGAGGTGGCACCTGCAAAACCCAGCCCCTAATGTGCACAAGCGTGATGTGGATAGCTGCTGGGTCCAATGGCTGCCCCGAGAACCAAGTGTGAACAAGGCTGTGGAAAGGGGCTGAAGAAGAGTGTGCTACCCATGCTGAAGATATGAGAAGGGCAGGGCCAAGAGGCAAACCAGGACCTGGAGGATGGTTTCAATATAACCATGGTCACACATTTTTCGGTCAGTAACTTGACCGACTGCTAATGTCTATGCCTCAGAACCCCACACACACCAGTTAAGGCCAGTCCCAGGTAGCCAACCACAAAATCATTCTGTGCGCAAAGCAACCACGAGGCTGTCCCACCAGAGGTGTGGCCTAGAGAAATCATCACCCACTTCCTGGCCCTAACAAATGAAGCCCCAGGGGTTGGGGGCTGGGGGTGGGGAGGAAGGTACCCAAGAATGGCTTTTGCCACATGACCAAAAAGTTGAAAGACAGCAAGGTGGTATTTGGAGAGATGTCCAGGGAACTTGGGCAAGCAGGAGTCTAAAATCAGGAGCCAGCTTCTTTGTTGGGGTTGTTGGGGTAAAGGGAGAGAGGCACAGCATCTCAGGTACAACCTCACCTAGCACAAAGCATCCCACAGATGGCCTGTCTAATGGGCTGGATTGGGCAGGGATGGAGAGTCTCGATCACACCCATAGCCTCTCCGGGACAGAAGAACAAACATTGGGGAAATGGGTGTTTCCAGTCCTGGGCCCATTGGGCCTCCTGCCTTGTTAGTACCTGCCTCTTTGGATTACAGTACAGAGAAAGCACATGAAGATGAGAAGCTAGTTCTGAATATGGCCCCTTTGCAGAGGGTCAACAGCATCTGAGCACTCATACACATACATGATCTAGACATTTGGTGAGCAACTCATGCTCTGCTACTAAGAATCCTGCATGGAAATTTGGAAAACGCAGTCAACAAGATCAGTTTATCAGCAGAAACATGGGGTTTTTAAGTTATGTGCAGTATTTGAGGTAAACAATCAGATTAAAGCGGGAAAGGCTTCTAGGGGAAAAAAAGAACAAGGGGGGGTACCCTCCCTAGCAGCACAACAGGCTAAAGCACAGCACTATGAAGCTAGCTAGCCACAGCCACTCCAACATACAAAAGGTCGACTTGCAAATTTAAGTAAATGGCATTTTGATGATAGGACATGATATATCATTACTTTCTTTCACGTTTTGATTATCATTGTCTGTCCTTGAGTTTTCGAAGAAAAAAAAAAAAACTAGCAATACAAAGTACACCTGTTGTTATGTGGAAGTTCTCGAGTGTTTCCAATCACAAAAACTGACCCTGACACACCAGAGTTAGGAGTTTAGTAGGTTAAAATAATTTAAGGGGTCAAGACTGTAAAACCTGGGAGAGAAATGGAAATGTAAAGCCAAACATTCCATGTCTATGAGGCTAAATCTCAGAAATGCACTAGAATTCTTATTCCATTTGCTTCTGAGTCCACAGGACTTAGCTTCCAATATGCCCTCCCATGATGTTGGGCAGACCCTTGAATTTGTGGTCTTCCCTCACAAAGATGAAAGCAGCATCAACCTGAGAGAGGGTCGTAGTTTCAGTAACCCAAGCAAAGGACATAAATCACATAGGGCACAAGGTAAGTACTCAGCTAACAGCACCTGTTCGTTTTATAGCCTCCACTACCCAAAAGCTTTCCAAAATTCATTTTCCTCTATGGATGAATCCAGAAAATTCTGTAGTAGTCCTAGGAGCATTCAAAGGCTTGTAGCCGCCCCATCTACCTGGCGGAGGCACCTCACATGACATAACCTTCTCTCTAGCAGGTTTCAGTGTCACAGAACTTCCAGGACCACAGAGATTAAGAGTCCGGGTCCAGGGTTAACCACCCCAGTCCCAGGAATGCCTACCTTCCCCAGTCTAGGTTTGCCTTCAAAGTCTCACAGAGCAAACTTAAGCCTAGAAGGAAAACTTCAAATACTTGTACATGCCACCTAGGCCCTCACAGATTCTAACATCTGCCCCCTCCCCATCCTGTGACCCAGACAGCACAATGTTCAAGAATTTTCCAAACTGTTCCCTTTACCCTCAAGCCAGAGACAAAACAAGAACTTTCCACCTCCAATTATAAAATTTTTCTGAAAATTCAAATGATGAAGTATTCTAAAAAGCCATTTCACATTCTTAAGAATTCTGAACTATCGGGGTGCAGCAGGTTAAAGCACTGCACTGAGAATCTAAAGCCGCTTCGCATGAGTTCAATTCCCGCCTGCCCCGGAGGTGACCACATGGTGTGGCAGACCTCTCCTGACCCGCCCGCTGCTCCCCTCAGCAGTGTACTTCGTTGATCTGCCTGTTCTATTCCCCACTCTGTCTCTGGTGAAGCCTCTCACCACCCCTGAGCCTCTGGCTTGTACCCCAGTTCTGTATGCACAAATAAATAAATCTTTAAAAAAAAAAAAAGAATTCTGAACTATCAAATTATCTTTGAATAAAATACAATACATGAAGAATTCTTCCATTTGGACATAAGAGCTGTAGCCCTGTCAGACCACCCTGGCCCCCCACCCCAACCTCCCATGTGCACACTCTATGCCCACCCTCTGTCCTGCCAGGCTCTGGATAGGGGCTGAGCACTTCCAGGGCTGCACACTTCACATCCAGCACCATAAGCACTTGTGCATTTGACCTCAGCTTTACCACATCTCTCCATGCAGCATGTCTCAGTTGATGGTTGAAGACAACTGTATTGCCTCTGAAGACCTGGGATTCATTGAGAGGACTGTTAACAAATGTGGGAAATTGGTAGATTTTCCTTATGCAGGAAAATCAGGGAATCCCTATCTTAGTACCTCCTAGCATGGGTCCAGAAAGGGCATCCAAGCTGGGCACTAGCAAGGTTAGGCTGAAAATGCATGGCCTGTAGCCACCCATCCTGTCAGTTAGTGGATCTCAAAGGGTCTACGACGACTGAGGAAAGACTGCCACCAAGAAAAAAATAAAAAAGCATGACTTATACTGGCAGAGACAAAGCACCCATCTTCCATCGGGCAAGTTATAGTGGGGGTTGGGCAGGCATCCCACCACTAGACCATAGGTCAGTTCAGGCTGGTTCCATTAAACTGGAACTCTGCTGGAGATGTTCATGCTGATATTCAAACTGAGGTGCAGGAAAACATCCCTCCAAATCATCCCCCACCCCCTGACACTGGAACTCTTAAGGTGCAGGTCCTGCACAGGCAGCTGCATCTTAAGCCCAGGAGCTGGGTGACTACATGCCTTTTACACCCCTATCCAGATATATCAAGATTTCCACAGGCTGAATCTGAACAGTCCTTCAAGCAGGACAACACACTCCAACTAAGATCACCTTAGGACCACCAAGACCTTCTGAGAGGACTGAATGTAAAGTACATCTTCTGAAGGACAAAGGGAGTCACAACAAGCACTTACACTGACCCACAACCAACATTTGTCACCTGAGATTTTCCAAAGCTTTAAAATGCCATACCACTATCCTCATACCCTGGCAACAGTATACAAGCCAAGAGGAACATCACTAAATCTGAGCAGCAAGAATGATCAGGCAGGGTCCATATGTTTATATTTCATATCCTCTAATATACTAGAGGGAAACAGAACCAACAGTCCTCCATTTTATAATGTATAAGATTCCTCTTTTCTGCAGGAATGCTGGCATCTTAACATCAAAAGTGTTTCCAGCAGAAACAAAATTAAAACATAAGACTCATGAAAAGTTTCATGGTAGCTGGAAGTTGCCACATCATGGTTCCGTCCCTGAGTCTAGCCCAGGGTCTGTCTATGACAGACACCTTAAGATGTTTCCAGGACAGGCTGCCTAATGCCATTGACCAGTCAGATCTATCACAGGTAAATCTACCCAAGGTGTAACCGCATACAGACATGTCGGAGATAGAAGATGCGCCACAAGCAACATTGCTCTGTGGCTCTTTGTAAGCCATCCTTCCATCTGAGAGCAGCACATTGATGTTTAGGGTTCAAAGCACCAGCACGGTCACTGCAACTTTAGGTTAAGTCGCTAACTTTGGGCACCTCAAACAAGTCTGTAACAAAAAAAAAGCACTCCATCCTCTCCTGCCTAAGGAAGAACCCACTAAGCAGTTCCTTCCTGCCCAATACTTTCAGCATCTGTACTTGTAGACAAGGGAATTCTCAAACCCCTCCTTGATCCTTTGCAGGAGACTAGCAAAGTATAGTACAAAGTCATTTAAAGTGTACAAACTTACAGAGCAATTCAAGTTAGCCATTGCTGTCCCTTCCAAATCTGAGCCCTAGACAAGGGGCTTTTATGAGGTGTTACTGCCTGAGAAATCTGCAGCCCAGCAAAGCTAAATGGCACTTAGAAATTTAAATTCCTAGAGGGGAAAATCATCCTTCCTGACACTGCCTCTCTGAAGGGACATCTTGATCACCTCACCTTGGCACCTGATATCTACAGAACCAGGAGGCAGCTCAATGAAGAACCCACCTGCTGGGAGGTGCTGGGAAGGCTGTCTATCAGAATGAGTCCAAGACCTCTTTCCTGTGGATCTCTTCTGCTTTGAGCTCAGCGCCACTCACCTGTCTGTACTATCTTGGCACAAACACTTCTCATGGGGGTATATCATCTAGGAGTTTTGCGCTGAAATTTCTGACTAAAGTGTAGGCACAGGGCAGTCACTAGGCTTCTTGGTCAAAGGAACATCAATGCAGTTTCTCCACCACAAGTCAAAGAGGTCTCAGAAAGTGTGCCCATGCTTCTGCTCTCAAAAGAGTGAAACCAGCAAAGGCATGGAGCCTGTGTTTCGGTCAGCAAAGCAGAGCCTAAACTTTCATGACATGATGTACATCTACTGGATATAAGCAATAACTAACCACCTGCTGAGGAGATAGTGCCCGGTGGCTAGTTGACTTCTGGGCAGGAGGACAGTCCTCAACTCCATCTACAAGGAAGCAAGGTTAACCTGGAATTGAACAGAACTGCTGTGATTTTCAACACCTGGGCAGACACACAACACCAATACAGCAGGACTTCAGCCAGTCTGAAAACCTATTAGTTGCTTTTTGAAAAGAAGTGGAGACTTTATTTATAAGTTGGCAGAAATTACTAATTCAGACCTGCTGCTATAGAAATTCAAGTATTCCAGAAAGCAAAATTTAGAGCATAGAAACCACTTTTCCATTGAGAAGGAGATGGTCACTTCCCTAACTTTTCAGATAATTGTGGATACTAGGCCAACTCCCTGACATTGATATTTTTAAGCAAAAGCTAAGTTTATTAACCATAACTGCATGCCTACAAAGTAACCACATGACACAATTCTCTGTAGCATCGTTCAAAAGAGGTTTAATTTTAGTGTTGGCTTTTCAACACTGTCCCCATTTTTTTTTCCATGAGCATCTTAAATATGTGTCAACTAACTATCCAGAAGTGAAGTTCATAACTGGGCAAGGTGGACAAGGGCGGCTGTATACTTAATGCCTTGCAGGACTCATTCATTCCCACCTGAGGTCAGCTGGTTGGAGAGAAACTACAGACAGTCTGCACCAGTCAGCCTGCAACCTATTCCACTTGCTGAGCTGAACATCTGTGAGGTTTGTTCCCAGCTGCATTGGAGCTCTTGCTCCTGTCACCTGCTTTTAACAACGTCACTGATGGTCTAGGATAGTGGCTACACTTAAAGGAGGTACTTTCCTCATTGCTCATATTTCCCAATTCCATCCCACACTTGGGTGAATAGAGCACATCACTAGAGTCCCCCAATTCTATACCAAGTAACCTAACTTAGGGCTTATGTTCCAAGCAAAGCGCCAGCATACCCAGATCTGAGGTCTGTTCCCTCCTGTTACTGGCTAACCCCTCTACCTTCTCCCCCTCCTCTCCTATGACCCTTTAGATGACAGCCTTACAGAACTCTGGAATCCCTGAGGTCACTGCCCTACCTTATCTACAACATCTTGACAGGCTTGTCAAAGTGGCTCCTGATCCCAGTGCTCTCCCAGGTGGCATTAAGGATCAGGACTACTATCTCAGCAAGCTCTCAGATTCCCCCCAAAGACAAGGCAGCACGTGGATTTCAAAAACTGCACTCTGATTCCACAAACCTACCAATGCTACATGTTCATGTCACTTGTTTTATCCTCTAATATTTTGAGTCCTGGGAATTGCAGTGGCACCAGTTACAGCAAAAATTCTGGAAGGTTTTATATAGCTATGCCTATTCCACCCCCAAAGTTACAACAAAAATGTATACAACATTTGTTAAAGGCAATTTCCAACAACTCAATTTTAAGGGAGCCTGAAATCCAGAGGTAAGAGAATGACTTATGATACAGAAATTAGACTCTAACAATGATCATAACTCCTCAATGTCTACAAAAAAAATGTGTAAGCCAATGTGAATTATTTCAAAAATACCAAACTAAAGCATACAGCTAAGTGTAATCAGCTAAGCTCACAAAAAGGAAAACCCCCCACAGAGAAAGAAACCAGAATTACCAAGCCAAGCCCAAGATGATTTTTTCCTTCCATTCCCAATATATTAAAAAGAGATTTCAACAAATTCAGGGGCTCACTTCATACCTGGATGCCAAAGTATCTTCCTAATGTTCAACCTGCTCTTGCCACAAGGAGAAATGAGCCCTCTGGCCAAGAACCCCTTGAGAAACTATGAGAACAAACTGAATCTTCCCCTACAAACACTTTAGAGGAGTGAGAGGGAACGGGAGGTCCCTCTGCAAACAGCTGCCTCAGTGGAGAAGCACCTGAAAAAGCAACAACCAGGGTTAACCCTGACAGTCTAGGTCACAAGCCACCAGGCTGGGCCCCCAGGCTGGGGGAAGGGACAGCGGAAGCAAGGCTCTTGGGGGAAGGGGAGAGAAAACAATCATCTCTAATTCAGACAGAGCAATGGGCACTTAGGCCCAGAAAGGCAACAGGAAGAATCCCACCTTCCCCATGATCATCTTCCCTTGGCAGAGACCCCAAGAGGGACAGGGCAAAGGCATGTGGAGTGGCAGGATCCAGGAGAACTCTCCCAGTGCCCTCGGCACCGGTGGAGTAAAGCAGGCCTGGGGCTTCCCTCCAACGCCAAAAAGGTGCTTCCAGCCTAGAGAAGAGGCAAATAGGTCCTTCCTGATCACCCAGGAGGCCGAGATGCGACAGGCACCAGCTACCCTAGTCATACCCCGGCCACCAGTTGCTCCACAACCTCTCTCTCTCCGCCTCCCGCAGGGAGGGCTTCCCGGGGGTCGCGGGTCCCCTGGGGAGAGAGAGGCGGGTGAGCTCATTCAGGAGCCGCAAGTGTCGTTGAAGCTGGAGTGCGTGGAGAGTAAGAGCTCCACTTTGGGCCCCCGTCTGCTCCCTTCGCCAAGGCCGCACGGAAGCCTCGGCCTCACGTACTAAACGCCGCCGGGCTGGCCTCCATGCCCCTGGGCAGGGCTCGGGGAACGAGAGGCCGGGATGGCAGCGGCTCTCAGGGGAAGATGGGAGCCGGACAGGTCCCCCTGAGCCCAGGGGTCGAGGGGCAACGGTGAGGGGGAGGGTCCCAGGCCCACGCGGCCTCCGTCCCAGCGCCTGTGACTGGCACTTACGTTGCTCTGGGGGTCGATGGCCTGCAGCAGCCGGTCCCTGATCTGCTGCGGAGACGCCGGAGCCGCTGTCATTGCCTGGGCGAGGCGGGGGGGAGCGGCCGGGCCGGCGGGCGGGCGGGCTGAGGCGGGGGACGTGGGTCACTCACTCGCCGGCCTCCGGGAGCGGAGCCTCATGTTCCCCACAGCGCCGGGGTAGGAGAGGGCGCGCGGGGGTGGCGGAGAGGGGAGCCGGGGCTCGGGGCCCGGGGCGCCGCCGCCACCGGAGGAGGAGGAGGAGCCGCCGGAGCCGCTGCCGCTGCTGCCGCCGCCTCGAGAACCAAACTCCAGTGAGCTGCCCCCGCGCGGAGCATTCTGGGTAACCCGCGCCGCACGCAAGCGTCGGCGCCACGCTGAGGAGGTTGGGAGATAGGGCGGGCCTAGGCAGCAGGCCTAGGCGGGGCCTCACACGCGCCCCGCCCCCCCCCCAAACTCTGCGCATGCGCGCGCAGGCGCATTAACTCACAGCCCTGCCCTGCCCTGCCCTGCCGCCCGTTCGGGGAAGCCGTTGGGAGGCGGTTAGGCGGGGCAACGGTTCTCGCTATAAGCCCCGCCCCCTGCTCTGCTAGAAAGCTTAAACGTGCCCAGCGCTCCGGGCCCCTGAACGCTGGGCTATGGGTGGGGTGGGATTTCCCTCAAGAGTAAATAGGCCATCCCCGCGCGGCGCGGACAGAGAGCACCGAGTCTTGGGCGAGGGGAGATGCCAAGCTTTCTGGGCGGGGAGCCGGTGCCAGCCGCTCGAGGCAGTCCAGGGAGTGAGAGAGACCGTCCACGTCTAGGTGCGGCGTGCGGAAGTGTTTACACGCTCGCTGGGCGCCGAGAGGCCCCGGGCCCTCCAGGGGGCGTGGGGGCAGAACAGGGATCTGCCGCTCCTGGAGCCCCAACAGGAGCCAGTAAAACGCGTATTGGAGGAACCCCCACCCCACCTGCGGGAATCCCAAAGCCACCGTCTTGGAGCTGACCCTCAGATTGTAAACCTGAATTCCACCGGGAACCTCAATTCGGGCGCCCTCAGTTGTAGGGGCGTCCTACGCGGAGCAGGGTGTGCAACAGCATCCCTGGTCTCCACCCACAAGATGACAGGAGTATCCCCTCCCCCCGCGCAATCCCGTCTTCTAGGAGCACCTCCTTACAGGGCAAGACGACCTAAAATGACCCTGGCCATTGCCAGATGTCTCCTGGTGGGCAGAATTGCATCTGAGAATCACTGGTACCACTCTGCTTTGCGTGTGGTATTGGATAGCTGAAACCCTCATTGTCTGGACCAAATGTCTCAAGAGGAAGGTGAAACCCAAGGTGATCCAGAGTTAACCCAAAATTGTCACATTCAAGGGTTTCCCCTCTCCACCTTATTTCATTTTGGGGCAGGCTCCTCCAAACCTCCTCCTGTTAGAAATCCTGTCATGAGAAGGGGTGGATGGATTAATAGCTATGTTAGGAAATAATAATTTCCCCTAGTTGTTTTGGGAGGATCCAGATTTAAACCAGGAGAGGCTGCCAAAGATACCCACACGTGTACCTGGTTACACCTGTCAATCTTACATTTGTCATGGTTCTAGAAAGTTTTATTTGCAGAAGGGGCTATTTCCACACGTGGCTGTGATCACTTGCATCTACACATGTGAAATGTTTTACATCACACTTGTCAGGGAAAACAAATACTGCCAAAAACAGTTCTCTTTAATTTCCTGACCTCCCTCTTAGAATGCGATGCTTTGTGTGCATGGTTCAAGTTGGAAAACAGCCCATCTGGAGATACTCTATCTCTCAAGATAAGTAAAGTAAACTTTTCTCCCAAGCATATTCCGGTCCGATCTCTGTATTTCTAGATCAGATGTACAATAACTCATTTTTCAAACCAAAGGTTACAAAGAATTAAGCAATGTTTTGCAGGTTTCAAGTTACTTAAGAACAATCTGAAAAACAATTTACTGCCTTTTTTTTTTTTAAGATTTATTTATGCATACACGAACTGGGGTACAGGCCAGAGGTGCAGGAGGGTAAGAGGATTCACTAGAGAGCAGAACAGAGACTGAAATACATTGGGCAGGTCAGGAGAGGTCTGCTGCACCAGTAAGGGTCACCTTACTGGTCAGGGATCAAACTCGTGCTGCAGAGAGCTTCATAGTGCTGTGCTTTAACCCAATGTGCCACCAAGGAGGGCCTAACTTACTACTACTTTTAAACTAACAAGGAACACTAGGATATCTGTGAGCTCTACGAGGTCATCGATACACTCTTTTGTCCCCAGTACACAGAAAAGTGCATGTTAGGCCCTCCCTGGTGGCGCAACAGGTTGGGATGCAGTACTTTAAGCTAGCCGCAGCCACTTCAGTGTGAGTTTGATCCCCCGCCCTGGAGGTGATCCACATGATGTGGCAGACCTCTCCTGACCCGTCCACTGCTCCCCTTAGCAGTGTACTTCATTGATCTGTCGGTTCTGCTCCCCACTCTCTTTGGTGAATCCTCTCGCTGCCCTTGATCACTCTGGCCTGTACCCCAGTTCTGTATGCATAAATAAATCTTTTTTAAAAAGTGTTAAATCTTTGTGAAATAAATGAACATCTTCAGATGCAAATACATAGCATCTATATACACACACCCAGACATCTATAGGCAAAAGAGTTCCACAGATCTGGTAGGCTAGGGTTTAATAATGAACTTTATTAAATATAAGAAATACTGGATACACAGGATGCAAATAGACACACAGAGATATAGTTTTATTCCATATATTAAAAAGGTTCTTGTAGTAGTAAAGAGAAGACTTAACAGGAATCTTGAAAATGTTAGCAGCTTCTTCTAGGTGCTGGATAGAACTCTTGGTGAGGCCCCCCCAAAAGAGGAAAAGAGAGGAAGTAGCTGAGTCCATGACTATCTCTTTGCCACAGGAAGGTTTGTTCCAAGAGCCTGAGCAAAGAGCATCCTTAGCCAAGTGTGGCAGGGAGGGAGCAGGCTTCCGTCTCCCTAGACAGCTACAATGGCCCAAGCATAACAAGCACAAGCTTCACAGAAGCCATGAGCAGATGGCTCACAACTTCTCTGGATACTCAGTGGTGATCAGGAACAGTAGTAACACACTGGATTCACTAGCCCCTCTGTCTACAAAGTTCCTGGGAGTTGGGAAACTTAAAGAGGCAAGTTACTAGATTTATCCCGATGTGGTATGTGAAGGATTTGATGATTACAAAGAAAAAAAAGGTAAGCCAATTTACCACCCCACTCCGACCTATATGTTTGTTGCATTTAATAGTCTGGTGGAAATTTTTTAAAAACATTTTCTCATTTACTAACTCATTCAGCCATATCAATGATGCCTGTACTGCTTCAATGTACATTTGAGCTCTAGAAGTATCTAGAGATTGGATTCCAGATTACTGTTTGATTTTGCAACAAGTTCTGTTTAAAAGTAAACCAATTTCAACTGATTTTGAACAGCCCTGACATGTTGCTGCTCTTAGGAAGGGATTCAAAGATAAGCAAGCAAACTCAAAACAGTTTTTATCTGTCTCCAAGCTGGGGAATACAAAGATGCACAAAGCCTGCTCCAGGGATGCATTTCTGCAGCATTTCTCCTGAGAGCATTTCCATGTAGTCATACCCTCTGACCTGATGTTTTACTAAAAATTCATCCAATGGAAGCAATCAGATGCAGATAAATGTGTGCATAAAAGGAAATTCATAGCAGTATTGTTTATAGGGGCACAAGACAGGAAAGCAATTTAAGTTGTAACAAAGGGGTATATAAATAAAATGGGGTTCAGTTCTCAAAAAAATGAGGTGGTTATAACTGGGAGGGGCCACAAGGTTCTCAACCTCTTTCTGGATTGTAGCCTTATGAGTATGCACATGTAGAATTCACTGAGTTGATGTTACTGTAGGTTAAATTTTAGTGATCAATAAAAGGATATATAAAGACAATCATCTAGTCACTGAAAATCAGCACTGAACATGGCCTCCCTGGTAGCCTAGGGGTTAAGGCTCAGTGTACTACCATCCCAAAGGCCAACTCTGATGGCCTGAGTTTGACCTGCCAAGGAGCTGATCCACATAGAGCAACAGAGCTCTCCTGTCTCACCCACTGTTCCCCTCAGCAGTGTATTTCAGTAGATCTGCCTGTTCTGCTCTCCACTGTCTCAGGAATCCTCTCACCCCTTCCCCACCTCCAGCCTACACCTCAGTAGTTCTTTTTTGTAAGTAAGCCCTTTTTAACCTTAAAAAAAGAAAACAGTATTAAATAACATGGGAAAATGCTCCCAATTTAACACTGAGTGATAAAATGCAGTATATAAACTAAATACATTAAGATCTTAATTTTAGTTTTACACACACACATGTGCACACACATGGTGCTTTGAAAAATATACTGAAACAAAACCAAAATATTTCTATTAGTTATCTCTGATGGACAGAATGACAGGTGAGTTCTGTCATTTTCTCTGTAGTTCCACATTTTCTAGAATGTTTGTTTCATTGTAATGAAATGCCTTCTAAGCCTCAAGTCCTGGTGTTATTATGCCCACTATTAACTTCTGCTCTCACCTTCTGACTCCAATCCAAATCCTGACCATGGATTTGCTATGAGGGGACTGATGGACATCTTCCTAGTCCTAAAAGTCTGTTTATCCTGCTGGCCCAGGTCTATTATTCTTAGTAATAGTGAGAAGCACTACAGAGAGTAACATGTATTGAGTGGACACATTAAAAAAAAAGTGTCTGGCCCTCCCTGGTGGTGCAGCGGGTTAAAGCACTGCACTGAGAAGCTAAAGCCACTTCTGCATGAGTTCGATTCCCGCCTGCCCCGGAGGAGACCACATGGAGTGGCAGACCTCTCCTGACCCGCCTGACCCGCCCGCTGCTCCCCTCAGCAGTGTACTTTGTAGATCTGCCTGTTCTGCTCCCCACTCTGTCTCTGGTGAAGCCTCTCACCGCCCCTGAGCCTCTGGCCTGTACCCCAGTTCTGTATGTACAAATAAATAAATCTTAAAAAAAAAAAAAAAGTGTCAATAGGCAGTTTTGTCATTGTGTGTGTCACAGAGTATAACTACACAAATCTCGTTGGTACAGCCAATTGGGACCACCGTTGTATATGTGATTCTTTTTTGACCTAAATGTTGTTATGCAACAAATGACAATAATGGATGCTTTAAGCCACTTAGCATGGGAGGACATATGTTACCCAGCCCTAGCTAGCTGAAACACAGTTGCTACTGTACAGTTAAGTCCTCATTTAAAGTCACTAATAGGATCTTTGAAACTGCAACTTTAAGTGAAATAAGGTTAATGAAAGCAAATCCTTCAATAATATTGTTTTGTTCATCCTCAAGTGTGATGCTTCTAACAAACATTACAATGAAACAACTTTATTCTCATCACTGTTACAATGAAACAATGTTGAAGAAAACCACTTTGGGGACCTGCTGAAGTTTTCACATGACACTGTGAAGGAATGTGAGGTTGAAGAGTGAAAAGACTCACCCACGTGACAGAGACCACAAGGGTACAGCTGGGATTGCAGATCAACCTAATTCTGAGTTGTACCTGCATGGCTACTGAGCTGCTGCTCACCTCCTGCCTTGCGTTTGCCTCTGCTCACATGTCCAGTACTCTCCTGAAGACGCCTGCCCTGCCCCACTCCAACTATGACCCTTCTCTACTGTACATATCCAGGCAGGCTTTTGTTTATTTTCTTGATTACACCAATCTTCGTTAAGTACAGGGTACAGAGTAACTGTGCATAGAAATAAGTACACGTGTAGTTCTCCTGCTTTCCTATGAATACTACACAGGCATTTCCATCACAACCCTTTTCCCTTTGAAAGCAGCAGCAAGGACCTCCCTGGTGGCGCAATGGGTTGAAGCACAGCACTCAAGCTATCCACAACCACTGAGGTACAAGTTCAACCCCCGGCCAGGGGGGTGACCCACATGACATGGCAGGCCTTTCCTGTCTCATCCACTGTTCCCCTCAGCAGTGTGTTTCGGTCAATCCACCTGTTCTGTCCATCCCCACCCCCTAACCAACCCCCACGCCCCCTTCTCTGGTGAATCGTCTCATCCTCCCACACCTCTGGCCTGTACCCTTGTTCTTATATACATAAATAAATCTTAAAAAAAGAGTGAGAGCAGCAGCAGCAGCTCTCTGACCACCTGTGTCTATGCAGGTGTCTCTTTTTCCTTTCTCCACTTCCTAATAAACTGGTCTTCTTAAAATGCAAAAAACAACAACAATGGAAACCATGATTACAACACACACAAAGGAAATCTTTACTGTTCCACTACTCTCCATGATTTTTCTAGGAGATATGTATCAATCTCTATTTAATTCTTCAGAACACAGACCAGGCAATTAATGTATTTTAGAAATTGTAAAAGTACATTTTTGTCTCTTTTGAATTTGCAGTCACAGAATTATTCTTCCTGCTTTCTTTGTAAAAGATCTCAAAAAACTTGAAGTAGCAAGTAACCCATTTGCAATGTTCAGATGACCTAATCATTCAATAAATGATTTAATCCTTTGTTAGGTTAGAAGCTATTTTGCTTAATGCTGCTATATGTTCCCAACTAGTTTCAGGAAGCAAAGAAACAAAATCAGCAACTGTTGTAATTCTCTAGTGAATAAATCTGATAAACATTTAAGTTCCTACAGAAGTAAAGAAGATAATCTTTTACTCTTTCTCTGGAATGAACTATAATTTTGTGACTTTCAGCCATGATTAGTCTCTTATACTACAGGTGGCTCTTTCTGACACAGGGTTTGAATCTTTTTGCGACCTGTTCTAAAAACTCACAGGTCTCTCATGTCATCTGGCCTAAGTCCTTGGGCTTCTTGCCACATACTATATGTCACACACTGTACCTGCCACTCACATGCACATTACTTCTCACCATCCCCAAATGGACTTACATCAGCCACAGAACTCTAACTAGATGTCTTGGTACTTGCTCATTAGAGGACCAAAGTCACCTGGTTGGCTCTAGGGCTGGATGATGACTCCAGGTAGTATAAAGAGCTCCTGGACCAATCAGGTACAAGCCATCACCCCAAAGAGCAGACAGGAGTTGGTGCTGAAAAAATACGAGACCATAACGAGGGCAGAACAGATGGAAGCTACAATAAAAGATCCCCAAACTGTCCGATGAAGTTGTTAGACCCCAACATGGAAGCAAAGTGATGAGGAAACCACTTCTGAAAGTATTTCCTACACACACACAAGGTGGGATGGGCACCATCCCCACACCATCCCCAAACCTCAAAGCACTAAAATCTCAGTCTTTTAAGCTTGCTACAAACCTTTCTGGTGGCAAAGCTTGTCTGGGACCCTTATAGTCCTGTCTTGTATGACTGTGTCACCATGGTATGTTTAGCTACAGAAATACTGTTCCCCAATGAGAGGGCATAGCCCAGACGTTTCATCAGCTGGATGGGCAGCTGGCAAGTGGAAAAATCTGGACTGGGGATTGGATCTGATTCCCTGGGTTTCAGACAGGCTGTGAGACCTACCATGAGACTGACAGTGAGACTTACTATGTACTGGGTACACCATATGCCTTCCTCACACAAATTCACTCCACCTGCATCAGCAGGTAAGGGTATCAGCCAAATGAAGGGGAAGCAGTGGTGCTGGATGGAAAGAGGTCAGGACCAGGACTTCATACCAGCCTTGCCAGTGACTCATGGGACTGTGGCCAAGACACTTCCCTGGACCCACCTCACTTTTCTCATTGGGAAGACAGGCAAGGTGGCAGCACTCTGGAGAACTATGCTTATGCCAGAGGGCAGAGATGACAAATATAAAGCTCTGGCACAATAAGTATATGACTTCTGTTCCCACAGTAAAAGGTACAGTTCAAGAAAGAATCCCAACCCTGCCAGCACACATCACAAATGGGTACCACCTGCCAAATGCCCATAAACACGTCTCACAGAAACACACACAGCACACTGTACACGGGCACATTCTGTACCACGTGCACCTCACGCACAATCTTACAAACCACATGTGCACACACAAGTCCATACAACATGACGTGTATACACACCAACATATAACAATAACACACCAACATATGCACCACATGCCTCAGGATGCTTACATGTGCACACATGTCACTCATTCTCTTTCTTCCCCCCAGTCACACATATGCACAAGTGTGTGCACCATTCGTCAAAATTCCTCCTCGCCTTTCTTGAATCTTCAGTGCACTGTCGAATGTGGCCAAGGCCATGAACTCCCATGTGAGAGTACAGTTTTGTTGCAAAGTTGATAAACCAGGTATCTATCTATACCTAACTTCCCTTCCTCCAAGGTCAGGATATCCCCCCATCTCATTTGGGCAACTACGTCCATTTGAATTGAAGCAAATCTTAGAACTAGAGAATCATGTCAAAACCCAACAGCCTGGACAAGATTCTGTTACTGCCACAGTTTTTCAAAGAGAGGTCTTTGAAGCAAGCAGATGTCTTTCTAATGAAAAGGTCTGACCCACACAAGCCCACGTGAGCTGCCACTTCTGACAATGTTCCAGGCTCGCAGACATAATCATGGAAGACAAGTGCAGAAAAAGCTGAATTTTCTATAAGCTGTTTGCGTATTTTTCCTTTAAACCTCAAAACAATGTTGGCTTTTCTCAGTTTTCCAGCATATTCTAACTATGAGTGTGTGTGTGTGTCCTTTTCTGATTATAGGTAAATTAGTCAATATAGCAAAGTATAAACAAAAAGGTAAAGAACTGCTCTTTGATAAGTATGTGAGAACTCTTCTGTACTAGTCTACCTTTGTATGCGTGAAGTTTTCCATTTAAGACCAAAGAAAAGCATCACACAGCCTAGTCAAATTGTGTCTCATCTCTGGCTGTGCTCACTTCACAGTGGGAGAGTTGCATAGTTGAGAAAGAGATTGTGGAGTCTACAAAGTCAAAAAGAGTTACTATCTGGCTGTGACGGGCATTCTGGCTGAGTCCAGCTGAATGCCCCCCTCACTCCCAAAGATGCCCCATGCTAATTTCCCAAGCCTAAATAAATTATGATACACAGCAAAGAGAATCAAGGTTGCAGATGGAAGTAATGATGTTGCTCATTACTTTCACTGAGATAAAAGTATTCCAGATTACCAAGGTAATCACAAGCATCCAAAATAGAGAAGAGGTTAGAAGAGTCAGAGAGAGTTATCATTATAAAAAGACGTAACCAGCCATTGTTTCCTGGAAGATGGAGGAAGGGGCCATACACCAAGGATGATGGCACCTCTGTAAACTGGAGAAGGAATGGCCGACACAGGCCCGCACTATTGGTCCAGGGCAGCATGGGCATCCCTGGAGGAGACTACCAATGCAGAATCTCAAGCTCTGCCCATCTAATGACGAGAGCCACATTTCACCAAGACCACCTCCCATCGTGACTGATTCATGGGAGAAGTTACAGTCTGAAACAATGGCTGAAGCTACAATCTACTTTCACACAAATGCTTTACTATGGGACTACGGGAGACTAAGACCCTTTGTAATAATTCCCAGGGTATTTTCCTAGACCACATGGAGGTTTTTGTGTTTTTTAATATTTAATGCTTAAGGCACACCATTAACCAAGGAAATGAATTCATAGCTATGGACTATCTTCAACAGGCCAGACCGTTGAATGTATGTTATGCACTAAATTGTGCCCACCTCTAAGTTCCTACCTCCCAGTGGCTGTATTTATAGAAGGGGTCTTTAAGGAGCTAACAGATTAAATAACATCATAAGGGTGGATACTTGTTGGCTGAGACCCTCATAAGAGAGACATGACGCATGTACTCACATAAAGCCATGCTCTAGAGGCAGCCCTCTGCAGCGAAGGAGAGAGCCCTCACCAATAACCAACACTGCTGACGCTTCCAGGCCCCAAAACTATGAGAAATAAGTATCTGTTGTTAAAGCTGTCATTAATCCCAGCCTGTGCTATTTTGTTGTGATAGCCCAAGTTGACTAAGACCTCATTTACACCTCACAAAACCCCATCAAAAAACTGTAATATGACACTGTACTGAGTGTCTCACCCTCTGTCAGGTGAATTAGGGGCCAGTGTCAAGGCTCCTATCCTCACTGTCCCACAGTGAGGGATCACAGATGAGGACATGGAGGCACAAATCGAGATGCTGCCCCGTGTCACCCTCTAAACGACAGAACCGAGCTGGCCGAGACTTCCATCTTGCTTTCTGTCACAACTGCTTTTTCCACTCTCTCCCCCAATTTTCCCAGTAAACTCTAGTTAGATGTACTGAAGCTTTAATCACCCTAAAACAGCTCCTGTAGCTCCACCATACTCTGTGGTCCACATTTAATATCAGTAAGGTGAACTGAACAAAGATGAACAGGATCCACCAGATCAAATATCAAATGCATCTTTTTTTTTTTTTTCAGCTTGTTCAAGAGAGCTGCTGAACAAAGTTCAGCAAAAACTTTGCAAAGTTTTCCAAAGGGGTCAGATGGTAAATGTGTTCAGCTCTGCAGGCCAGATGGTCTCTGTCAAAAGGACTCAATTCTGTCCTTGTAGCTCAGAAGTGGTCATCAATACATAATCAAACAGGAGTGGAAGCATTCCAGTGAAGCTGATTTGTGGGTAAGAAAATAGAATTTGGCCTCCATGGTGAGTGGTGTAGGGTTAAGTCTCATCACTATGACAATTACTGCCTAAGCTCAGCCTTAGTTCCCAGACAGAGGGCTAACACATATATGGCACAGCAGACCTCTCCTATCTTGGCTGTTGCTGTCCTTACCAGTATATTTCAGTAAATCCACCTAGTCTGTCTCTGATGAATCCTCTCAACCCTCACACCTCTGGCCTATACCCATGTTAAAAAAAAAAAAAAAAAGCCCTAAATTTCCTTCTTGATCTTCAACCATTTAACAATATACAAGTCATTCTATCTCATGGGGCTGTCTTAGATAGGCCAAATGTGGGGGCAGTTTGTTGATCCCTTTTCTAACCCAAAAGGACCCCTGTGTTGAAAAGAAAGTCACAGAGAGCTGTACCTTGGACTAGCTCTTGTGTTTTTTTTTTTTAATTGAAATATGTGGATTTTGAATTTCCAATTTGCTACAGACTCTTTGCAGAGTTCTCATCCAGGAACACTTGCTATTACCAAACTCTCATTTCAAAGAACTCTCAAGTGCTAGAGAGGGGCTCAGAATGGATCAAGGGCTTTCTCTGCATAATAATGAAAATCAAGGGAATAGGGAAAACAAATCCCCAAAGTAGGATTTACATCTTTTAAAAGAAAGTGTCTTTTGTTTTATACACAAACCTCGGATGTTTTTCATAAACGCAGGAAAACATCAAGGAGAATTGTCAAATATTTCATAAATTCAAGTTTGGTTAAGAAGGAGATAATGAAATGGTTGAAAATGAAAAGGAAATGCCTTGCTAATGACAGCCTGGCTGGCTTTTCAAATCTAACCACTTCAGATGAGAGCTGATCTCATTAAGACATCGCTGCTACCCAGAGGAAGAATCTCAGGAGCCCAGGAGGGATGATGCCCCTAACTATCCAGAGAAATGAAATTAGGTTTGGTCTATTAACCATCACTTGAAAATGACCAGCTCTATTTTCAGCAAGTTTGAAAAACATGTTTGCAAATGTCTTTGTTACAATCCAGATTACAAGGTACAGAGTGGTTCTACCTAGGTAGTTCTGCAGGGAGGAGCACCTTGGGGTCCTCCACCACCCCCTAGCTCTAGGGTCAGCAAATTTTTCATATAATGGACAAGATAGGCAATATTCTCAGCTTTAGAACCTCTGTTGCAATGGCATGAATGCAGTCAAAGTAATGATAGGCAATATGTTCTAAAAGGGGGAATGTCTGAGTGCCATTCAAACTTTATTAATCAAAACAGGAAGTGGGCTGAACTAGGCTGGCAGGGCATAGCTTGCTTGTTTTCTTTAAAAAAAAAAAAAAAGATGTATGTATTTATGCATGCATACAAAAACTGCGGCACAGGCCAAAGGTGTGGAGGGTAAGCGGATTCACCAGAGACAGAGTGGGGAGCAGAACAGGCAGGTGGACTGAAATACACTGCTGAGGGGAGCAGGGGAGTGTCAAAAGTCTGCTGTGCCATGTGAATCAGGTCCCTGGCCAGGAATTAAACTCTCTGCAGTGGGTCTGGATAGCTTCACAGTGCTGTGCTTTAACCCACTGCACCACCAGGGAGGGCCTTCTTTCTTATTCTTTTTTTTCTTTTTAAAGATTGATTTATGTATATAAGCGCTGGAATGCAGGCCAAAGGTGTGTATGTGGTGGGGGGGCATAGGGGGGTGGCAAAAGGATTCACCAGAGACAGCGTGGGGAGCAGAACATGCAAATCTACTAAAATACACTGCTGAGGGGAGCAGCAGGTGAGATAGGAGATGTCTGCTGTGCCATGTGGGCAAGCTCCCTGGCTAGGGATCAAACTCTTGCTGTAATAACTGCCAATAGCCTCATAGCTGCTTAACCCACTGCGCCACCAGGGAGGCGAGGGCATAGCTTTCAACTTCGTGCTACAACATCTGGAACTGAAGTACAATGAGAAACCAGGGCAGGGATGGGCTCTACTTTTTGATACAGCAAGGACAGAACAAGCAAAGGGGAGTTTCATGAACCCCAAAGCAAAGGTTTTGGGGCAGGTTGCTACAAACTCGGTCTTCTTTTTGTTCTTTATGTGACTTTTTGCCTGGGCAGCCACTTCACTGAAACTGCTCAAGGGCGAACAGTTGTGGGCACTTATTACCTAGATGGTAGTTACAGCCAAAGTGGAAAGTCAACTGGTGATATATCAACTGCTGTCACTTACACAGAGAAACAGTCATCTGGGCAGAGCTGAAAACTTTGTCCTCATTCACAGGATAAAACTGAAGTGGCCTAACTCCCTCACACTGTTCCTAGTCAAAACTGATGGGAATCTAGAACCACATTTTTCAGTGTATGTATAAACATATATAATTACAAAGGAACAAACAAAAAGGAAGTAGTAAAGTACAAGGATCTAAATTGCACAAGATTCATTTCTCTTTGGGGTTCTTATGCTAAAGCTGTCAAGGAAGATCTCTTTTTAAAAGTGAATCCCCGGGCCCTCCCTGGTGGCACAGCGGGTTAAAGCACAGCACTAAGAAGCTAAAGCCACTTCAGCATGAGTTCGATCCCCACCCCAGAGGTGACCCACATGGCGCGGCAGACCTCTCCTGACCCACCCCCTGCTCCCCTCAGCAGTGTACTTCATCAGTCAGCCTGTTCTGCTCCCCACTCTGTCTCTGATGAATCCTCTCACTGTTTCTGCACCTCTGGCCTGTACCCCAGTTCTGTATGCATAAATAAATAAATCTTAAGAAAAAAAAAAGTGACCCCCCCACACACAGAAATCATTAGGTATGACATAATGAGCCGTTCATCATTATGTTATTTATAGTAGTCAAAAAGAGGAGACAAAACAAATGAAAGACTAACTTAATTTGATACCGCCTTACCATGGCTTATTTGCAGTTATTAAACAAAGGCAGTTCAGGAAAAAATATAGAAATACCGTCATTATCAGATGAAAAAAGCTGATTAGAAGATTTAAAAAAAAAATACTGTGTGTAAAGACAATGTAAGTACCATACCCAGTGCATGTGCCAGTGCATGTGCACACAGAAAGAGAAAGATGTGCACCAAGAGGAAAGCTTTATGAGGTACAGGATGGCTTTTTCCCTGAAAACAAAACTGCATTTTCTAATTTTTCTAAAACAAACCTGCATTGGTAGTAAGAGACTTAGTAAAATGAGTTAAAACCACAAGCCACAAGAGTGATGTAAGATGTAGCTTTCCCAGGTACTCCTTGAGGGAAACCAGCAAAAGTTACAATGCTGGCAACAGCTGCATTTATAACGTACAAGCTCAGCCCAGCCACAGGGCCAAGGTCAAAGAAACATTTATTGGTGCCACACAGGATTAAAAGGCGAACCATGAAAGCGCTCTGGCAGCCCAGAAAATACAAAGGCTATGACGCTGAAATGAAGATCACAGAGCCCAAACTGCCTTATCCACTATCAGAACATGTAGTGCAAACAGGTAAAGGGAATGCTGAAAAGGAAAGAAGTAGGAAAAGGTTATCCATGCTGGAAACTGTTTCCAGTTATTTTAAATGCCATGACAGCTTTCACAGCGTGTGAGTTAGTGGCAAGAAAAAATGTCAGCGAGAAGAGGATACCCCCAGGCATGGAGCAATGACCCCAGGCATGACTCATGCCACTTAAGATGCATGCAATCTGAAGTGTGCAGAGGGGAAGCAACCCACCACAGTTCCACCAGCAAGGCAAGGAGATGAGATCTGAACCCACATCTAAGTGACCCAGGACATAAGTGCTTAAATGCCAAACACACCACACACTCAAAAAAATCAAGAATTCCATCACCTCTGGTGCCAACAGGGCTTATTAAAAGCTTCCCAAAAACACATGCCCATGAGCTACAAGTTTAAAAAGGTCCACCAGCCTCTAATGTGTACCCCCAAAGGTCCCTGCTTATAAGAACTTAAGATTGAGATAGTAGTTCTCTGCAGAAAAATCTAACTATTGACATAAAACCTCAATGCTGCATTCTGTTCTCAGAGCTCGAACCAGCCCCATCACACTCAAACGTCTTGCCTCACTGAGACCTCAGGGCGGTCTGAAGAAGGCTGCACAACTTCTTCACACTACTTGCATGTATGAGCCTGAGCAGCCAACATCTTGGCAGTTTGGTTCTAGTTGACAAGGACCTAGGCAAAGTAGCTCTGACCAGTAGACATGCCATCACTTACACATCATGTGAATAAGCTATAGAAGCAGCAAAGGAGAATGATGGTAGCTGAGTAGCAGTACCAGAGGACTTGACTCTGATCTGGCGAAGTCCCAATCACTGTAACTGGCTCTTTTAATACTTCCAGTACAACCAGTCAAAGTCATATTTGCCCAAATCCCACTTGACCTTTTTGAATGAAATCCAAAAAGGAATATCCAACATTGCTGCATTTCTGACGTATTCACAGCCTCCAAAGTAAATCCAAGGTGTTCCCCACAGTGTAATTCAGAACGATTCAAGTTGAAAATCAACATCTTGGTTAAAAAAATATATAAACAAAAGGTCCATTTTTAAGAAATGGGCTTTATTTTCAGTGTATTTAGTTAGAAAAGTCTTCATATTTACTTTTTTCTCCCATAGGTTTACCTACAGGTCAAGATTTCAAATACCATAACAAACCAACCAACCAAATACCCTTGGGATCTGGGTACAACCAGCCAGTGGTCATTCCATCTTGATAATTAAACCAAGCATTCCCTTTCAAAGAGAATTTCTATGAAAAACACTATTACCTTGAATGACACTCATTGTTTTCAATCTTGAGATCCTCCACTTGAAAAGCAGACCCACAAACCCAACTTTTCAAATTTGATCCCAATATCACCACGAAATCACTCTCATTCTATCAACTGTACAATAATAAAGGTCTCAAAAGCTACTTTATTTAACAGAGAACTTCAAAGCAAAATTTCTCATATTAGCCATCCACCCCACCAGTGGTTCTGCACTCATCTTCAGTGGGAACCGGTCATTTTTCACCCTTGAAAGTCCTGGGGCAACCTCATTGGCACCCACAGGCTGAGCAGAGTCTGTAGGGATGGGGAAGAAATGGTTTTTAAACATCTGTATAATTCAAACCAAAAGGATGGTTCTTCAAAATAAACCCAGAAATATCCAGAAACAGGTTTCGTGTAGAAGTCTGATAGAAAAGAGACTCCAACTCAATGAAACACTCTAGGCATGTCCTTTTATCTGCGAAGGCAGTATCTTCACAGCCCTCTAGTAAACCCCAAAACAACTTAAGGAGACAGCATTTCAATGCTGAGGCTAAAGCAAAAGTATCTTTAAAAAGAAAACAGTGACATGGCTGGGAGGCCATGTGCATCTTGGTAAACATTTTCCACCCACCACAAGCTTGGGCTTTCTGGGAAGGTCACTGGTTTTCCAGTTAAAAACATTCTTAAAGTCACCAGGGATGGAGGAACAGAGACTTGACATCTGAGAAGGTGTGTTCCAGGATCCACATCTGCAGCTCAGGAGCCAAATAGCCTAGAATAGAAAAGTCAGACAGCAGAAACGTCCATGAGGGTGGGAAGCTAATACTCTGAGAGCATTAAAAAAGACTTCATGCTACCACTATTACGATTACTTTACATATATTTTGAGTTCTTCTGTTACACCAGAATGTGGGTACACTTATCATTGCAGATCAGTATGCTTAAAACTTTTTTAAAGGTGGCTATAAAAAGGAAAAAAAATCAATAGAAACAAAGACAAAAACAAAAGGAGCTTAAGAAGTACCAGGAAAAAATTTTACTTCATAAAAATGTGTAACATTTTAGCCTTTTTTTCTACTACTGTAAGCCAGTGGCATCCTTCACAAATTAAAAAAAAGCCTCTGAGCAAACAAATGATTTGACTTAACTCTGTTCATGAAGAAAATCTGGGAAAGAACCACAAAAGATCCCAAAGAGTCAAAGCAACCCTGACCAAAAAAACAGGTCTCCAAAGTAAATCCTAGTAATGTTCCCAGACTTCAAATTACACTACAAAGCAAAAGTAATTAAAAGCAGTATGGTACTAGAATAAAAGTAGATGCACAGATCAATAGAGTAGAACTGTGAGTCCCACACTTTACTGATAGTTAATTTATGACAAAGGAGCCAAAAGTATCAAAGAAGAATCTTTTTAATAAATGGTATTGATACCTTTTATTAATGGTATTAATACCTTTTATTAATACCATTTATTAAAAAGATTCTTCTTTGATACTTTTGGCTCCTTTGTCATAAATTAACTATCAGTAAAGTGTGGGACAAACAAATCAAGCCAGACCACGATCTCATACCACACATGAAAATTAATTTCAAAATGATTTGGGTTTAACACCTGAAACCCTAAGTATACAGAAGAAAAATACAAAAACAAAACAGGTCACCAACAGGGGCATCAGTGATGTCTTTGGTGATTTAACTGTTAATGGACAGGAGAACAAAAGCAAAAATACACAGTGAAAGAAATTCATTAAAACAAAGACACCCTACTGGATGGGAGAAAATACTTGTATATCACATCCAACCAGGGATTAATTGCCAAGATCTATAAAGTCTTCATACAACTCAACAACAAGAAAATGACCCAATCAAAAAATGGGCAAGCAACCAGGATAGAGCTGGAAAGTTTAGTGAAATAAGCCAGAAAGAAAAAGAAAAATATCAGATGGTATCACTGATAGCAGGAGCATAAGAGATTGGGGGTTAAAAAAAAAAAAGCAATTGTAATAAAGTAAAAATTAAAAATAGGGCCCTGCCTGGTGGCACAGCGGGTTAAAGCACAACACTAACAAGCTAAAGCCACTTCAGCATGAGTTCGATCCCTGGTCTTGGAGGTGACCACATGGCGCAGCAGACCTCTCCTGACCCGCCCACTGCTCCCCTCAGCAGTGTACTTCATCAGTTTGCCTGTTCTGCTTCCCACTCTGTTTCTGATGAATCCTCTAACCACCCCTGCACCTCTGGCCTATACCCCAGTTCTGTATGTATAAAAAATAAGTCTTCAAAAAAAGAAAAATAATGAATAAGTATGAACCAGAGACACTGAGGAGAGGAGAACAGGATCAAAACTGGGAAGGGGAGAGCGCACAGGACTATGGTGATGGCACATGCGTAAAGTGGTGGTGGGAAGTCCATGGGGATTACTACCGAAATGAATAAATGCACAAAATGAAGAATGATGTGAAAATAAATAAAAACAAAGACCCCTCCCCCCAAAAAGTGGACAAAAAAGTTAAATAGATACTTTTCCAAAGAAGATAGACAGATGGCCAACAGGCACATGAAAAATGTTCATCATCACTTATTATCAGGAAATGCAAATCAAAACCACAATGAGATAACAGCTCACACCCATGAGAATAGCCCATATCAAAAAGACCAGAAACAAGGTGAGGTTGTGCAAAAAACAGGAACTCATATACTATGGTGGGAAGGTGAACTAGTCTACCCTCTATAAGAAACAATACAGAAGCTTCTCAAAATATTAAAACTAGAATTACTAACATAATCCAGCAATTTCACTCTTAGGTATCTACCTGAAGACTGCAAAAACACTGAATCAAAGGGCTGTATGTATGGGCAAGGTTCAGTATAGAGGTAATTCCCACAATGATACAAAAATGGCTAACAAGCACATGAAACGATGCTCAACATCATTATCTGCCAGGCAATCGTTAAGTCAGAACCTTCGCATTCATTAGCACAACTATAGTCAGAAAGACACACAATGACAATGATGAAAGACACACAATGATGCTTGGGACCATCATACACTGCTGCTGGGAAAGAAAACTGCTATAGCTACTTTGGAAAACCCTCTGGTAATTTCTCAAAAGGCTAAATATAAATACAAAGTTACCTGTGACCCAACAATTTCACTGACAGGCATATACCAAAGAGAATGCAAAACTTAGGTCTGCAAAAACCTATATACAAATATTCATATCAGCATTACTCAACTAGCCAAAAAATGGAAAACCCCAAATAGCCATCAACTGTTGAGTAGATAAACTGTGGCATATCTAAACTTTTTAAATTTTAAACAATCCTTTTTACTTTTTTTTTTAATTATATTTATTTTTGCATAGAGGAACTGAGGTACAGTCAGAAGTGTGGGGGATGAGACAGATTAACTGAAATATACTGCTGACCGGAGCAGCACATAAGACAGGAGAAGTCTGCTGCACCATATGGGTCAGCTCCCTGATCAGGGTTTGAACTCAGGTCTTTGTGGTAGGTTTCCCAGTGGTAGAGCTGAGACTTAACCCTTAGGCCACCAGGGAGGCCTCTAAACTACTGCAATCTATACAATGGAATATTTATTCCACCTCAAGAGGGAACAGAATACCTATATGCACTACAACATCGAAGCACCAAGGAGTGTTGGATGAAAGAAATCAGACACAAAAGGCCATGTATGGCCCTCCCTGGTGGCACAAAGGGTTAAAGTGCAGCACTACAAAGCTGGCTACAGCCACTTCAGGGCAAATTCGATCCCCACCCAGGTGACACACATGGCACAGCAGACCTCTCCCAACCCTCCCACGGCCCCCCTCTGCAGTGTACTTCATCAGTCTGCCTGTTCTGCTCTCCACTCTGTCTCTGGTGAATCCTCTCACTGCCCCTGCACCTCTGGCCTGTACCCCAGCTCTGTATGCATAAATAAATAAATCTTTAAAAAAAAAAAAAGGGCCATATAGGATTCCATTGCCATGAGATGTCCAGAATAGGCACACCCAGAAAGAGAAAGTCAATGAGTAGTTGCCAGAGGTAAGGAAGTGGAGGAATGGGAAGTGACTGCTTAATAGGTATGTAGTTTCCCATCAAGGTAATAAAAATGTTCTGGAACTAGATGATACAACCTTCTGAATATACTACAAAAAGATTGAATTATGAAGACCTACTTCCACTATTTACCTGTAAACCCTTCTTTAAGGTTTGATTTTTTTTCTCAGTACTTGCCCACCACCCCAATATCTTGTAATGAAGGTTTTAACACCTGTACCAGTTAAAAGAACGGTTCAGTGAAGACCCTCAGACATGTGAACTACATTGTTTTTTTTGGTTTTTTTGCACAACTACTTTAATCATTCTACCTTGTCTGAATATCTTGTCTCATTACTCATCTGCTGGCCTGTAACCAGGGGGCAGACTCAGGCTCTGTGACCACCCAGCTTGGCTCCCTAAGGCCAACCAGTCAGTAGCCCAAGTCTTGATTTTGTTTCCTGGGAGCTGAGTCTCAGTGGTCTAACTTGGTTTCACCCAGGCTGGGGATTTTTGACTCCAGAATGACTACTGGGTCAGGGGTCAGCACACCACAGCCCCAGGGTCAGATTACCTGCTGCTTGTTTTGTGACTGGAGTTTTACTGTCATACAACCATGCCCACATCTGTGACTGTTTTAGCATTACAGAGCAAGGTTGAGGAATTGCGCCATAGTCAGCCTGGCTTGTAAAGCTTGAACTACTTACTGTCTGCCTTTTAAGGAAAACATGCTAATCTCTGACCTAGGCCAACCTCCTCATGGGAGTTCCAGTTAGACTTCCTGCAAATTCCCTGGTCTTTTCATGAACCTCTTTGTACTTGGGCCTCATCTGAGTTCTTAAAAAAGGGCCTCTCTGGACATACATCACAGAAACCTTCCCCACTGGGACAGTGAAACCCTCCTCCTCTAAGCACCTAAAGTTCTAGAATCATCTCCTCTGCTAGGATGGCACAAGGACAGCGCAGCACCCCCAAATTCAGTGTCTCAGTCATTCAGAAGTACTGACCTTTTATTCTCTTCCTTTCTGGGGAAAGCACAGGCAGATGGGCCCAGCATGGCTGAAAACACCAGGCCCACCTTCTATCACTGACATTGGAAGGAGAACCAATCTAATTTAATTTCCTTAGTCTAAATATAGAAAAATTGGCATAAAAATGAAATAAGGTCCAAATACACCTCTGCTGCTTTCTTCAGGAAGGGAGAAAGGCACAGCAGCAAGTTGACCATTCCAGCCAGTTTCAACATTGGCAGAGGCCTAGGATATGCTGGCAAGAAGTGACAGGGCCACGGGCTCCGGGAAGGAACCTCCTGGTAGCCCCTACTGAGGTGCCAGACAGAACCAGGTATGTGAACCCCATGTTCCAGTCTGAGCTCCACCTGGGCTATAAGAACACAGCTTAATCCCTGCAGACCCCAAATTCCTCCCCAGCTTGGGCAGTTCTTACTATGATGCATCACACAATAGCTGAGACTGAGAAGTCAGATAATGACCATGTGATGGGTTGATCTGGAGAAGGCTGCTGCGGGAGTGACAAGGAAGGGCAGGGGCAGGTCAGACTTACACAATCATGCAGAACATCATGAAGACATTCCACAGCGCGATGAAGATTCGAAAGTATCTGAGGCTCAGTAAAAACTCCCGGATGTTGTCCCCTGGAAAGTCAGAACGCAACTTTATAGCATGACTGATATTTTGATTTCACAGCTATATTGTGCCTACCCTGCACCCACTGCCCCTGGTTCCCTTTCAGTCTTTCCAGTCCCCACCCCCAGCACTCAGGCTGGTGATGATAGACCAGACCTCACCCTCCCGCCTGATAGGCTGGGGGGGGGGGGGGGGGGGAGGGGCAGGTAAACCCAGTGAGAGTCAGCCCTGGGACTTCTGCCTCAACAACTTCCTGCTTCCTGCTGAGCTGGAAGCCCAACCTTCTAGGGCAGTGGTGGCGCACTACAGGCTGGGGCCAAAGGCAGCCCCTGCCATCTGCCACATATAAGTATGACCAGCAAGCTAGGAATGGTTTTTAGTGATTAAAGAAAACAAGCAACAGACTATTTTGAGAGATACCAAAATTACATGAAATCCAAATGTAATAGAAAATAACCATGTTATTTTATTGGAAAATAACCATGCCTGTTCATCCTTATTTTATCCATGGCTACTTGAGCTATGAAGTTCTATCAGAGACTGCATAGTCACAAAGTCTAAAAAAAATTACAACTAGCACTTAACAGAAAAATGTGCAACCCCTGCTGTAGAGGCCTCCATGGTAATGTAAGTCAGGCTGACAGTAAAACTAACACAAAAAAAGAGCTGGTGAGGCTCACAGGATGGGACGCTGGATCCAGGTATGCTGAGGACAATCCACTCCTGCAAGTTTCAATGTGCTTGACCCTGAACTAGGTTTCCACGTGTGCAACTGAAAAAGCATCCTAATTCAGTCAAGTACCCTGGGAGCTTTGCTCTGATGATGGCTTACTCTGAACTCCTATAATGCCAAGGAACAGAAATCCTCTAAGAGAAGGCAATTTGGTATAGGCATACCCTCCTTTTATCGTTCTTCTTTATTGTGCTTTGAAGATACTGCATTTCTTACCAATGGAAGGTTTGTGACAATCCACATTGAGTAAATTTTTGGGGATTGTTATTCCAGCAGTACATACTTTTTCATGCCTGTTATATTTAATTAAGATATGCAGATTTTTTTATACATAATGCTATTGCATACTTAATGGACTCCAGTATAATATAAACATGATTTTTATAGGCTGGTGAAACAAAAAGTTGTAGAACTCACTTGACTGTGACATTTGCTTTATTGTAGTGCTCTGGAATCAAACCCAAAATACCTCTGGGAATGGGAGGGGTGTGTATGTGTGTGAGAGAGAGAGTGCCTGATATGTTAAGATGCCAAAGAACTGGGTTACAGAACCTTCCTCTGAGCATCCCCCTCACCCCTTCAGGCCTCCAGAATGATATGTATGGGTCCAGATTTGATGATCCACAGGCCGCTACCCAAGGAGCTGTATATAGACTGGGGCTGTCTCCTAAGGAGGGAATATCACACATTAACTCAGAAACTTTCACAGCAACCTTAAGTGACAGCCACCTGATTCAGTTACACATCCAAGTGCACTCACTATTTTTTTTTTAAAGATCGATTTATTTATGCATACAAGAACTGGGGTACAATTCAGAGGTGCAGGGGGGAGGGCGGGTTGAGAGGATTCACCAGAGACAAAGTGGGAAACAGAACAGGTAGACTGACTGAAATACAGTGCTAAGGGGAGCAGGTGGGACAGAAGCGGTTTGCCATGTGGGTCACCTCCCTGATCAGCGATGGAACTCCTGCTACAGTGACTGTAAATGGTACTGAGCTTTACCCCTTTGTGTCATCAGGGAGGGACCTAACTATCTTTCTAAACCTGGCTTAGGTGTCTGATATCGTCCAACCTATGGAGTCAGTCTCAAGTAGTACAACTTGCTAAATACTAACCCAGGACAGTCTGAAAATATCAGGCCAGAACTGTCTCCAGGATATCTGAGAGGTGCTACTCAGCAAGGCCCATCTCTTGAGCCCTAGGTCTCAAAAACAGGCTCTCCTGTCATCAACAGGTACTGAGTGAAGGCCACTCATTCTTGATAGCCACCAAATACAAGGGGACCCAGGGAGGTATCAGAGAGGTATTCCTGCTCTAAGGAGCTCACAGGGAAGAAAATACTAGCATCACTACATGTGTGATTACTAGCCCCCCAAGAGTACCTTGGGAACATATCCTGGGGGGGACCCACCTAACACCTGGTTAGCAAGTGGAGTCAAAAGTGTCTGAGCAAGTAAAAGTTCTGACATAAATGGTGAGTTTACTGTCCATCTACACATGTGCCCTGGGTCAATCTCTGAGCTGTCTACACTCCAGTATCCTACTGTATAAATGAGGGTGACGTTGACGTGGGACTGGGAAGACCTTAGCATGGAGCCCACATGTGAGGAATGCTCAACAACCACAGCCACTACAGTATTAGGAGCCAGCAGCAGACAGAAGGAAAGGTTGTAACAGACAGCAGGTACAGAACTGTGACTGGAAGGAGTCTCCAGGGAGAATATGCAAGCCAGAGAGGCCCAGGTCAGGGCACAACCACCATTTTGGTCATCTCTATCATTATGACCCTACCATTTCATGCCCAACCTCCTACCATATCTCCTATTCAGATTTGTAGATAGCAGTCCTGGGGCCTCGTACATGCTCCACAGAGAGGGTAAGTGGGGCCTAGTACATGCTCCCACAGAGAGGGTAAGCTGCTGAATAAACATATGAATGAATCAACAGACCGAATGCCTAATGATGATTAAGAGTATGATCTCTAGGATCAGAGAAATCAAAGTTTCCATAGTGATGCTGTCACTGACTTGCTGTGTGGCCTTAAGCGAGTTTAGCCACATGTCTGAAATTCAACTTCCTCATGTGTCAATGCGAAAAGGCCCCTAAACTTTTAGGGGTGGAGGTGGAATGAAATAACCACAGGAAGCAACTAATAACATAGTCACCAGCACAGCCCCCAATAAAGAGGTAGGGAACTGTTATGCAAACTGCTGCTGTCATCCTCATGCATCCCTCACAGCTCTCACCACCTTCGCTACAACACCACTTCCTCAGAGCACCTTCCTCTACATAGTCCAGCCTGGACAGCAATCCAACCACCACCTCATCAAACATCTCTTCCTGTACTGTATGGCCCATCCCATGGCAGTACAACTCACAAGGCAGAGATCTTATCTGCCAAGTTCTTAGTGGTATCCACAGGATCCAGCACAGTGGCCAGCCCATAGCCAATTCATTCATTGGTTGGTGAATGACTGAAAGTATACTAGTCATTTACAGGTCCCATTAGATTCCAAATAATCACATGAATAAATTCAACAGAAATCACACATCACAGAGCCTCAAGAGGTCAGCCAGTGAGGGGATACAAAAATGAGGAGGTTGGTGCTGGGATGAGATACAGACCATAAACTCTGGAGCATCAACAGATGCCACTCACTCATTCAACTCATTCACTCACTTGTATTAGAGTTCTGGCAGTGCAGAGACGCAAGGATGAGCCCAAACAAGTCCAGCCCTTTTCTTGGTAGCATGTGGTCAAGTGTAAGGCACCGTTTTAGCCAGATGATACCATACATAAGGGAAAATAATAATTGTAAGCAGTAGTATTATCTATTGGGGAGGGCTGGTAGGAGAAGGGAAGAGAGGTGGGCAGAAGGAATGACATATCCTCAGACTCATAACGCACACATGTGCACAGACACAAATGCACAGTCAAAAAGACAACTGCTGAGTGCATTATCCTCTCTGAACTGGACCAATCCCAGAGTCCAGAAAGCAGGTCTTACCTGTGCTGGGCTCCCTTGATTCCTCCCCAAAGCCCTGAGTGTCCTTCTTTTTCCTACAAAGAGGAACAAACAGCATTCACTTTCAATAAAAACCACTCAGTCTTGTCGCCCCGACCCTCAACTCAGGGAGCCGTGAACTCTCAGCTTCAACTATATAGCTCTGCCACTGAACTGCTGTGTGACTTCGGGCAGTTCAATGCCCCTCTCTGGGCCACCACCTGCCCCGTCTATCACAGCCAAGCCCGCAGAAAGGGAGGACAGGATGGCCCAAGACAGCCGAAACTGGAGCTGCGAGGTGGGGTTAGGAATTTCTTGGGGGGTGGGACTCAGGCTCGCCGCAAGCAGAGGAACTCCGTGGAAAATGAGAATCGCGATTTAAATTCCTATGACGTAGGACAAGGGGGTGGGAGGACGGAACGTGTTAGAGGCGGGGCCAGGGAGGGGCCTGCGGCGGGGGGCGGGCTCACGCTCGCGGGGGCGGGCCTACGGGGCCCCCGGGTGGAGACGCGGTCGGGCGCGGCCTACTCACAGCTTAAAGTTGAGTACCGCCCCGGCATTCATCAGCAGCGTCCTGGAAAGGCAGAATGTGGTTACCTGGGTCGCCCCCCACCGTCGAACCCTCTCGTCCCAGCCTCTGGTACCCCTAATTACCCGAACAGCAGGATGTCCCCGATCATCGTTACGCCCGAAACGTCCGTCAGCACCGGAAGCGGAAGTCCCAGGAAGGGCGGGTTGAGAAGCTCTTGTCAACAAATCTCCAAACAGAACTGGCGACGCCTGGGCCAATCAGAGGTGGAGGCAAGAGAGTCCCAGTTTCCGCGGGCCAGGCCCCTTTAGGGAAGAGCACCTCCCTCTGGGGCGGCCCGGAGCTCAGCGAAGAACAGGCGGGGCAAGCATGTGGCTCGTCCCAAAGGGGCGGGACCACAGGGATAGGTTCCGAGCTAGGCAGCTGTTCATACTGCTGAGCTGGGGTCTCCTACAAGGCTTAAAAAAAAAAGGTTTATCTTTACTGATTTATGCATTTATGCATACAAGAACTGGGGAAAGGATTCACCAGAGACAGTGGAGAGTAAAACAGGCGGGTCCACTGAAATACACTGCTGAGAGGAGCAGGGCTAGACAGGAGAGGTCTGCTATGCCATGTGGGTTAGTTCCATGTGGGTCACTCCCTGGTCAGGCCGCTAAGGATAGCTTTTACAGCGCTGAGATTTCACCCCCTACGCCACCAGGGAAGTCCCCTCCTACGGGGCTTTTAGAGAAATCTGGCCCACTAGCCACTGAGCTGTACAGTCCTGAAGCAGTGGAGTCCTTCAGGCATAGATTCTCTAAATTAGTGGGTTTCAAAGGGGAAGGGGGTCCTCCTGGACTCCAGGCGAAGCAGGAATCACTGCTAGACTAGATCGGGACCCCAAGAGTCCCCTGGGCGTTTCCATAGGGGACGGAATGGGGCCCCTCAAGAAACGGAGGTTCCAATCCAAGTGCTTCGCAGAGGACTTGGGGGTCCAACCGAGCCCACCAGGACCAGGTCCTGTCTGATCTTTCCCTCCAGGGCGGGCTCGTGCAAAAAAAGACCCCTTTCCTAATGGAATGCTCCCCCAACACAATCCACAAGGCCACCGTGTTCCCTCTCTCTGGGTGAATGGGGGCGGGATGGCTAGAGGGACGAAGGTGGGATTCTCAGGCACCAGGCTCCGGGGAACTGAAGGCCCCACGACCCGCAGGGGTTGGCGGTCGCCCCTCCCCTCCGCGGGGGCTGGGTTGGGGGCGGTGCCTGGCGGGTGGGGGCGGTTCCCGCGGCGGGGGCCCAGTCGGCGGGCGGCGGGCTGCGGGACGCACGGGGCTGGGGTCTAGGGTGGGACCCGCGGAGCGCAATGGAGTTGCTCTCGGCCCTGAGCCTAGGCGAGCTTGCGCTCAGCTTCTCGCGGGTGCCACTCTTCCCTGTCTTTGACCTCAGCTACTTCATCGTCTCCATTCTCTACCTCAAGTATGAGCCAGGTGAGCCAGGGGCCAGGGGCTGGCGGAGACTAGCATCGCTGCGCTGGGGGCGGGGGCGAACCCGAAGGGTAGAGGGGCGCTCAAGAGGAAGCAGCCCTGGAGCAAGGGTGGTAGGACCAGTGACTTGTGCGGGAGAGCAGGCAGGTGCTGGAATCTGGAGGTTCTCCCAAACGGGGGCGGCGGGAGCCCCTGAGATGGTGGGGCTGGGGGAAGGGAAGCAGATGCGAGCTGGAGGGAAGCTGCAGGAGCAGGTGCTGAGGAGTGGGGGAGGGAGAGAATGCCGGGGGTCCTGGCGGGAGGGTCTCAGAAATAGGGCCACGGTCATACAGTGTGGTAAAGGCGCAGTCGGTGGTCCGTGCCAGACGTCCTGGGCGCCCTCAGTCGTGACCTCTCTTTTTGCCCTTGGCGCGCAGCGAGAGCAGCAGCTGAGTGTCTATATAAGGGCCGGTCGTGCGGGGGTTAGGTTCAGAGACAGTGATACTGGTGCCCCCCTCCCTGCTCCGGCCACCGGATAGCCTCCCCTCCCATCCTTCAGCCGGCAGGGCAGTGGGGAATCCTTCCAACCCTGGCCCGATCCTTTCCACTTAACTGAGCAGAGCTGACCCTCCAGCAAGGTGAATTGGGGTCAGCATCCAACTACCAGCTCAGACCCTCATAGGGAATCACAGACGGGATGATGGAATTTTTAAAAATTTTTGTTTAAAAGCCATTTTTGAAATGCTGGCTAATGGTCTTCTTAGAATGAATTCTATTTTTATACAAGGTCAGAGAATGTTTCTTGTTCATCTGCCTAGTATTTGAATTATTCCAGTACACTGACAAGCTAAATGGAGAAGAGAATTTCACTTTAAAAGAAACATCAGTCACCCTGAAACTTTGTGATACTTGCCCATACTTATATGTAAATTATTTCTATAATCTCTTCTCAGAATGGAATTAGCGTCCCCCACCCCAGGTGATAAAAATAGATACTCATGTTTATTTAAAAAAATCAAAGAGTAAAGTGGTAATCACGGTTGACAAGGTAGCCCCCTTTCTAGGCACCTCTGTTGTATGTTCTTACAGCCCTGCAGTTGTGGATATAAACCCACAACCTTATGCAAGTAGGCGTATACCCTGCTTGCAAAGCATCTTGGTTCCCTTTTACTTTTGCCTTTCCATTGCCTTTCCACATGCTATAGTCTATATCTTTAAAAGCTATTCTGGAGCACACACAGTTACTTTGCTTTGCAGCAAAATAAGCTTTGTATTGTGTTCTCATGAATGCAGGGTTTTTTTTCCATCTGGGGACAATTTCCTGGTGGCACCATCCAGTCCCCTGGGTACATACAGAGCCCAGCAATCATGGAGGGGTAGAAACCCTATAGGGATGTAGGACACAAGTGTCTGAAGGAGAAAGATCTCTAGATTGGCTAGGAACTTGCAATGGTTGGAACATTCTTGAGTGAAATAGTAAATCATCTGGACTGGACTGAAGCTTGAAAAGGCTTGGTGGTTCTCAAACCTACCTACATAGCAGGGTTTCCTGGGGCCATTTAAACCAAATGAGTCAAAATATCTGGGGTGGGACACTCTGGCACATTCATACTTCAAGCTACTGTCCCCCAGTGAAGGCAATGTGCTATCTAGGTTGAAAACCTCTGCCCCATTCAGCCCCCTCCTTTTGCAAATAGGGAAGAAGGAAATAGAGGCTCAGCTAATTTACATATGCAGTGAGCCTGCTATCTAAGACCTGGTAGATTATAACCTAGGTCTGCTTGATCCCAAGAATCAATCACTACAATTGTTGTTCTGGGGGACTTGTTCTCCTTAAATGGGAGGCATTGGACTGCACTGGTTTGGCACGTCTGCTGAACCTCTAAAGGTTCTAAGAACTCTATTCAGAATCTACATTGGATTGCAGGACCCGCTTCAAAATTTGCAGGGCTCCATGTGGAGAAGTTAAGACTTTGTAAGCAGTGAGAGCAGGAAATTAAGCTGAACACAGAGCCCTTCTGTGCGTTACTCTCAAGCCGAGGGCCACGCTGTTTTTAAGACAAAAATCTCCAAATTGGGAGTCAGTTCTACCTATAACTCTGAGCAAACACCATGCTGTTTCTGCCCTGAGCTTCAGTTTACTCATCTGTGAACTGGGACTCTCTTTCCTGGCCATAGTGAGGATTTGTCAGTGGCCTGGACTAAGGACACCTGTGAGGTATTTACAATCATTTTTTTTTTTTTAAAGATTTATTTATTTATTCATACAGAACTGGGGTATAGGCCAGAGGCTCAGGGACGGTGAGAGGCTTCACCAGAGACAGAGTGGGGAGCAGAACAGGCAGATGGACGAAGTACACTGCTGAGGGGAGCAGCGGGCGGGTCAGGAGAGGTCTGGCTCGCCATGTGGTCTCCTCCGGGGCAGGCGGCAGGCGGAATCGAACTCATGCGGAAGTGGCTTCAGATTCTCAGTGCTGCGCTCCAACCCGCTGCGCCACCAGGGAGGGCCTACAATCATTTTTAAGCCACAGAAAGAGCTTTTCTGGGATACAAACATTTTCTGGGCCAGGTTAGTGTAAGACACCTAAATGAGGATAAAGCAGAGTGAGGTCCTTAGGTGAGCAACATCTGACACCCCTGAGAGCTTCTGAGAAATGGAGAATGCCAAGCTCTCTACCCAAACCAGCTAAATGAGAATGATTTGAACATGGTTCCCTTTAAGTAAGGATGCTAACATTCTAGAAATGATGGAGTGAAAGAAGTAGGTATTCTTTAAAACTGTAGTTCCTTATATGACCAGGAGGTTCTGGTCTGCCTCACCACCAGGACCCCTACCCTGAGCAAAAAAAAAAAAAAAAAAAAAAAAAGGAGGAAACCTGTATGACTGAAAGAATGAGTGGCAGAATGGATAAATGAATGACAGTCCTGGATGCCTTGAGCCCTGACCTTTCCGAAGAACCTCCCAGACCAATGGTTCTCAAATATGACTAAACAGTGATTCACCCAAGGAGCTTTAAAAAATAATCTCTTGTCCAGGCAGTGTGCTCCTCTCCTCCATCATTTAAATCAGCATTGCTGGGGGTGGCATCTGTATTTTTTGGTTCCCCAGATAAGATTGGGCTCTGCGAGGTAATGTATTCTAGTGGCTGCACTAGTGACAGTAAGAGCCACATCACTCCCTGCAGGGGGGGGGTGGCAGTGTCCTGTACATTTTACCATGTTTCACAGCATCCTTGACCTCAACTCGATGCTGGTAGCACACCTCAGTTATCACCACCAGAAATGTCCCCAGACATTGTGATGATGCAGGGGGGCAGGAAGGATTGATCTAGAGTGAGTCTCAAACTACAGTGCTTCCAAGGTCAGGGTAGCAATGCATGAGAAAAACTAAATTAGCCAGGTGGGCACCATCCCCAAGGGAGATCCAGCCAGCTGGTTGGCATGGAGCTACTAAAACTGATGTTTCAGGGAAGCCGAAAATGTGATTTGGAGCCTATGTTTTATATGTTAGATGTTGAAATATTTTTTGATTTTTAGATTAATTGATTTTATTTTACTAGTCTTTTAAATCCACAGCAAAATTAAGCTAAAAGTATAATTTCTACATGGCTTATTATTATCATCTTAGTATCATTATATATTGTCAACATTATCCACCAAAACCTATAAATTTACATTAGGGTTTTTTTGTACTGTATGTTTGTGGATTTTGAAAAATGTATAATGACATGTCTCCAGTATAAAATATATAGAACAGTTTCACTGTCCTAAAAACTCCCCAAATGCCACCTATTCACCCCATCCTCCTATTATTCTCCCAAGCCCCTGGCAACCACTTATCTTTTTATTATCTCCATAGTGTCATCTGTTTCAGAATGCTGTCTTTGAAAACATATAGTACATAGCCTTTTCATATTGACTTTATTCATTTAGCAATGTGCATTTAAGATTGAACTCATGCCTCGGCGGCTGCCAATAGCTTGATAATGTTGAGATTTTAATTTCTGTGCCACTAGGGCGTCCCCTAAAACTGATTTTTTAAAAATAAGGGGGAGACATTCTGTGGGGGTGGAGTGGGGAATGGGATCAAAAAAGGGGGTGGGGAAAAGGGAGGGAAATGCACGGGACCATGGTGGTGGCACAGGGGTGATTTGGTGATGGGAAACCCACGGGGATTACAATCGAGATGGAAAAAAAAATGTGCAAAATGATGTAAAAATAAACTTTGTAAAAAAAAAAAGAAAAGAAAAGAAATTTAAACAATTGATCATAAAAAAAAAGAAAAAATATATATTTAAACAATTGATCATAAAAAAAAAATTACTGTGGGGACCCAAAAGTAGATGACTGGATTAAAAAGATGTGGTACATATATACAATGGAATATTACTCAGCAACCAAAAAAGAGAAACACATGTCTTTTGCAGCAACTTGGATGCAGCTGGAAAAGATCATGCTTAGTGAGATAAGCCAGAAAGAGAAAGAAAAATACCGGATGGTTTCACTCATAGCAGGAGTATAATGGACCAGGCGAGAAAATAACAAAAATAATGAACAACCATATACCAGAGACATTTTGAGGGGGTGGAGTGGGGAATGGGATCAAAAATGGGGGGGGTGGGGAGGGAAGTGCACGGGATTATGGTGATGGCACATGGATGACTTGGTGATGGGAAACCCGCAGGGATTACAATTGAGATGGGAAAAAAAAAATGCACAAAATGATGTAAAAATAAACTGTTGTAAAATTTAAAAAAAAAATTAACTCTCCCAAGAATCCTACAAGCTCCCTTTTGTTCTCCATATTAAGCTCGTATTAAACTCACTCTCTAAGCCAAAAAAAAAAAAAAAAAAAAAAAAATACCGTGGGGACCAAAGAAAATAGTTCCTTGATCTCTGGTTTGAGACATCTAGCTTGAACTATAAGCTTTTTGAGGGCACGGACTGTTCATTCTACAACTTCTTAAGGCAGGGACTGCCATTTCCATTTTACAGGGGAGGATACTGAGGCAGAGAGCTGAGCTCAAATACTCAGGAGAAGAGTACTTACTTGGAGTTGCTGAGGGGTTCTGCCAACACATTTTACATGTTTAGATCCAGACTAATAGCACAGAACCCTGAGGAAACTGCTAGCACATCACTATCAACCACAGACGCTCCCCTGGCCCCCTGATGGAGAATGCAAAAGGGCCTCTTACAAGCCAGAACTAGAGACACTCTGCTTCCCCCCTCAGCCCCGCCAAGGCTGATCAGATTTTTATAAATCCATCCACTAACATTTCCACCCACAGGTACTTTCCATTTCAGTTCAGTTCCAGGAATAGCTCTCACATTATTGCTAAGCAATTTCTTTTCATCTTCATGTTGTTCATGGTGGATATCATCCCACTATACACACAAACAAATGGAGTCTCAGAAAGTGGACCGTGTAGCTAAAGCTCACTAATGAAGGGGGAGTGCTTTGCTGGCAGACCTGGAATTGAAACTCACATCCTCCCGCTTCCTGGCACTGCCCCCAAAACCCAGCAAGAGAGACCAAGAGGGATCATGGCAAAGAGGAAAGCCAGGGGACAGTTTCTTGGCCATTGTGGATCCTGGGGGCAAGCTGTGCTTTCACCCTCAGTCTTTTCATCTTTGGCAGTGGGGAGACTTGTCCTATCCTAGGGTTTGGAGGAAGGTGTTGATGATAGGAAGCATAATGGTAATGTCACCACATGGAAGCCATACAACAGGAATAAAGAGGTTCTTCTACATCGGAAAAACAGGCTGGGGGGGCTTGGATAGTCACTTGCACAAAGCCATACCAAAGTAGCAGAACCCAAACCTGGGTGTGTGACTTTCTACTAGGATTCAGCCACGGTGCAAATTTGGGGCCTACTTTACTCCCACTGCCCCCTCACTCCCTGCTGCTCCCTGGGATGATCCCAGGGCACAAGGGAGAGCATGGAAGGAATTTAACCCCTGGGGTATTTTTAGATACAGGGTATCCATTTCTGCAAAACACAGGGACCTCACCTGACCCAGTCCTTCAGGACCCACCAGCTGTTCTTACGGATTAACTCTCAGCTGGTGGTGTTTTAAATAGATATCCCAAGAGAAGGAGAGATCATTCAGCTGCACACTGTAGGACATTAGTAGATGGTGAGACTTAGGACAAACCTGTGCACTGGGGTGGTAGCTCCGGTGGGGGGTTGAGGAGGAAAAACTGATTCCTACTATGGTTAGGGAAAGGGCAAAGAAAGGATTATGTTCCCACCTAATGGAAGGAAAGGAATGCAGAGAGGCAAAAAAAATGGTTTGTCCAAGTTCACACAGTCAGTGAGGGTGGCAAAGAGAAAGGGCACACTGGCACACTTGGGAGATTTGTGGGGTTCAGTTCTAGACCACTGCAAAGTACATATTACAAGCAAGTCACGTAAAATTTTGGTTTCCTAGTGCATATAAAAGTTATGTTTACATTATTCTGGAGTCTGAATCGTGATAGCATTATGTTTAAGAAGACAGTGTATATGCAATATTCATTAAATGTAATAGAGACACAAAGTGAATATACTGGTCAAAAAAAGGACTCCAGTAGACTTGCTCTAGGCGGTACGCTACAAACCTTCAATTTGTAAAAAGAAAAAACCCAGTAACTGAAGTGCAATAAAATGCAGTAAAACATGGCATGCCTGTACTCTGAAATAAATTTTTTTAAATCAAATTTTATTGATTTACAATTCATTTACAAAACTATCATTTCAGGAGTACAGCTTTTCACATGCTTCACTCAGCCTCCTCCAGTGCCAGTACCCTTCCACACTCCCTCTACTGCCTTGCTTTGCCCCTACCCTCCGCTAGCCAATTTTTACAGTCTAAGACATTTTTGTTGTATTTTACCAATCTACTTTGTTTTTATCCCATAGATGAGTGAAACCATCTGTAATTGTCTTCCACTGTTTGATTTATTTCACTTAGCATAACCACTTCAAGAGCCATCATCCATGTGGTCCTGAAAGGTATAATTTTATTTTAAATAGCTGGAGTAGTGTTCCATAATTTCTCCAGTTGTCTGTCACTGGGCACTTAGGTTGACTACATGTCTTAGCTATTATGAAAAATGCTCTGAACATAGGAGTACAGGCATCTTTTCATACTGTGTCTTCATATTCCACTCATTAATACCTGGAGGTGGTATTGCTGGACCATATGGTATGAGACAACTTTTATTAGGCATGTTTCCTAATTAGAAAATGTATAAACAATATGTGATTTATTCCTATGTTGGAATACTATACAGCAGAGACAGTGGATATTACTCTTGAAAATAGCACTCTCAATGAGTGTAGATACAAAGTCCATGTCGTATGGTTTCACCTATATGAAATAGGTAAGTTCTAGAATATTCCCATCCATCATGCTCCATCTCCCTTCAACAGTCCCTGACAGCCACGAATGTTTTAGTATTTGGACTGGCCTGTTCTGAACATGTCATATGAATGGAATTATACAACATACAACCTTTTATGTCCGGCTGCTTTTTGCTAACATGTCTTCAAAATTCATGGAGCAGCATGATTCATGATTTCATTCTTTTTTATGACCAAATGATAATTCCACATTTTGTCTATCCATTCATCTGTTAGTGAATCATTGAGTTGTTTCTGCCTTTGGGTTATATTGAATAATGTTGCAGTGAACATGAAACACAATTAAGAGTGACCCAGAGCCTAGCAGGATGGCATGGTGCCCCTGGTGAATGCAGTGGTAAAGCCTCCTATTGTTGGACTATCCTTCTCCATGGCCATCAGAAAGTGGGCGGGTGGTGAGAGCCCCCAAGGAGGACCAGTACAGAACTGTGGCCATCCAGTACAATGAGGCACAATAACATTGCATGCCCTTCCTACTTGCCAACTTTCAGGGGAAACTCTTGTTTTTGCTTTTGTTTTTCTAGTGTTGATGATGAAATATTTCAAGTACACAGAATAAATAGCACATATTCTTCTGTCCCCATCACACAGATTTAACAGATGTGAGCATAGATTTCTTCACATCATTTTTTTAGGAGACACAGCAAAGTCTAGCTCTTTCCCTCTCTTCCTCTAGATGTGACCACCTCCCTGAATTCAGTCTGTTTCATTCCCATACTTGTATTTATACATTTACTATAAACATGTCTATGAACTACTCAGGTGGACAGTTTTGTGTGGGTTTAAATGTACATGTAAAATAAATGTGTACTTTTGCAAACTTCTCTCACTCAACAATAGCCTTATGGGATGTATCCATGTCTGCACCTGGAGCAGTGGTTCACAGTCAGAAAGGATATTTGACAATATCTGGAGGACATACCTAGGGTGAGGACACACTACGGGTATCCAGGTGATGGGGGGCAGGGACACTGCCTGACATGCTACAGTGCCCAGGACAGCGCCCATGGAAAGAATGATCCGGTAGTGAGGTGTGAGGGGCCTGGTTTTAGATTGATTCACTTTTAAATAGCCTTTTTTTTAGTATAATTCTTCCTCATCTTACAATGGAGTTATGTCCTTAGAAACCTGTCACAAGTTGAAAATACCATAAGTAGAAAAATGCACTTACTCCACTTTATCTACTGTACTTCAATTATACACATGTAGTCAATCTTACACATGCTCATAACACTGACCTTAACCTCCAGTCAGACAGACATCTAACACAAAGCCTACTTTATAATAAGCATCATGTGAGAGGATCATACCACATTTGCCCAGGAAAAGATCGAAATTCAGAATTTGAAGTATATTTTCTTTTTTTTTTTAAGATGTATTTATTTATGCATACAAGAACTGGGGTATAGGCCAGAGGTGCAGGATGTGAGAGGATTTACCAGAGATAGAGTGGGGAACAGAATAGGTGGATTGACTGAAATACCCTGCTGAGGGGAGCAGCAGGCAAGGCAGGAGAGACCATGTGGGTCACCTCCCTGGCCAGGGATCGAACTTGTACTGCAGTGGCTGTGGATAGCTTCATAGTGCTCCCATTGTGTCACCAGGGAGGACCCTGAAGTATATTTTCCAGTGAATATCATTTTCATACCAACATAAAACAGAGTGGCGACCACCTATATTCCATCTTATGTCTTTTTCCACCCCTTTACTGAGAAATAGTAGACTTTACCTTTCTTCTGTGTTCTAATATTATAGCAGCGAGATGCTCCTACTCCTCTCTCTCTTTGCACTAGTTTCTTTGGGTCAATAGTAAGGAGTGGGCCCCTTACTAGTAGGGCACCCAAAGTATAGGGCACTAGGGGTGAACAGCCTCAGATTTCCTCAGTGTTGCAAAATTGTGGCCAGGACAGTTGTGCCTGTGAGTCCTCCCAGGTCCTCCCAGCTGTGTATGTAACAGGAAAATGGGCTTTTTCCTTCTGCGAGATGAGTTTGTTTTCCCCAGCCTCTTCATTTCTCGGTGAGCCTGACCATGAAGAAGACAACCCCTATGCAGTAGAGCAGACTTGATATTATTTTCTCCCACTTGGGCATCAGACCAAGGAAAAAGGCCTGGACACTTTTTGAGAAGACTGGAGTGTGTATAGCCCTGGTTTGGTGACTTGCTTCCTGTTATGTTCAGCCCACACCAGTACAACCAGTGTATCTCGCCCCATGTGTCCTTGGCTTTCTGCTCCTGTCCCCTCCCACCTTCTCCCTTGCTCCTCCTTTGTGGGAATTGTCTTTGTCCTCTACCCCATCTGCTCTGTGTACCCTTGCCCCTTTGCTCAGATCTCAACTTAAGCCCCGCTTCCTAAGTGCTCGGCTACTACAGTTTCCCTATCAGGCCCTTGAAGTCACCTGTGCTTCCCCTTTAAGAGGCTTGCTCTTGGTTTGTGCAGTTATTGGACCATGCTAACTTCCTGCTAGACTGTGAGCCCCACAGAGGCAACACCTGAAGCAATCCTTGCTCATGGCTGCATCCGAGGCACACGGCAAGCACCCAGTACACAGTCAGTGCTCAGAAATACTCGCTGAATACATGGGCAATCTTAGGTAAGATATTTAATCTTGAAGAACCTCAGTGTCTTCATCTGTCAGGTGCTATATTAGTTAGCTGATAGAACAATGACCAGTTAAAACAACAGAAATGTGTTCTTTCATAACTCCGGAGGCCAGAAGTCCAAAGCCAAGGTATCAGCAGTACTGCAGGCTCTCTGGTGGCTCTAGGAAGGATTTCTCCCATGCCCCTTTCTAGCTTCTAGAGGGGCCAACATCCTGAGTGCCTCTATGGTCATGTGACCTCCCTGTGTCTGACTGCAGGCATTGGATTAGGGCCCACCCTGATTATATTTAGCTTACTTATTTTACAAAGGCCTTATTTCCAAATGCCACAGCCACAGGCACCAGGGGCAGGACTTCAACAGATGCTCTATGAGTTCTATTCACAGCGCTTTCGTGGCTAACCTCAGCTCCTTTTCTCTTATAAGCACACTGCTTGGATTCAGAACACATCCACATGTCCCAGGATGATTTCATTTCCAGATCTGTATCGTAATAACATCTGCAAAGACCCTATTCCAAATAAAGTATGTTCTGAGGTTTCTGTGACTATGACTTTGGGAGCATTACTCTCCTTGCCTTCTTCCCCCAACTTACTACAGGCGGGGCTATTGCATGTGTGGAAAGCCTGGACACTGACTCTGGAAGTAGGCTTTCTTATATGGTTCTTTAAAGAATAAAGTGGAGGCATGAAGTTACTTGGGACAAAATAGTAACTCAATACATAAATAGATGGAGGAGGTAGTTGTTATAATATAACCCAAAGTGCCCAATACCACATCAATGCTTGGAGCTGCTCAGCCTGCATTTGTAAGAATGTAAGCTCCGTGAAAGTGGAGTTCATTCATCCACAACTATTTGTTGAGCAGTGGCTGTCTTGGCCACAATGCCTTGTTCCAGGGCTCTAGGGCAGATATGACTAAGTTCCTGGGCTCATGAAAGGCTTAAGATTGATCTAACTTGTTAAGTATAATGATAGTACAGTTGTGCATTGCTTAATGACATTTTAGTAAACAATGGAGTACACATCGGGCATTGGTTTACAGTGGACTGCACCATCTAGGTTTGTGTAATTACACTCTGTGACATTTGCACAACAATGAAGTCTCCGAATGATACATTTCTCAGAATGTATCCCTGGCATTAAGTATCGCAGACTGTAAAGGCATTTGTGGAAATAACTATACATATTTCCTGGTGTGGAGAGTATTCAATTTTGACAAAAGACATTGAATCTCTAGAAACAAAATGCATCCCTCCTCCAAAAATTCCAACCCTGAACTATTTCTTTCAATTAGTCTTTTGAGTCATAGGAGATCAGATGTTTGACCTTTTCCTTGCACATCAAGTTGGGTGTTGTCACTGGATTCATGTAAATTGATAAAGGAGAGTCACCAATACCGGCTGTTACCATGAGAGCAATAGAGCAATGCCTTTCGGCTTACTCTTAAAATTGTTCTCGGGAAAGTGAAACTAGTGGGGGAGGAAGGAATAGAGATGGTGAAACAAGCTGTCACACCAGGAGATATTCAGGTTCCAACTCGGGGTGTGGCTATAGATGAATATGACATTATTTGCATAAAGGTAGAACCTAAGTATAAAGATAATAAAGATTTTCAGTGGGCAGTACAACGTGCAAGAATTTGACTAATAGATGTGACTCCTGTACATCTAGGGCCTCTTTTAATCTGGAATTATCTTGATAGTGTTTAAGACTCATAAACTTTTTTAAAAATACAAAATGGGACCTTCCCTGGTGGTGCAATGGGTGAGGACACAGCACTGCAAGCTGGTGGCAGCTGCATCAGTGTGAGTTCGATCCCCAGCCCCAGAGGTGACCACATGGTGTGGCAGATCTCTCCTGACCCGCCCACTGCTCCTCTCAGTAATGTATTTCCTCAATCTGCCTGTTCTACTCCCCAGTCTATCTCTGGTGAATCCTCTCACCAGAATCCTCTGGCCTGTACCCCAGTCTTGTATGAATAAGTAAATAAATCTTTTTTAAAAATACAAAATATTTCTAAATCTCCCTCACCCAAACTTCCCCCAATGACAACATCTTAAGTAATTTCCTCATTACTAAAATGAGGAAATTGACATCAGTACAATACTATCAACAATAGACTTTTTCCATTAACTAGAGTTTTTCAGCATTTTTATATTGTTCTGTGTTATCCCATGAAGATTCGAGTAACTGTCCCAATTGGAATACAGAACCAGTGTCAGTACCCCCAAGAAACTCCCTGGTGATATCCCTCTAGAGGTAGACCATCCTCTAAACCTTAACTCCCAGTGCTCACCAGTTTGCTGTCTGTTACTCATCACCATGATTTTGTTACTTGGAGAATGTTATAGTTATCATTGGAATAATGTCACTTGGAAAACATTCTCTTTATAATGGAATCATACATTATGTAATCTGAGATGAACTGTTTTCACTCAGTATAACATCCTTGGGATCCATCTGGTTGTTGCATATACAGTCATTAGTTGATTAACATCACTTTTATCTCAGTGTATTATTATACTTGTTCTATTTTAATATTAGATATTGTTGTTAATTCTTACTGTGTCTAATTTTTTAATTAAACCTTATCATAGGTATGTATAGTATATACAGGCATGCATTACTGAATGATGATGATTAGTTGTAAGAAATCCATTAGTAGGCCATTTTGTCATTGTGTGGTCATAGTGTATGATTATACAGACTTACATGGTACACCCTACTACATACCTAAGCTAGAAATGGTACAACCTATTGAGACTACTATCATATTATGTGGCCCATTATCAAGCAAAACATCACTATACAGTACATGACTGCATCTCTAGTTTATTCTCTTTTCATTGCTGCATAGTATTCCATGGGATGGCTATACTGTACTTTGTTTATCTGTTCACACATCAAAGTCATTTGGGTAGTTTACAAATCACTATGCTATGAAATTTACATATATGCATGTCTGTATGACTACTAGATTTCCTGTTCAAATATATCTTGTGCTGAACTCTGAGATGAAGTAGTACATGCAGGTGCTATGGTTGAAATGAGTAGAGGATCCCAAACATGCTACTTGGTCTCTTCTTTTTTTCCCTGTGAACTGTTTACAAACCACTGTTCTTGGAGCATATCTTCCTAGCCATAAATAAAAGACTATGGTTATCAGGGTTGTGAAACACTGGGACACCAGCTGTCTTAGTCTTCTATGTCTGCATGGTACTCAACTTTGTTGTGCATAGGAATGCACCCAGGAGCATTAAAAATATCCACAAATCCATTCATGCCCCAGGCTTACCAGATCAGCAGCTCTAGGATAGGGTGGAGGTGCCAGGTATGTGTAAAGTTCCCAGGTGATGCTGAGTTGGAGACCAATGTACCTAGCATTACATGGAGGGTGGGCGCTCTATCCCCATTAACCAAACAAGGCCATTCTTTAATATTTTGTTGCCTCAGGTTCATAAGACTCAATTTGGTATAATTTATGAATGTATCTTCTGTCACAGAAACTGTGAAACCAGTTACTTCTCTTTGTTATCTTTTTATATTTTAAGATATATATTTGAGATATAATTCACATACCACTTGACTTACCCATGTTAAGTATTCATACCATTCATTGGTTTTTAGTTTCTACACAGAATTGTACCAATGTCACTAACAAGAGAAGCCTGTATACAGGGCCCTCCCTGTTGGTGCAGTGGGTTAAAGCACAGCACTATGTATGAATCTATTGACAGCCACTGCAGCATGAGCTCGATCCCCGACCAGGGATGTGACCCATATGACACAGCAGACCTCTCCTGTCTCACCTGTTGCTCCCCTCAGTAGTGTATTTCATTCATTCTCCCTGTTCTGCACCCCACTCTGTCTCTGGTGAATCCTCTCACCCCACCACCACGCCTCTGGACTGTACCCCAGTTCTTGTATGCATAATTTAAAAAAAAATCTTAACAAAAAAGTCTGTATACTTTAGCTATTCACATTCCAGTCTCTCCCATTCTCTCAGCTCTAAGCAATCCCTAATCTGCTTTCTATTATTCAATCTTAAAAATTGGATAAAATACCAAGACTTCTTTTAGGGTGGGCTCCACAGGGTGATGAAATTAAGTGACTAATTGAGCAGAGCAAAAAAGCTTTCCTGGAGAAGGTGGCATTTGTGTTGAGCTGATTCTGCTTTTGCATCTTTATTCCCTCTATGCCACTAGTTTGGAATTTCCTCTCACCCCACCCTTTTTGTATAATTCTACATTTGAGGACTCCCCTATCTGGCTTTGCTCACCATTCCTTCTGCACACCCTCCATACACATGTGCATACCATGTGCTTTCCCTGTTAGTACCAATACCTGCTGTCTCCTCTCTGCCCTAATGGCATCCCTTCCCACAGTAGGACAGGACTTTGAAGCTCTTAAACATCACCCTCCAAGTCCCGTCTGGGGTTAAGCAAATCCCTTTCCCCAGCAAACAAGTATTATCTGTACAAGGAAGGGAGCCCAATACAATACACCAAAATACAACCTCCCTTTTTTAATGGTCAAAGGAATTGACTGGATACCACTACAAATGTTACAGTGCAGGGAGGGGGCCCCCCAGAGCCCCCACACCTGCCCACTCTAAATAGGTTCTGCCATCTGCCACATCAAGACAAAACATATAGACCTTTAATGGAAAGGAACTTTAATACAATTAGTGTGAATACAGAAAAGACAAAGGATATAGTTTCCAAATCAAGCACCTGAAGTTACCCATCCCCCCTTGAGTAAAAGTCCAGCCCAATAAGATTGGCCCAAAGCAAGGCCTGAAAGCCTGCCATAATTCTAAAGCACTTTCCTGTGGGGACCCATAGAAAAGGGCCAAAAGCAACCAGACAAGTCTGAGAGGAAAAGAGCAAAATCAAGATCAAAGCTACCATAGTGAACCTCCCCATGGGTCTTTCACCCACATCTGTTTCACTCAGCCCAGGACTGAGAAGCCAGCGCAGTTTCTTCACATGTCTCTCATCTCCACGTGCCTCCCTCAGCTCTCCTTCCTTCCTCCTCAGACTTCTCTCCTGCTCAGCTCCACTCTCCTTTGGGTGGTGCAGGGAACCTGGAACCTCCCCCTTTCCTGGGGACCACCCTGTTATGCACCGGAAACTGACCCTGTGTCTTCCTCACTCCTACTCTCCCTTCCCGAGAATCTCTGCTCGCCAGCCAATGCAGTTTCCCACCTTCAAAGACCCTGCTCTTCCATTTGCTGTGGCTGGACCGCAGCACTGGGGACCACCCTGTTACACAAAGAAGATACACAATGGCTAATAAGCATATTAAGTCACCTCTCCAGCAGCAGCTTTGGGGAAAATCACAGCAAAATTACCCAAAGCCCCCAGGGAGAAGCCTAGGAAGCTACACCGAACAGGGGCAGCCTGATCCAAAGGCAGCTTGGATGTAATAGGCTGGAGTGACCAGGGGCTCCCAGTTCCCACTAGTCAAAGCACTGTCTCTATTCTAATACCTGCCTGCCGTTTTCAGCAGATACTGGCTTACCAGTAGCTCATCCAGGACTTATTTGCCCTTGGTGAAGGGCCCCCTACCTGACTCTATCTTTAGCCTGCTCAGCAGGAACTCTGGATACCAAGACAATAGCCCCAGAAATAAGGAGGGCCTTCCCGCACACTGGAAGAGGTGCTCAACGTTGCTAGTCATTAGGGGAATGTGAGTCAGAGAACCATCAGTTTCCGCCTCATGCCCTTCAGCATGTTGCTCACCCAAATAAAGAAAATGGTAAGTGTTGAGGATGCAGAGAAATTGGAAACCTTGAGCTTGGTTGGTGGAATGTAGTGACACAGCTGGTATGGAAAACGCTACGGAAGGTCCTCAAAAAATTAAATGTAATTTTATACTTTGATCCAGCAATTAATTCCACTTCTGAGTATATACACAAAAGAATGAAACCAGGAACCTGATCAGATACTTATACATTTTTATTCTTTTTATTTAAGATTGATATATTTATATATATAAGAACTGGGGTACAGGCCAGAGGAACAGGAGGATGAGGATTCATAGGTGACAGAGTGGGGAGCAGACCAGGCAGATCTACTGTGAGGGGAACAGCAGCAGGTCAGGAGAGGTCTGCCACACCATGTGGGTCACCCCCCCACCACCACCACCAGGGATCAAACCCAGGGATAGCCTCACAGTGCTGTGCTTTAACCCGCTGTGCCACCAGGGAGGCCCCTATACTTATATTTTTAACATTAGTCACAATAGTAAAAAAAGGAGAAATAGGCCAAATATCCACTGATGTATAAATGGATAAACAAGATATTGTCTCTCCATGTGGTGGAATATTATTCAAACTTTGACAGGAAGGAACCCAGAGATGAACCCAGAGGACATAATGCTGAGTGAGACAAGCCAGATATAAAAGACCAAATGATGTAGGAGCTCCCTTTTATTAGGTCTCTGGAAGAAAAAAAAAATCCATAGAAACAGAAAGGAGGATGGTAGGTATGGGGGTTGTGGAAGGGCGAGTGAGTGTTTAATGGGGCCAGAGGTTCAGTTTTGCAAGATGAAGAGTCCTGGAGGTGGGGAGTGGGGATGGTTGTGTAAAAATGCAGATGTGGCCTCCCTGGTGGTGCAACGAATTAGGACACAGCACTGCAAACCAGCAGTAGCCACTTCAGTGCAAGTACCATGCCCGGCCCCAGAGTTGATCCACATGGCGTGGCAGACCTCTCCCGTCTCTTGCTGCTCCCCTCAGCAGTGTACTTCATTGATCTGCCTGTTCTGCTCCCCACTCTGTGTCTGATGAATCTTCTCACGGTCCCTGTGCTTCTGGCCTGTACCCCAGTTCTGTGTGCATAAATAAATAATCTTTTAAAAATGCAGATATGTGTAATGAATTGAGTTGTGTACTTAAAAGTGATTAAAGTAGTAAATTTTATGTGTGCTTTACCCCAATAAAAAGTATTTTAAGATAGGATGAAGGGAAGAGAGGGAGAAGAGAACTGCCTCCAGGAATCATCCTAAGGGGGGCAGCAACTTCAAAGGTTTCCAGTTGCCTGTAGCCATCTCTGCAAGTCTGTCTCCTCGTGGAGATAGGATAAGAGACCACAGACTGTGGCGATGATGAGGATCCATGAGCTTTTCCTACAAATGCTAGACATGACACCTGAGGCCTAGGAGTGCTTGCTTCCTAAGTGTGAGTTGGCATTACCATCACATTCACTTCTCTGAGCACAGGGAAACCCGAGCCAGCGCTGCTTTGTCTCAGTGTGACCCGGGACAGGTGTGCAACCTCTCTGAGTCTTGTTGTTATAGGGCAGCAAATCTGTTAGAGGACAGGGGGAGAGGGGCACCCCTGAAGCTCCAAAAACCTGCCTGCTCTAAGTGGGTTTTGCCATCCAACAAGACAAAACATATAACACTTTAATGAAAAGGGACTTTAATACAGTAAATATACAATACCAAACACAAAGAATATAACTTCTAAATCAAACACCTGAAGTTACCCATCCCCTCGTGGGCAAAAGTCCACCCAAAAGGGGTTGGCCCAAAGCAAGGCCTGAAAGCCGCTATAGGACTAAATAACCTTCTGGCCGGGACCCATGGAAAAGGGTCAGAAATGGCCAGACAAATCTGAGAGCAAAAGAGCAAAATCAAAATCAATATAAGCACTGCCATAGTCACCTCCCTACAGGGATCTCACCCACATCTGCCTTAACCAGTCCAGGGTCAGGAAACGAGCACGGCTTCTTCCTCACAGGCTTGCTGCTCCATGTGGCTTCCTCAGGTCTCCACCTTGTTCTCCATCCAGCTTCCTTCTCTTCTTCTCCCTTCTCTTCTCTCCTTTTTCTCTGCTCAGCTCCACCCTCCTTTGGGTGGGGCAGGGAACCTGGAACTTCTCTTTTTCCTAGGGACCACCCTGTTACATTGCTACTTGCTGTGAAAGGGATGAGCCGCAGGGTGTTGGGCAGGTGTCTGCAGAAGCAGTCCAATTGGGGTGGGCTGACAGGAAGGCAGGGGAACCAAGCCTGCGCTCGGCACCCTGGTGAAGGTCAGGGACTCCACTTTGCCTCCTAGGAGCCGTCGAGCTGTCCCAGCGCCACCCCATGGCATCCTGGCTGTGTGCCATGCTGCACTGCTTTGGGAGTTACATCCTGGCTGACTTGCTCCTGGGAGAGCCCCTGATTGACTACTTCAGCAACAATGCTAGTGTCCTGCTGGCCTCAGCTGTCTGGTAAGCCTCTCTGGGTAGGGCGACGTGGCCTACAGAGAAGTGAGATGTTGGAGGAGCAAAGATTCGTCAGTGCAGCCTCCACAGTGGCCCTGAATTTCCTGCTGCCCAAACCCAGTTCTCTTCTGAGCCTAGTACCTTGGGGGTGGGAGGGCCTGGACACAACCGCACCTCCTGCTGGGGCCTCCCACACTTGCTAATGCTGGCATTCTCTCTCCAAAGGTACTTGATTTTCTTCTGCCCCCTGGACCTCTTTTACAAGTGTGTCTGCTTCCTGCCTGTGAAGCTTATCTTTGTGGCCATGAAGGAGGTGGTGAGGGTCCGCAAGATTGCGGTGGGCATCCACCATGCACATCACCATTATCACCACGGGTGGTTTGTCATGATTGCCACTGGCTGGGTCAAAGGTAAACACGCCCCTGACAATGTGGGAAATGACCCTAGTGGAGAGCTCCTGCATAGGGGTGAATACATTGGGCCCCCAGTTGGCACAACCATTGCTGTAAGTGAAGAGGTGCCAGGACTACCCTGGGAGCCCAGCCTTCCCATGAGTCCACACCTTTAGGTCTTCCCACCAGGGAGGTCCAGCCTACCCACTAAGAGAAATAAGATTCTTCCAGAAATGTCATTGTCAAAAGCAAATAGGAAATGTTGAAATAACGATGGCTAATGCCTCGGGGGCAGGGTTTCTTTCTGTGGCTCTGGTGCGGTTTCGGGCCAGACCACTCTCTGCAGTTAGTGGAGCCATTCTGTGCACTGTGCCAGGCTGAGCAGCACCCACCAGGAGCCTGCAGCGCTGCTCATGCGGCTCCAGAGGCCCTTGAACTTTGTGGGCCATGGCCCTTTTATCAAGCAGTAAAGTCTAAAGACTTATGTTTAAGCACCTAAAATAAAATATGGAGGATAGCAGAGAAAGCCCATAACAGGCACACCTTGTTTTATTGTACTTGCTTTATTGTGCTTCACAGATGCTGTCTTTTTTTTTTTTTTACAACACCCCTCCACCAGCAAAAAGATTACACTCAGAGAAGACTCAGAGGATTGTAAACATTTTTTAGCAATGAGGTATTTTTAAATTAAGGTGTGTACACAGGTATTTTAGACATAATGCACACTTTGTAGACTATAGTATCGTGTAAATATAACTTTCATATGCAGTGGGGAACCAAAAAGTTCGTGTGACTTGCTGCATTGCAACATTTACTTTATTGCAGTGGTCAGGAACTGCAGTATCTGTGAGGTGTGCCTGTATTTTAAAATGGTTGTTAAGGTTGTTTTCAAATAGGATGTAGTCATTTTCTGCATCTCCAAAGCATTCACTACCAAGCTTTTCACTAGCTCCTAGAACTTTAAAGTTTCTGAGGTGCTATTGAGCACAAATGGCATTATGCAAACCACATGCAAGAACAAGAAAGTGAAAAGAAAAAATTCCAGTAATTTTGTTCATGTTGAAGGCATGCAAATCCTATTGAAGTAATTGCCTCCCTTCATGATGGAAGGAAAGGCAGGGCATCAGTGAGGGGTGTGCAAGTGAAGGCGCATTCTGTTTCCTTTCTGGGTTCATGCACTTCGATTTTATCCCCTAGCTCAGGGAAAGTTTTGCATTGAGGCCTTGGTGCATCATATCTGATTCGATCCTTGGGACTATCCTTTAAGAGAAATCCCAGCACTGTCACTTTTTAGCAACGAGGAAAATGAAATAACTAAGGTCATGCACTTGAGAGCAGCTGGGTTTGACTGCAGGTGTGTCTTAATTACTTCCAGGGCTTCCTCTTCTCCCTCTAGCTATACAAAGAGGCAGTCCAAGATAGACTTTAAAACAAAAGTTACAAGCAAAAAACAGGCATTTGTATCTTGGTGAAAGGGCCAATTCACTGGGGAGATTTAACAATTATAAATACATATGTGTGCCAAGACAGAGCACCAAATGCATCAGACACAAACTGAAATTACAGAGAAAATAGATAGTTCAACAATAATAGCTATAGAGCAGACCACGGAGTAATAGCAAGGCTGAGAAACAGTCTGAGTGGGTATTAAAAACGACTGGATTATCCAAATTTTCTTACACCAAACTGGATGCCCCCAAATGCCTGGCCTCAGCTACTGGTAACACTCTTCCTTCCCAGCTGTGACAACCAAATAGTGCCTCCAGGTGTTGCAAATGCCTCCTTTTTCAAGAACAAAAATCACCCTAAATGCAAACCTGATACAGGGGTCGTATCAGGCACCCAGTTTGCTCCTAGAGAGAGCACCCAAGCCTCTTGAGTCCATGTATTTGGGATAAATGGGGGAATTTTTCCAGAAATATAACCCCCATCTCCAGAAGAATCTCCTGATTCTCTCTCTGGGAAAGCTGCCTACAGAGCAAATTCCCCTGGCTTTAGCATGCCATGGGGTATAGCATGCCTCCCAGATGGCAGATGGCTCTTCTGAGAGCTCAGAACCCTGAAGAAGACAGGTTGGGTTGTGGTAGGTGCTCCACAGCACGGGGTCATGGATTGGGGGCACAAGAGCAGACAACCCAGATTTGCCCGAGACATGCCTTGTAGTTAAAGTCTGACCGCAGTTCCTTCATGCTGGTTTTGCTCCAGATGTGCTGTGTAACGCTGAGCCATAGTGTCCCCGCTTATCACTGCTAGTTGCCAGGTGTCCCTCTGTGGAAGACCTCGGGAGTGGAACTGATGCTTTCTTGGGAATTGAGCCAAGAATGGTGGGGAGTGGCTGGCTGGCTTGCTCAGAAGCACCCTGTCCCACAGGCTCCGGCGTTGCCCTCATGTCCAACTTTGAGCAGCTGCTCCGAGGGGTGTGGAAGCCAGAGGTCAATGAGATCCTGCACATGTCCTTGTGAGTACCCCTCCCTCCCTACATCCTCCTGTATGTACGGGTGCCCTCTGGGCCAGACCCTGGGTTGGATATTCCTGATAACTTGAGGACTCAGCCTCTGACTTGGCACCCGGAAGCTGCCAGAGGCCATTTTTGGCAGACTCCAGAGGGGTGACCGTGGCTCTGCATAGGGGGGTGGGGGAAGCAGAGTCCCAGGGAGATGAGATACTTGATTTGGGTCTTGAAAGTTGTGTGGGAGTTTGCCAACAGCAAAGCCTCTGGACAGAGCCAACATCTCTTCCAACTGTCAATTCAGGAAAGAGCAGTGATTCTGCTTAGATCTGCACAGGTTAGGAATAAGGGGCACAGGGCCTGGGCACAGAATGTGGGTGAGGACGGTGACTGGGGCTATCTGGGCAGGGCTCCACGCTGCATCCAGCTTAATTTTCTCCCAATCTATAGCAAGTAAAGCTAGATACAATATAAACACTAAAATATAAACAAGTTCAAAGGGTCACTCATGCCAGTGAAAATTTGCTCCAGTTTTAAACTTTGGAAAGCTCAGTGTTATCTTGTTTCATTCCCATGAAAAGTCTGTTCCCACCTTCATTTCACCAACAGGGAAACCCAGACAGTTGCATCCTGCTAAGCAGAATTCAGTTCCACTCCCAGATTCTGTTTTCACATGATTAGCTGAGGGTGGGAAGGGTTCCATGGAGTCTTACACATAAGCCCTTTGGTCCTGGACCCTGGGAGTGCTTTGAAAATATCAGGTAGAATTACCATGGCTAACTGTATTCAATGAGCAATGGGCATTGGGAACAGAAGACATGGGTCTGTCTCTTGCAGCAAGTTAAAATCATGGAGTCCTGTTCTGCAAAGGAGAAAAGGAAAGCTAAGAAAAACTGTATTGACCCATGCACTGGAGGAGTTTTAGGAGTCTGTCCCCAAGACTATCTTCAAGGTTCAGTGATTTTCTAGAAGGACTCACTGAACTTGGCAAAGCTGTTATACTAACAACTATAGTTTATTACAAGAAAAAGATATAGATTAGAATCGGCAAAGCGGGAAAAGTTTGTGAGGTGGGGGTTCAGGAAATACCAGGTGTGAGCTCCCAGGTGCCGCTGCCAGTGCAGCTTTGTGGACAAAGCCTGTGTCTTCAATATCCATGTGACAGGATGCACTGCATGGCGTCCAGCATTCAAGCTCCTCTGAGCCCTGGTGTCCAGAGTGTTTATTGGGGCTTGGTCACTCCGACAGAGCTAACCTGCATGGCTGACCCCTGACTGCAGTTCCCCTAGAAGTTTAGCTGATGCCTTGTGGCCCCAGAGCCCTATTGTAAACCACACTGTTACTGTCTGCTGTGACTCAAAGCCCACAGGCCAATAGAGACACTCCTATAAGGCAGGACATCAAGATAGGCCACCTCCCAAGAGCTGGTGACAAAAGTCAGGTCAACCCTTTCCCTCACGGGTTCCTCTCCACCCCCCTACCCGCCGGTCCCCCATGCCTAGTGGACATCTTCCCAGCTCATCCTCAGGAAGAGCTGGGTCAGGAACTTTGGTCAGTCAGGGGTGGGTGGAGACAGAGGTCTGGCAGAGGTACAGAGGCCTGCCAAGGTGACCACAGCTGTCCCCTCCAGCCCCACCAAGGCTAGCTTGTACGGCGCCACACTCTTCACTCTCCAGCAGACCCGCTGGCTCCCGGTATCCAAGGCCAGCCTCATCTTCATCTTCACCATGTTCATGGTGTCCTGCAAGGTAAGTTTTCATGTCCTGACCAGAGCTGATCTGCACCTCCCAACCTGGGGACAGGGAGTGGGATTCAGATCCTGTGTGTTCAGGAAAGAATGGCCTTGTGGCGGAGCGGTTGGAGAGTTTGCTGTCAGGCCCACGCATAGGAGGGTCAAGAGGATGTGTCCAGCAGGTGGGCTTGTGGCTCCCATGAGCAGGGTTCAGTCTGCAAAGATGGAGAAGGGGCTGGAGTGTGCGGTCTATCTGGGGATCAGGACCTCATGCCCTGGTCGAAGAGAGCAGAGAGATAAGACACAGGGATGGCACCCTTGGGACTCAGCACTCAGGCTAGTCCAGGGAGAGTGTTGGTTCATGGTCAGGCCTTGAGTTGGCCTCATCCCACCCAGGAAGGGACTTCAGGGGCACCCTCTCCTCCCTTCTTGTGGAGCTGGGGAGCTCTGCTGTTGGCCCCCTGGAAAGGGGCCATGGGCCATCAAAAGGGAGTGAACCTTCAACCCAAGCCCAGCTCCTCTCTATATGCAGCTTTGTCTGGGTTTCAGCATCAAAAGTGCTGTGCCACAGGTAACCCGGGCAGTTAGTCTCCCTCCCCAGGTGCACGCAGTCAGAGGGCTTAGCCAGGGCTGGCGCTGGGCTGCCTCTGACCTTGATTTCACTAACCTTATCCCTCTCTCTGTCTTCTGCCTCGGTCTCCCTCTTGCTGTCTCTCTTCCCCCACCCTCTTGTTACCCCCATGTATCAGGTGTTCCTGACGGCCACTCACTCTCACAGCTCCCCTTTTGATGTTCTGGAGGGCTACATCTGCCCTGTGCTGTTTGGGACAGCCTTGGGGGCTGACCATCACCATGATAATCACGGAACATCCCACGGCAGCTTCCATGGTGGCAGCGGGCCTGGCCCACAGCACTCGGCCCTACCCACCAAGTCCAAGGAGGAGCTGAGCGAAGGCTCCAGGAAGAAGAAGACCAAGAAGGCAGATTAGGGGGTGGCCCAGGGGGCCCCTTGGGTGCCCGGAGAGGACCTGGACCCAGGAACCTCAGAGCCAGGGTGCCAGGAGGCATCCTGGGCTTAGTTCTCCCCTCTCCAGGCCTCAAATTCCCCACCTACAAACTGGGGCCACCCATATACCAAGGGCTGGTATGGAGGGGTTTATCAGTGAGATATGGGTATAAGGGAAGTTAGGAATGGGGGAGTCGCTTCCCCCCACCGGTCCTCCCCTCTCCATTAGACTCAGCTTTTTTGTTTGGGGGGAGGAGCAGAGAAGCACTCCAGCAGCTCCAGCCAACACCCTTGGCAGTTCTGCTCTTGGTTATTTCCTCTTTAAAATTACATCTTGATCCCCAAAGAATTTCAAGCCATGTTGAGATTCATTCATTTGATGGACATTTTCCTAAGTATCTGCTCTGAGGCAGCTGCTGGGATTTCTCCTCTCATCCAGGTTCCTCCAGGACTTACCGTCCTCCCAGGCCCAGAAGGTTCCCCCTCGTCCTGGGTGTACGGGGCAAGTTGCCTCCTCTCAGCCTCATGTCCCCATCTGCACAATGGAGACCCCCCTCCTGGCCTCCCCTGCATGGAAGGGCCTATGTGAGGCTGGACATCAGCAAGCCTTACACACTCACAAGCACTGCACCTTCGGAGGAGGGGCCCTTCAGGATGTTCCATGTGCGTGAGAATGGCTTTGCATTTAGATCCTTTGTGTTAGTGGATCAAGAACCTCATAAAGGCCTTTAGTAGATATATCTAGGCCAGTCACGAGAGCTTGGACATTGGGGAAGGTTTGTTCTAATCCTTGACTTTGGGCTGCCCAGAAAGCAAAGAAATGCTGCTGGCCAGCCAGGGGTTCCACGATTCATCTGCAGAAGCTCTGAGTGCTCCCTAACGGGCCCTAGAAGCACCCCTTGAGATGATGTCCTTCGTCACTAATCATTCATCAACAAACGTTGATGCCTTCCTCTGTGCCAAACCTTGTGCTGCTGTGGGTGGGCCAGGAACTTGCTTCAGGCTGAGAGAGGGGGAGAGTAGCTAAGGACCCCTCACAGCCATCTTCTGAAGCCTAGACCACCAGATTGATGAGCACCACTGGGTGCCGGGGGAATGGTAGGTGCATAGGCATGGCCTGTCTCAGGTGGGGTTTGTGCCCCTACGGGGTGGCCTGGGGGCTGCCCTCTGCCCAGGGGTACTTGGGACTTGGGGTATCAGTCTGCTGTTAAGTCCAGATCGGCACAGGGTTGGTGGGGTCCCAGGTGCTGCCCAGCTTTTTGAAAGTGCCTTGATTGGGAGCTGGGTGGGTCCTGGGGCTACAGGCCCCTGGATTTCTCCTCTTGCATGTCCAGCAAGACTCACTGTTAAGGATCAACAAATAAATGTTGTGAAAGACCCCTGATGGTTTGTCTGATTCGTTCTTGTTCTTTGGGCCTCAGCATACAATGGGAATCTGTGTCCTCAGAGACTCTGGGAGATTCCAGGAAAATGAGGTTTATGCAGCCCTGACTGTGGCAGTGGGAGATGGTGGCAGTGAGTGAGGTCTGTGGACCTGGGGTTAAGCAGATCTGGGTTTGAATTCTCATTGTGCTGACAACAGGTCGTACAAGTCTGTTTGCTTCTTGGAAAAAAAAAAAAGGGGGGTGATGGTCACCCCTACCACTCAGAGACAAGCAGGAAGAATAAGGGGAGGTTGGGCTTGCAGTAGGAGTCTGTGTAAGACCCTGTTAGGACAACGAGTCAAGCCGCAGAGTAGAAAAAAAATCTTTGAAAACTGAGAAAGGAATTACATCCAAGTGGAAAAAGAATTCTCAAAATTCACAAGGAAAACAACCAATTTCAAAATAAGCCCAGGATTCATATGGGTACTTTACCATGTAAAACATGCAGATAGCAAACCACAGGTCCTCAATGTCATCTCATTGGACATCATTTCATTCTATTGTTGATAAGAAAACAAAAAAGAAACAGTTCCTGCCATCTTTGAATGAAACACTATCTGATGACCTAGTTTCATCCTTACACATCATTTTGCTTAAAGTTAGTTTCCAAGAACTATTGAGGGTGATGGTAAGTGCAGACATACTGTATAGCCAGGGTGGTTAAAGATTTCAAACACTAGCCAGCCTACATGACAAAAAAAATGTGTCACAACAGGAACTCTCATATACTGCAGGCAGAAATGTAAAATGGGCAATCTTTTTGGAAAACGGTTTGATAGTATCGTAAAAAGTGAAACATGCACTTTTATGACTAGCTCTCCTACTTTTAGGATTTGCCCAAGAGAAATGCAAATGTGCATCATGATGACAATTACATAAGTGTTCACTGCAGCTTGGTTTGTCCGTCAAAAGATGATGGATGGGGCCCCCTTGGAGGTACAATGGGTAAAGATGTAGCACTGCAAGTTAACTGCAGCTGCTTCAGTGTGAGCTCGATCCCCCACCCTGGAGGTGACCCACATGGCGCAGCAGACCTCTCCTGACCCACCCGCTGCTCCCCTCAGCAGTGTACTTCCTTGATCAGCCTATTCTGCTCCCCGCTCTGCCTCCGGTGAATCCTCTCACTGCCCCTGCACCTCTGGCTTGTACCCCAGTTCTGCATGCATAAATAAATAAATCTTTAAAAAAAAAAAAAAGGTGATGGATGAAGAACTTCCATCCAATTGGATAATGAACATGAATGAGCCTCAAACACATCATGATAGTGAGAAAAGCCATCTAAAGAAGATTGGTACTGCCTGATTCCATTTGCTTGACATCTTAGGTTAGGGAAATTAACCTGTAGGAAAAGAAAGCCAGTCTTTGGGTGCTAGGGAGAGGGAGCTTAGAGTGATGGGCGGGAGGGGTGAGAAAAAGCACAGGGCTGACAGCAATATAATTATAAACTAATGTTATCTCAAAAACTTTTTAGGGCCTCCCTGGTGGTACAAATGGTTAAGTTTTAGCACTATGAAGCCATTGGCAGTCACTGCAGTGAGAGTTAAACCCCTGGACAGGAGGCTGACTCACATGGAGCAGCAGACTTCTCCTGTCTCACCCACTGCTCCCCGTAGCAGTGTACTTTACTCAATCTGCCTATTCCGTCCCCCACTCTGTCTCTGATGAATCCTCTCACTCCTGCTCCCACACCTCTGGCCTACACCCCAGCTCTTGTATGCACAAATAAATAAAGTGTTTTAAATATATATATTTTTTAAAGTTGCATAAGAAGACTTTCGGGTGATGGATGTCGCCATTACCCTGCTATAGTGAGGTTTCACAAGTCCATGCACACAGCTCAAATGATCAAATTGTGGACTTAAAATATGTGGGGTTTATGATTGTATGTCGACTGTACCTCAATAAGGCCATAAACAATTTCAATGAGAAAAAACTAAAATATTGGGCAAAGATTTTGACACTTCACCAGAGAAAATATAGGATGGTGGATAATCACATGAATATACATTAAGACTACAACAAAAAAACCACTATTTCACTAGTGTGGGTTATACTATCCCCCAAGTTTATGTGTTGAAGGCTTAGAAACCTACTACTACAGCATATAGCTGTATTTCAAAATAGGACCTTTTTTAAAAATATATATTTATTTATGCATACAGAACTGGGGTACAGGTGAGAGGTGCAGGGGCTGTGAGAGGATTCACCAGAGACAGAGCAGGGAGCAGAACAGTCGGACTGACAAAGCACACTGCTGAGGGGAGCAGCGGGCAGGTCAGGAGAGGTCTGCGGCGCCATGTGGGTCAACCCCTGGTTGGGGACGGAACTTGTGTTGAAGCAGCTGCTGTGAGCTTCATGACGCTGCAATTTAAATGGTTGCACCACCAGGGAGGGCCTCAAAACAGAACCTTTAAAGGAGTGATTAAATTAAATGAGGTCTCTAGGTGGGGACTCTAATCCTACTATGATTAGTGTCCTTGAAGAAAGTGGAGATGAGGATACAGACAGGAAAAACAAAGACTATGTCGACCCAGAGAGGAGACGGCCAGCAAAAAGGCAAAGGCAGCAGTCTCGGGCATCGACATCTCTGCCAGCAATATTTTCGACTCCCACCCTCCAGAACAGTGAGAAAGTAACTTCCCTTGCTTAAGCTCCCCAGCCTGTGTTATTTTGATATCACAGCCCTAGTAAACCCATACAATAGTCCCTCTTAATCTGGGATTTCAGTTCCCAGGGTTCAGTTACCTGAAGTCAACTGAGTTCCAAAAAAACTGCATACAGTAAGATAATTTGAGAGACCATTTTCACATAACTTATATTACAGTATAATTTTCCACTGTTATTAGCTATTGTCATTAATCTCTCGCTGTGTCTAATTTATAAATTAAGCTTTATCATAGATATATGTCTAGGAAAAATCAGAGTATATACAATCATGATTCATTTAATGATGGAGAAATGCATTATTTCATGTTGTCATCATATGAACATCATAGTGTCATTATACAAACTACAGTGGTACAAGTTTACCACACACCTAGGCAACACAGCATAACGTGTGATCTGTTGTTGACCAGATGGTTTTCTAGCAATGATTGATGGGATACAGCTCAGTATTAGACTCGGTGTCAGCCCACCCCCTGGGGGTCTTGGAACGTATTTCCTGAGGAGGAGGTGGGACTACTTTTTTTTTTTTTTTT
>NW_004567125.1:31266348-31270436 GCF_000260355.1 Condylura cristata | reverse complement strand
GTGGCAGACCTCTCCTGACCCGCCCACTGCTCCCCTCAGCAGTGTACTTCGTAGATCTGCCTGTTCTGCTCCCCGCTCTGTGTGTGGTGAGTCCTCTCACCATACCTGCACCTCTGGCCTGTACCCCAGTTCTGTATCCATAAATAAATAAATCTTAAAAAATATATTATTCTTTAGGGTTTTAAAAAAAGATTTATTTGTTTATGCATACAGAACTGGGGTATAGGCCAGAGGTGGGCGAGGGTGGGGGGGAGAGGTGAGAGGATTCACCAGAGACAGAGTGGGGAGCAGAAGAGGCAGATCTACAGAAATACACTGCTGAGGGGAGCAAGCAAGTCAGGAGAGGTCTGCTGTGCCATGTGGGTCACCTCCGTGGCCAGGGATCAAACTCGTGCTGCAATGGTTGTGATAGCTTCATAGTGCTGTGCTTTAACCCTCTGTGCCACCAGAGAGGGCCCAGAGTTTTGTTTTTTTTTTTTAAGGATTTATATCTTTATGTATACAAGAACTGGGGTGGAGGCCAGAGTTGGGGGGAGAGGGAGTGAGAGGCTTCACCAGAGACAGAGTGCGGAGTAGAACAGGCAGATGTACTGAAGTACACTGCTGAGGGGAGCAGCGAACAGGTCAGAAGAGGTCTGCTGTGCCATGTTGCTCGGCTCCCTGGCGATCTGGGGATCAAACTCGTGCTGCAGTGTCTGCCAATAACTTGATAATGCACACTAATAAACTGTTTAGAATGAATAGTATAAAATTAGCTAACAATGCCAGGTGTTGGTAAGGATTCTGAGCAATAAGAATGCTCACACACTGTTGGTGAAAAGTAATTGGGCACTTTCTTGGGTAATTCAACATCATTTATTTTATACACACCTATTCCCATTCCTGAGTGAAATACACATTCACGTTACATATACATATGTTGGCAGCAGCTGTTTCTGACAATCAACACAATCTGAACAAACTACACCCTTGGTGCTCTCGTTTAGGAAAGGCAAAGCCACACACAAGCCGCCACTTACTGATCAATGATCAACTGCACAAATCACCACACAAGAGGCTGGATCATGTGACTGAGTGTGCAGTGGGCCATCCCTTCCAGGTTTGTGTAATTACACTCTGACGTTCACACAACAGTGGAATCTAATGACGCATTTCTCACAAAGAATCCCTGTCTTAAGCAATGCCTGACATTGTTCTATGTACAGGGACACAGACCAACAACAAGTCAGTGGTTGCCAGGAGCTTGGGGTGACCGGAGAGATTGTCTCCAAAATATGGTTGTCAGATTGTTCTGCATCTTGATTGTGATGGTGGTGGTGGGGTGCGGGGGGGTGGTCCACACTGTATTTATCAAAACTCTTCAGAACTATGTGCTGATAAGTCATTGTAATTTAAGAAGAAATGGGAAAACAGATTAGGTGCCAAATCTTCTTAGATCCATTCATATGCTGGCTTTTCATCAGTGAGGCTTTAGGGGAGTCACTCCTCTTCTCCCAGCATCCTCTTAGGATGACTCTTAGAGCCTGTGGAAAGCCCTTGGCACAGATGTGAGGTCTGAACTGGGTTACAGCCACCAGCTCTGCAAGATCGCTGGGCATTCTCCTTGGGTTCGTGTGGTGCCTGGTGAGGGCTGGGGGAAACTGGATTCCTGACTTTAGCAACAGTGTCCTAGGATCTTGTTTTAAGAGAGAACAGCCTGTACCAAAATAGCCTCTCAACCTATTTTGGGACAGGAGTAGACAAGTGTCTGGGTGGGAATGATTGGCTGAGCCAGCTGACCCCGCCGTCCCACATAGGTGTGTGGGAGCTAGTCTGGCCTCGCTTAGCTACTGGAGTCATGCTCAGTAGCTTCTTTGGTCTTGACTTGAGAGAAAGGCTGTATTATCACCATCATCATCATCATGACCACCATCACCATCATCCATCATCACCATCACCATAATCACCATCATCATTATAAAATGCCTAACATCTACCATGTTCACTATTTTTATGTGCACAGTTCATGCTATTAATCCATTTACATGGCTGTGCAAACATCATCAACATCTCTCCAGAACTTTCTAATCTTCCCAAACCAAAACTCCATGAAGCAATCACTTCCTAAACCCGCCCCTACCCTTGACACCCACCTTCCAACTTTCTGTCTCTATGAACCGATTAATATAAACGGAATCAAACAGTATTTGTCTTTTGGAGACCAGCTCCAACTACTGAGGTGTCTGGAGGCAAGACAGGCAGGACCCTAAGGTGGGAAGGCGTCGGTGAGTGGAGATTCCCTACAAAAGGGGAGAAGGAGAAAAAGGGGAGAAGGAGAAAAAGGGAAAAGGAGAGCGAGGAAGACACGGGAGTCGGTGTTGGGTGCAAGTCTTCCTGCTCATCTTTTTGCAGGTCTTTATTTATACTGTTTAGCAAGATATAGTTACAATAATGCATCAGGTAAGTTAATAAGAAATCGGCATAAAAGTTTTAAAGGAAGAGGAGAACAATGCATCCTCTTCCTGCTACTTTGTGGCATACTAGACTGTACATCTTTGTGATAGCTTTCATGTATACGGATGTTTAACTATAACTTTAAAGGATCAGGGTCTGGGAAAGGATGAGCTGTTAGCAAAGGATTTAGGAGTCCTAGGGAAGGAATAAATTACGTAAGCATAGTCCTCAGTGATAGCCTAAAATGAAGCTAATGGCTAACTTAAGGTTAGCAGAGAATAGCTAGTGTTTGTTTTAGGAAGAGGATAAATAAGACTAGCAGAGAGTAGTTAGTGATTGTTTTAGGAAAAGAGTAAAATAAATTAAGAAGTCACATAGTTATGCATAAAGCAAAACCTGTGTTGATAATGTTAGGAAATTGTCCATGGGTCCTTATGCCCTGAGAGTTATCTTAAGAATCGCTTTTTGTCAAAAGACCAAAGAAGTTTTCCAGGAGTCTTGATGCTCCGGGGTCTTATCTCTCCAAGAGCTTGCCTTTTGTCTTTAGTCAAAGGAATTTCCTGCCCAGGAGCAGCTCAGCTTGTACTTTGCCCAGGCCAGGTAGCCAATTTAGAGCTAAGGCAATCCAGTTACAAACTAATGTTGCTACAATATTTTTTGATATTATGATTATACAAAAAAGGGAGGTCATAACATAAGTTAGCAGTGGAAATTCTGATTTTTCAGAGCTTTTCCCATGCTACCCGGAATCTGTCAGACGATAGCCACTGCATCGCTTGTGTCATTTGTCCCTTTGTGTCCGGCTTGTTTTGCTCAGCATAATGTCCTCAGAGTTCATTCCTGTTGTAGCCTGTGTCAGAACTTCCTTCCTTCTTCATGATCAATGCTATTCCATTCATGTGTGAGTGCATCACATTTTGCTTATGCATTCACCCATCCATGGGCACTGGGTTGTTTCCACCATTGGCACTGTGAATAATGCTGCTATAAATATGGGCGTACAAGTATCTCCCCAAGACCCAGCTTTCCATTCTACTGGATCATATACCAAGAAGTGGAATTTCTGATCAAATGGTGACTCTATATTTAATTTTTAAGTAATCACACTCTATCACTTTGCTGTATTCTGTTTGTTACAAACAAATTCCAGACATCCTGACTGGAAGGTTAGGGACTATATGACTGCCTAAGGACCCGGGGCCTGGGGCCCCCTTATCAGGAGTAGTTCCAGGCCACTGTTGGACCTAGAAATTTCTACTTAATGTTCATAACATGACAGGAACATATATGTGTATTTATAAATAGTGCATCTGTGTAGTGGATTGTTACCCTCATGGGGGGGGGGGCGGCAAGAAATGTAGGCTCAGTGAGGAAGTGAGTCAGCATCTGTCACACAAAACTAATGGTGGGGCAGAATTAAAATCCAAGTCCAGGCCCTCCTTGGTGGCACAGCGGGTTAAAGCACAGCACTAAGAAGTTTAAGCTACTTCCGCATGAGTTCGATCCCCATCCTGCCCCGGAGGAGTCCACATGGCGTGGCAGACCTCTCCTGACCCGCCCGCTGCTCCCCTTAGCAGTGTACTTCGTGGATCTGCCCGTTCTGCTCCCCACTCTGTCCCTAGTGAATCCTCTCACCCTCCGCATCTCTGGCCTGT
>NW_004567125.1:31257026-31266182 GCF_000260355.1 Condylura cristata | reverse complement strand
TCTGTCCCTAGTGAATCCTCTCACCCTCCGCATCTCTGGCCTGTACCCCAGTTCTGTATGAATAAATAAATAAATCTTTAAAAAAAAATCCAAGTCCATTTCAAAGTTCGCACTTTCTCCTTCTCTGAGGCTGAGCAGGCACAGAGAAAGGTAAGCTTCCTCCCCGCCTACCCTGTTCTCAGCCACCATCCAACAGTTAGCACAAACGTGGGTGGTGATAACTACCTTTACCTCCTGCCCTCTTCTTCTACCTGCCTGGAGGCATCTGGGGAAATTCCAACCCAATTATAGAGAAACAAGCACCTAATTGACCCTGTAGAAGCCAGTTGAAGGTCAAAGTGAAGGCAGAAATATAAGATGTTGGCAGGCCCAAGAATGAGTTGTGGTTTTGCCCCTAACTTTCCAATGGGACCCCATGTAAACCCCTCCCTAAGTAAAAAATGTTGGAGCTACGAAGGGAGGCAGGTAGGGTATGGGCACAGGTGGTTGGGTGGAAGAAATGAGAAAAAGAAATTCAAAAAGCTAAATAGGATCAGAAAGATTAAAAGTTACAATAGATACTGCAGACATCCAGAAGATAAGAGATTATGATGAACATTTATATGCAAACAAATTAAACAACTTAGATGAAATGGACAGATTCTTAAAATTATGCAATTAGGGTCCTCACTGGTGGCGCAGCAAGTTAAAGCACAGCACTGAGAAGCTAAAGCCACTTCAGCATGAGTTCGATCCCTGCCTGGGAGAGGTCTGCCACGCCATGACCCGCCTGCTGCTCCCCTCAGCAGTGTACTTAGTCGGCCTATTCTGCTCCCCCACTCTGACTCTGGTGAATTCTCTCACTGCCCCTGCAACTCTGGCCTGTACCCCAGCTCCATATGCATAAATAAATAAATACTTTTTTAAAATTACACAATCATCCATGATTGAATAGGAAAGAAGTAGAAAACGTGAATAAACCAATCACAAATAAGGAAATTGAACCTGTAATCAAAACTCCTCCTCCCCAAAAAGTCCAGGGTCAGCTGGCTTCACAAGCAAGTTCCTGTGAACCTTTAAAGGCAAGCTAATACTCATTCTGCTCAAACTCTTTCAAAAATTGAGAAAGAGGGAAAATTTCAGGCACATTTTATGAGTCCAACATTACACTATCGAAACCAAAGATAACGCAAAAAAGAAAACTACAGAGCAATCTCTCTAAAGAACACAGATGCTGAAATCCTCAATAAAATCTTAGCAAATCAAGGCCAACAATGTACTAAAAGGATTATACATCATGATCAAGCGGGGTTTATACTAAGAACACTGGATGGTTCAACATCTGAAAACCTATCTATATAACTTACCACATCAATACAAGGGAAAGTAAAAACCATATGATCATATCAATAGATGTCAAGAAAACATTGCATGGGATTTGGCATCCAGGACCCAGGAGAGAAGTCTCAGCCCTGGCAGGGAGCTGACCCATATTTGGCACATCAGACATCTCCTGACTTGCCCTCTATTCCCCTCAGCAGTGTATTTCAGTAATCTGCCAGTTCTATACCCCACTGTGTCCCTGGTGAATCCTCTCACCATCCTTCATCTCTGTCCTGTACCCCAGTTCTGCTACCAAAAAAAAGAAAGAAAGAAAGAAAATGATTAAACATCCATTTATGAGGAAAACCCTTGTAGAAAGGATAAATGGAGCCTACCTTATTATAACACAAGCCATATAGGGAAAACTTACAGCTAGCATCATTCTCAATGGCAAAAACTGAAAGTCTTCTACTAAGATCTGATTCAAGGCAAGTGTGTTCACTCTCACCACTACTATTCAACATAGTATTTGAAGTCATAGCTAGAGCAATCAGGCAAGAGAAGGCTATAAAAGAAAACATAGTCAAAACACTCCATGAAATAAACGTCAGAGATATCTTTGCAGATTTTCCTCAGCATCAAGGAAAACAGAGGAGATTATAGACAACTGGGACTACATCAAATTGAGAAGTTTCTGTACAGTGAAAGAGTTAGAAACCCCATAGAATGGGAGAAAATATTTGCACACCAAACATCTGACAAGGCACTGATATCAAAGATCAACGAGCTCACATAAAAAAAAGAAAGCAAACAACCCATCAAAAATTGGGCAGGACTAAATAGACATACAGACAGCCAACAGGCACTTAATAAAATGTTCATCACTTCTCACCAGGGATATGCAAATCAAAACCACAATGAGATGTTACCTCATTCCAGAAACAAGTGCTGATGAGGGTGTGGAGAAAAAAAACAACACTCTCACATTGTTGGTGGGAATGTAAACTGTTTCAGCCACTATGGAAAGCAGTGTGGTGTTTCCTCAAAAGACTGAAGATGGATCTGCCATAGACCCTGCAATTCCATTCCTAGGTGTCTACCCAAAAGAGCACAAAAACAGGGCCCTCCCTGGTGTGCAACAGGTTAAAGCACAGCACTAAGAAGCTAGCTGCAGCTGCTTCAGCTGCTTCAGCATGAGTTTGACACCCAGCCAGGGAGCTGACCCATGTGGCACAGCAGGCCTCTCCTGTCTTGCCTGCTGCTCCCCTCAGCAGTGTGCTTTATAAATCTGACTGTTTTGCTCCCCACTCTGTCTCTGGTGAATCCTGTGCCTCTGGTCTGTACCCCAGTTCTGCATGTCTAAATAAATCAATCTTAAAAAAAAAAAAGACTTAAAAAATGTTAAAGACGTAAAGCAATGTACTTCTTTAAATAAATAACTATGAAAAAAGAGAAAGAAATGACAATATAGAAAGTGTTCTGAATCTCCTGGTTTAAAACTTTATAATCAGTTAAGTGGGAAATGCATACAAAATAACTCAATTGGAAAAATATGTGGTTGATGACATTTTTGCCATTAATATTTAAAAAATGAAAATGTTGGACTAGTTCAAATCCATAGATTAGTTCTACTCCTGACTTAGAAGACACATTTGGCCCACCACCTATGTTTGTAAATAAAGTTTTATTGGCACATAGTCATGCTCAATTGCTTCCATGTTGCCTGTGCTCACTCACAAGCTACAATAGCAAGTTGAGTCACTGTAATTCAGACCTACTTGCCTTCCTTTGAAAAGTTAGCCAACCCCTGACCTGATAACTTTTAAGACTCCTTTAAATTCTAATAAGTATGGTAATTCATAGAAGAAATGAACTGTATAGTTAACCAGGTGAAACCAAGACAATTACATCAAACTCTGTGCCATGCCACACATGGGCATCTCATCATCCTTTGTGGGTCCCTTTTCCTCAATAAAAGCAGACCATTCTTAGTAGTTTGGGCTGTTATAACAAATTGCCTTAGCCTGGTGTCTTAAACAACAGACATTTATTTTTCATAGTTCTGGAGGCTGGAAGTTCAATATTAAGGCGTTGGTAGATCAAGTGTCTGGCGAGGTTTCTCTTCCTGGTTTTGGATGGTTGTCTTTTCTTTGTATCTTCACATGGTATAGAGCAGAGAGATTCTACATCTCCACTTTTATGAGGGCCTTAACCTTATCTAATCTAACTTTAATTACCTTCCAAAGGCCCAACTTATCAAAATATCTTCATATTGGGAGTTAGGATTTCAACAAGTGAATTTGAGGGGAACACAAAAATCGAGTCTATAATATCAGAACAGATATGAGTTCATTGAGAAAACTTTCTGATGCTTAATGTGCCTGGCCTTTTGCTGCATCCTAGTGGCACAGAGAGACAGTTCTATCCAGTGATCTTAAAGAACTCCCCGAGACGGAAAGAAGTGTATGGAGACTCAGAGATCATGGAGGATCAAGGAAGCCTTCCTGAAGGAGACAGATTTGTCTGGAGTTTTGAAATACACAGGGAGGATTAAACGATGTGAGGAAAGTATTCCAGTTGGGAACCACAACCTGGACATAAGCTGGGAGGTGGGAATATTTGCTAAACACATACCCACAGAGACTCTCACTGATGGGTTGAGAAGATGTATATCTGCATGTCTCCCAGGCTGCGAAACAATTTAGATTCCTTTCTGGCTGATCCCTTCCTCATCTTGATTGTGGTCTATAGTTTTGCCTTTATCACTATGTTTGTGGGCTGCTTTAGAGCCCACCAGGATGTACCTCTACTACTAAAATTGGAAGGAGGTTTTCCTAAATACTCTATGCAGAGTGGCTCAGGCCAGCAAGGGTGCAGGCATCTTAGAAAAATCTAGACAGGAACTGAAAAGTTTATACTCTGGTACTATATATTGCCTCAGCTAGTTATTGCTATTGCTGCATAATAAAATTTCCCATTCACAGGCAGCTTGAAACTACAGATGTTTATCATCTCAGATGTTTATCATCTGTTTCTGAGCATCAGGATGCTGAGAGTGGCTGAGCCAGACCCTTTTGGTTCAGTCTTTCCTGAGGTGATAGTCAGCCTAACAGGCATTGGAAAGTCAGAACAAAGCTAGAGAACTGACTTGCAAGGTCAAGTGCACTGGCCTCAGCAGCTCACTGGCTGATGGAGGCAGGCTGCAGTCCCCACTATGGAGCTTCTCCATGGGGCTACCCACAAAGTGGCAGCTGCTTCCCCACAGAGAATAATTGAGGGAGAGACAGGCTCATGATAGAAATGGCAGTCTTTCATAACCTAATATTAAATGTAACATTCCCACCAATTCTGCCACATTCTATTGGTCACACACCAATCCTGGTGTAGTATGGCAGAGAATGACATGAGTGTGCCTCTAGGGAGGTGGAGCTCATCACCGCTCCCTTCAAGACTGCTTCTCATGCTCACATATACTGTGTTACTGTGGGTGTCACCTAACCACCCTCAACCTCAGTTCCCTATGTCCACCCATCTGAGCCACAATCCATTGCTTCTTATTATAACCGAGGGTGCCTAACAGGTGTGTGTGTGTGGTGGTGGTGGTATGGGGGGGGTTCCTTTTTTAATCCTTCTGTCTGACCACCTCCAATTTTGTTTCAAAACATCTCCAGAATGCTCTAATAAAGAAACATTAGAAAGGGTCAAGAAAGAAAAACGCCAGTGATAAAATAATACGTCAAAGGATATGATTACAATACAGGGACTAAAATAAAAATAAATATACTGATACTATTGTATAGTAAATTAGAAAAATGTTAAGAAATTATCATATACAGACATATTATGGTGAGCACTTTTTTAAGAAAAAGCATTAACAAGAATACAAATGTCCGTTAACAGGAAGCTGAACGAGTTGATTTTCATATACAATAATACTACTTGGCAGTAAAATTGGACAACTATTTTGTCCATGGGCAAATCTCAAAAAACATACTGAGCATAAAACAGCAGGTGGTATTAAAAAAAAAAAGGTAATTGGACATCACAATGCTTACAGGCTTACAGAAACATCCATGGTTGGTTGAATCTAGGAAAGTAGAGTAGGGGCTTCCCTGTTGGCACAAGAGACTAAGTCTATGAAGCTATCCACATCCCCTGCAGCACGAGTTCGATCCATGGCCAGGATGCTGACCCACATGGCACAGCAGACCACCCACTGCTCCCCTCAGTAGTGTATTTCAGCCCATCCACCTGTCTGCTACCCACTCTCTCTGGCGTATCCTCTCACGTCCCCCACACTTCTGGCCTGTACCCCAGTTCTTGTATGCATAAATAAATAAAATAAATCTTTGAAAAAAAAAAAGTAGAAAATAGCCAGATAGAAAAACCCATTTGTCGGAGACTGTGTCCCCGATCAAGGATTATTGGGGGGCACACAGGCAGGGTCTCAAGGTGGGAATGGCATCGGGGAGCGGAGATTCCTAGAAAAAGGGGGAAAAAGGAAAAGAGGGGAGTGGGTGCGAGGAAGACACGGGAATGGGAGTTGGGTGCAAGTCTTCCTGCTCTGCCTTCAGCAGAGGTTTATTTTATACACTTTAGGCAGGCCAGAGGGATGACATTAGCATATGAAATGGGCTGAGGTCACAATCACCTTTTTGCTAAGAATAGTCTGGGATCATTTTGACCTTCAGTTGAGATTATAACATTTTAAAAATCAATCTATCAAGGTTAAAAACAGGTACATAGATTCACAAAGTTTAAGACTAATATTACTATATTTACCACAGTGAAGATTAACCAAAATAAAGTCCCTTAAACATTATCTATTACTTAAAGGCTTTCATTCTCATAGAGACATCCTAGGGGGTAAAGTAAAGTGAGGGCAGGAAGAGGAAATTTCTTGTAAATCAAATTAAGGTAAGGTTCTTTGAAAAACTTGTTAGAAAGTTTAAGTGAGTTTTCATGAAGTCTAGAAGGTAGAAAACCTGATTAGCTCTGCATAGGCGACTTGGGTGAATTTCCATATCCAAAGACTAGATAGTAGAAAGCTTAAGTGGTTATTTAGAAACTGAATAGAAGGCTATGAGAGATAGAGTGATAAGATTTGGGTTTTCCTCCATCTGGCAGTGAGAGAGACTTTGCAGTAACAGCCATTTGTTTTTATTAATCAGCCAGTTGTTTAATGACTTTTGACTTCAAGAAGAATTTCTTATCCTGGTGCAGTACTTGCTTGTCAGGGCCAGGTAGCGCCTTCTGAGGCTGAGGCAATCCAATTGTAAACTGAAGGTGGCTCGGAATATTTTGATATTACAATTATACAAAAAAGGGAGGTCATAACAAGTTAGTGTGGAAAGTCTGATTTTTCAGAGCATTTCCCCTCCACCTGTACCGTGTCTGTCGATAGAGGTTGCATAACTTGTGTCACCTACTTATGAGTGAACTCATGCAGTTCAAATTCATGTGTTCAAGGTCAACTGTCTTCTATCTCTTAAGCAGGATCAGAGTGGCCTGAATAATATCTGACCCTCAAGTTAAGAATGGATTTTATAGTCTTTTATGGTAGGGAGGGGGTATCAAAAGAGGAAGACCGTTTCATGACACATGACTATTGGATAACGTTCAAATTTCAGTGTCCAGAAACAGTTTTACTAGCACACCTTCCTTTATGTATTATATGTGGCTATTTTCAGGTTGTAACAGAATTGAATAGTTCAGCCAGGGACTGTCTGAAATATTTCTGTAAAGCTGAAAATATTTACTCTCTGGCCCTTTATGAAATGTTTAGAAAATGCTAGCTTGTCATACATTTATATCCACCTTGTTATTTCTTAGAGCTTATATCTAATTTTGTTAGGTCTTTTTTTTTTTTTTTTTAAAGATTTATATGTATACAGAATTGGAGTACAAGCCAGAGGTTCAGGGTTGAGAGGATTCACCAGAGACAGAACAGGGAGCAGAACAGGCAGATCGACGAAATACACTGCTGAGGGGAGCAACGGACAGGTCAGGAGAGGCCTGCCACGCCATGTGGTCACCTCCAGGGCTGGGAATTGAACTCACACTGAAGCAGTTGCTGCTAGCTCGCCGTATTGTGCCTTAACTGGTTGCACCACCAGGGAGGGCCCTATTTTTATTAGGCCTTATATCTAACATGGAACTTCACCAAATCGTTTGGAGTCCCAAAACACAGCATGGCCTCTCTCTTCTTTGGACATTTGCACATGCCATTTTTTAGGGGATGATCTTTCCTTACCTATTCCAGGTTCTGGGGCCTCCAGAAGATACTCAGCTGGCAGTGACTTGAATCTTTCCCTTGTCCTCTTCTCTCATGAGGAAACTTGCCACTGGATTTAGGACACAACTTGGTAATCCAGTTGATCCCATCTTTAGATCCTTCACTTAATTCCAAATGCAAAGTCTCTTTTTCCAATTAAGGTCACACACATTCCAGGGTTAGAACATGGATACATCTTGTGGCAACTCCTATCCAACCCCTTATACTTGTTTAGGTGAAAACCCACTTGCCTGTCTTGTGTTGGGAATGGATCTCCTGTTGTGAACACAACATCACATACCTGTCATTATGTGAAGTTGTCCCATTTCATTGTTCAGTTTCAGAAAGTCACATTCCTTAAATCACCACCATCTCATCAGACAAGCCTTTAAGTGGTCAGGCATATAGTTTTCCCAAAATTCTGATTTTTCTCTTGAAAGCTCAAATGTTATCTTTGGCAACAGAACTAACAGTTGTTTTCCTCGAAGTGACAGGCTCATTTTGTTCATTTTTGAGAAAATATCTGCCTCACAGCCAAGTCTGAATCACAGTTTGTCAGACATTTCAAGTAAAAATGGTGTTCTCTGCAAGAGGTGCCAGTTTAACTCCAAAATTTGTTCCAGCGCTTCTCTTGGAGATAAGTCTTGAGCTAATGCACTCCATAGGAGAGATCTATGTTCACTTTCCATTTTGTCACACAGAATATTCCAAGGACGTGGGCTCACCTGCTATGGGGTGAATTGTGTCCTTCTCTTGACCCCTGCAAATATGTGCAAACATCCTGGGGCAGTCACAGTGTGGCTTTATTTGAGAATGGAAAGGAAGTTATGACTAGAGAATACTGAGGGAGGGATAGATCCATTGGGCCTCAATGCTCAGTTTTAAATATGCTGCACCATGTGGGTCACCTCCTTGGCCAGGGATTGAACTTGCGGGAAGCAAGCTGATAGCTTTGCAGTGCTGTGCTTTAACCTGTTGCACCACCAGGGAGGGCCCAACTAAGGGTTAGGATTTCAACATATAAGCTCTGGGCAGAACACACTTCAACCCATACCATACCATGCCAGGGGGTGTTTTGCTCACTTGTGGTTATTACTCTGTGAAGGTCACTATGAAGGATGGTTTCCCTTTTGGGTTCACTTGCCATGTATCATTTAACAAAACTTTGCTGCCCATCACACCTGCTTGGAGGTAGCATTGCCAGTGAGGAAGACACATTATCTCCATGGAAACACAGAAACTCCAGCTAGCAGACATCCTTAGCCACAGGAGGAGATGGTGAAAGTCAACATTCTGAAATGTTCAGAGCATTTCAAAGCATTTCAGAATGTTGCTCTCAGGCGTGGATCATCTGGCACTCACGCCACATCAGGTCAGAAACCAAGCCCCAGGACCCCTAGGGTATCCCCTAAAGTGTCACACTTCTCCCCAAAACCTTATAAAAGCAAAAGTTTTTGATTGTACATCTTTTAGATTTTTTAAAAAAGATTTATTTATTTGTGCATACAGAACGGGGTACAGGCCAGAGGTGCAGGGGTGGTGAGAGGATTCACCAGAGACAGAGTGGGGAGCAGAACAGG
>NW_004567125.1:31228423-31256546 GCF_000260355.1 Condylura cristata | reverse complement strand
CCCCTCAGCAGTGTACTTCGTCGATCTGCCTGTTTTGCTCCCCGCTCTGTCTCTGGTGAAGCCCCTCACCGCCCCTGAGCCTCTGGCCTGTACCCCAGTTCTGTATGCACAAATAAATAAATAATAATAAAAAAGTCCTTTCGTTATGCACATATAAACACATAGGCACAAAAGAACTTTTACCTATTTTTACCAAAATAGAATCATACCACATGCTCCTATGGTACTCTTCCTTCACATGATAAATACAACACAGACACCTTCCCTGCTCATCATTTTAATGGGCTTTTATTGAGTGGGTGGGCTGCGATTTATTTACTTAACTTCCTATGATGTATTCAAAAGCTTGTTTCCAATTTCTCATATAGTGACCAATACAGAGTTTTCAAATTCCATCTGTAATTTCCTGGTGAGTGTATTAGTTCTTCATGTCTGTGGAATAAATGTTCCTCCAGAATTTTTATTATCTCACAACTTTCTGCAGCAGAAATTTAGGAAATTTTGTGGGAGTTTAAACCTGGGGTTTCTCATGAAGTTCCAATCAGATATCAACCAAGGATGCAGTCATAGAAAATCTACTGGGATGAGTGGCTCTGTGAAAGGGTTCTAGGGTCCAATTTCAGAGTGTGTATAGAAGCTTCCAGACATTTAGAAGCAATTTTGGGATACCAGCTGGTTGTGCTACAATTCAGTTCAATTCTGATACAGTCTGTCTGGAGACAGTATCAGATTCCACAAGGAAATGGCTCAGTCTTCCAAGACCTCCTTCCACTTCCAATAACAACCTCAAGGCCCAGGCATGGCCTGTATTTCCCAGTTACAGACTGGAGATTCCTGTGACCCCCCTAGGGTTCGATGAACTTGCTGGCACACTCCCACAACTCCCACAACTCATTTACATACTGGGTCGATCAATCCTACTACAAAGGATACAACACAGAAAAAGCCAGAAGGGAGGGATGCACTGGGCAAGATACATGGGACAGATTTGGAATACCATGTCCTCTCTGCATATGGTGTTCTCCCAACTTGCCACCTGTCCACCAGATAAGCTCTCTGAATCCCATCCTTGCAGAATTTTATAGAGGCCTGATTGGTTAAATCATTGGCCACTGAACTCAATCTCTAGCCCTCTTTCACACCCCTACCCTAGAGTCATGGAGGTGGGTTCTCTCCATGACCGTCCTATATCTTTAGGTGTTTCTAAAAGTCATCTCATTCACCCAACTGTAGAGACACCTTTATCCCTCTCAACACCTAGAAAATTCCAAGGATTTTGGGGACTTGTAAATTTGGAACTGTGGATAAAGCATTTATTTATAATAACTGTAGTCAGCTGAATGTCCAAATATATATTTTCTTATAAATATCATTATCATAGTGCTTTTTTTTTGACCTATTTTCTGAAGTCATGCACACACCTTTCTGCTTTTTTCTGTTCGATAAAACCTAGTCATTAATTCCAGCTGTACGTTCAAGGGGAGGGAAATTTGATTCTACCCTTTAAAGGGAACTACCACATGGTTCATCTGGGCATCTTCCTTCACCTACTTCACCTTCTCTGTCTCCACTTCTCCAGCTGAAAATGGGGATAAAAACTGGCACCTGATTATTGAATAGCTTAGTAAAAGTGGTAGGTAGTACCTGTCACATAACAGCATTCAGGAAGTGAACTATTATATGTGCTGGAACATGTTCTGTCAACCTAAAAATTTGAGTAGGCAATTTAAAAAAGCAAAGTGAGTTCACCTAGAATCAAATAATTACAGTGTGGGGCACATAGATTCAGGTAGAAACCTAAGATGTGCCCCAAAGGGGAACCAAGTCAGGAGTTTCTATGAAAGGAAAAAGGAAAGAGGAAGTAAGTGATGAAAGAAAAAAGTTGACTAGTGTTAACAAGCTCTCAGTCATTCTTAGCTAGCCATAGCATTCTTAGCTAGCTAGCCTTTTTATTCCCCAAAAAGGTTAAAAAGGGATTGGTTCCATCTTCAGTTAAAAGTCCATAATCTTCTGATGTCCAGCTATTGAAAAGTGCTTGTTGATCTCTTAAAGCAATTACTTTTGGTCCAGTTCAACAGAGATTATAATGCAATTTCTGTTATGGTTCTTTGGTGCCATTTTGGTGTTTTTCATAACACTGTTGCATGTGGATGAGTATCTCTTTAATAGTTAATAATGCTTGTCGTACTTCCTTAAATGGATGAATCTATGACTATTTGTCTGATGTTGAGTTCTTACTGAGATCTTCATTGCCCCTCTAGAATCCAAGGATAAGAATCAGAGTTTCTTTGAAGTCCCGATGACTTTAGGCAAAACTCTATATGTGATATTTACTAGGAAAGGATTCAACGCTTTTATTAAGTACCTTAAAGTATGGTATGTGACCCACAAAATCTTATGTACCACTGAGTAAATCAACTGCTGATTTCCACTGGCTGGTCATCCTGGATGCCACTGGGCTGGGTCCTGTGCTAAGCCTTTGAGGTGGAAGACTTTGAGGAGAGGCCTGAGCTAGTCCAGCACACAAAGATAGCCTGGAAATTCCCAGATTGACTTAAATGAAAGGGAAGCTTAAATTAAATAAATCATGTAAAGGGATTAATTTGAAAAGCAGATAATAGCAGACCAGTTTCAAATACTAATACTGCAGTTACTGAGAAACTGGGCCATGGCCTCAGTTTACCTATCTGTAAATTGGGAATGATAAAGATGGCAACACCCAGAGAGAAAGGGGAGCAGGGTTAGGACCTGGGAGAAGTACTCACCTTGGCCAAGGCACTTGAGGGTGCAAAAAAAAAAAAACACCCCAAAGATCAGATTAATTTTTTTCCCTTAATAAATCCATTTTTAAATCAAGGTGAAATTCACACAACATAAAATTAACTATTTTAAAGTATACAATTTAGAAACATTCAAGACATTCACAGTGTTGTACAACCACCACCTCTATCTAATTTAAGAATGTTCCATCATCCTAAGAGACCCCAACCCTATGAGCAGTCACTCTTTGTTCTCTCCCAGCCATCCAAATCCTTGACAACCTTTAATCTGCTTTCTGTCTGCATCTGGCTGTCCTGGACATTGTGAATACCAATGGATCCCACACTGTACAGACTTCTGGGGCTGGTCTCTCACTTAGCATCATGTGTTCAGGTTCAATGTGTAACATGTGTCAGTGTTTCACTCCCTTGCACTGATGGGTGATATACCACAATGTGGGGGCCACATTTGTTCATCCAGTCATCTATTGATTGATGTTTGGGTTGTTTTCCACCTTTTAGTTAGTGTGAATAATGTTGCTATGAACATATGCATACAAGGACATGTATGAATACCTGTTTTTAATCCTTTTGCATCTAAACTTAGGAGTGGAACTGCCTCATCATAAGGTAATTATGTATTTAACTTTTCAATTAACTGTAAAGCTTTTTTTCCCATGGGACTGCATCATTTTCCATTTATATCAACAGTTCAGGATGGTGTCAACTCCTCCATATCCTCACTAAAGCTTGTTATTTCCTACTTTTTTGAATATATTAGTGGGAATGAGGTGATATCTCATTGAAACAATTGTTATATTATGTATCTTCAATGCAGATACATACTATTTAAAGAAACCATTTTCAAAAAATCCAAATCAATTTAAAAAATCAACCTCTCAATAAAAATAGGGTCCAGTTCTATTTGCATACTCATCTCACTACCTCATTTAATAGTGATATTTCACTCATGGTGGATTTTTTGTATAGGTTTTGACTTTAAAATATTACATAGAAATATTATTTACCCTTTACAACAATAAAGTGGAGAATTAATTAGTTAGTTAGTTAGTTAGTTAAGCCAGCCTCCGGCCTGCCAGAGTCCACCTACTTGCCACTTGCCCTGGATTCCAATGGCTTCTGCCCATTCATGCAGCAGCCCCTACAGTGGCCTCTAGGGGGTGCTGCTGACCTATGCATGTTCATTGAGGCACCTCCCCAACAAGTTTCTATGGGTTTATTAACTTCTCCCAGCCAGGACTCCTCCTCTGTAATGTGGGGGTGACTAGGTTTGGCAGAACAGGTATGGAAATTCCCTGGTATAGGGTTCAGTCCTTACTCAACACAATAGTCACAACTGTTCTCTAAGAGCTCAGATGGAAAACTATTTTGCATTTTTACTGCAGAGAAATCCCAACAGTCACAGAAGAAGGCAGAATGATATAAAGAGCCCTGGTTCCAATGCCAACTTCCATCAGCCCCTGGCCGAACTCACTTCATCCTCCTCTCCATCTGGCATTATTATGTTGAAGCAAGTCCCAGTCATCCTATCAGTCTTACCATACTATAAATATTTTATTATGCATTTTGCAAAGATAAAGACTCTTTTGGAAGGCCTAACCACAATACCATTAAAATACTTCAAATCTTTTGCCAAGCATTCTCTAATACCTCCAGAATCCAATGTAATCTAAAGCAGGGTTTGACTCTGTCACTTCCTTAACAGAGATTGGGCAAATTGTTAAACTTTTACTTTAATCATTGTAACTAGGATAGCAAATTGAAGCCCCCAGGTTGCCGGGAGAATTGGAGACAGTATGTGTATTAGCACCTGAGACTCCAGTGTCCTCAAAACACAATAATGTGATTATAATAACTTGAATATAGAACAGTGGTTCTCAATGGGGGGAGGGTTTCCTGCTCGTTGGGGACATTTGACAATGTCTGGGGACACTTGGCTGTCACAACTGGGACAGGGTGTGGCTGGCTGTCAGGGATTCTGCACAGTACAGAGTGCCTGTCCTCCAACAAAGAGTCCTCTGGCCCCTAATGTCAGTAGTGCCGAGGGTGGGAAACCTCCTCTAAAATTTCAGATTTCAGCAACACTGAAAAACTTGACACGGGAGGCTGGATTCCTGTCTCTGCCACATGGCAGGCGCCTTTGGCAGTAGTAATAATCACAATCAATCACAGCCAATGTTTCATGGGCCCTTCACATGACCCAGGCCTGGTGCTAGGCTCACTATAAAATGTGTTTCATTTTCTTACCAACCTAGGAGGGTGTTAAGAGATCTCAAGCATGGGAAAGTCAAGTGGCCCACACAAAGGGTTTCATCTCTGGGGCAGGTCATCAAGCCTGCCTCTCGAGGTTGCTGTGCAGACTCCTGGTGCTGATGACAGCTTCAACAGGTACATCTGCTATGTGAGGGCACAGACACGTGTTGCTTAATAGCACCTGGGTCAGCGGCAGGCTACCTAGATGACGAAGGCCTACTCTTTACACTCTAGCTGAGTGTGTCATTGGCTGTACCACCTAGGTTTGTGTAATTACATTTCATGACATTTGAAGGACAAAATCACCAAACGACGCATTTCTCGGAATGTGTCCCCGTTGTTAAGTGACGCAGGACCCATTTGCCCAGCACACAATGGTTAACTGCCAGTCTGGCCTAGTGCCCGGCTAAGCTGGGGCCTGAGAGCCAAACAATTCCTTTCATTAGCCCAGTTGCTGGGAGAATCAGACAGGAAGAGACCTGTGAAGTTCTAAAGACAAGACTTACTCCGATTGCTAGGGCTTGTATTCCGGGCAGCGCTGGGCCCCAGGAAACTCCTCCAACCTACTTCCAAGAGGATTTTAACTGGCTCTTCCATCACTACCAAGAATGAGAGCGAGCTCGGAGTCCCCAAGAAACCCAGAAACAGATGCAGCAAGGTCCTCTGCGGAAATCCATTCTTGCTTAGTTGTCTGCACTGCTACATAGGAGTCAAAAAAAATGGACAGTTGGAGATGAACCCACTGAAATGATCATTATTTACATCATACCTGTCTGACCTTGACAGACAAGGTGCTGACATTGGTGGAAGTCACATCCTCGAGGAAGAGACAAATAGTAAGCAAGCAAAGAAGAAACACTTCAGCTGGGGGTGAGTACTGTGCAGGAAAGCAAAATAGGGCGATGGCAATGGCAACAGAGTGACTTGGGGGTCATTGAACAGTAGGAGCTCAGGGCCAGCCGCTCAGGGTGAGCTAAGTTCACTAGGGTGAGCTGTGGCTTTTAAGCCGATTTGTTATGACAAGAAAGAACACAAGAATGGTTGTTTGGGTGCAACAGGTGCAAGGCCCTGAAGCTGAAATAAGCTGGCTGCATTAGACAGAAGGTTCTCAACCATGTGTGTCCACCCTGTTGGCTGTGTCTAGAGATATTTTGGGGGCCACAATGTGCAAGGATGGTGCTACTACATCTGGTGGGTCAGAGACAAGATCCACTCAACATCCTACAATACATGATCTAGCCCCCATCACAGAGAATAACGTGGCCTCAATTTGCAGTTGCGCTTAGATCGGAGAAGTCTTGACTGATTCGTTGAGTAGAAAGAGGACTTTTGTGAGTGTGCTATGACCGCAGGAGGTGGTAACTGAGGGAACTGGGCCATGCACTGGAACAGTGCTGGACCAAAGGCACTTACTGAGGACTGAGGGAAATGGGGTCAGAGGCTGTAATTTCAGAGACAAAATTAAGGCCGGGAGGCTGATGAGCTGGTGTTCAAAGAGGTCTCCATTGTCACTGATTCTGGAGCTGGGCCCTTAGTGAGGTGAGCATCTGGTGGATTGTGGGAAGGCAGCTGGAGGGTCTGGCTGGCTTTGGGGTCCCTGGAGGAGAGGGCACCAGACCAGCACTTAATCTTTACCTCTGCCCTTTTAGACCAGTGAGACAATTTTACTCTGCACCTTAATTACCTCACCTGTAAAGTGGTGATGGTCAGCTCTGTTGTAATATTCACAGTCTGTGTAGGGAAAGATGAGCTCAGCAGACTCGTGTTGTCCAAACTCTTAGTATAAAAGGAGTCATCGTAGACCAGATCCTCCTCGAAACCTTTGCAACATCCCAGTAAGAGTTTTTTGGTTTCCTTGGGGCTTTCGGAAATGCCATATAGCCTCTACTGACCATATGACTTACAGTGACCATCTCTGGGGTGCCTGGTGCTGGGCCTGTGTGACCAAAGCCTGGTAAAAATCCGGACACCAAAGCCGGGGCTCATCCCTTGCTGACCACGCCTGTTGTCACGCATGGTCACTGGGAGAATTCGACGCTGCTCCTGTGACTGCATCAGGATGGGCTCCCGCCAGTCTCTCCTGGATTCTGCCCCAAGTTCCCCTTTCCTTGGCCTATTTCATGTTGATCCTTTTGCTATTATTTTGCCTTCCTCAAAGAGACCCTTGCTTAACTACCCAATGACAAGCTGACCTGTTCATCTATTCCATGGAATCAGCAGTTGGGATAGATTACATTCAAAGTCTCCTCACGGATCACTCTGTTTTAGCAGTAAAACATACCAAATGGGGGCAGCAAAGAGACAGCAGGTGTGGCCCCCTTGTTTTGCTTATTTCGACTAAGAGGCATTTTAGAATCTAAAAGACGACCTGGAATGCACCCTTCTGTTACCTACTAGCATCTAAAATGGAAATTATAGATTATGATCAGTGAGAGAAGTCAGAAGGAAAAGAAAAACAATCGATGGTTTCACTTATAGGAAGAATATAGGGGAACAAAACAAAGGGCAAGACAAAAGACAAAACTTGGCGGCAAACTCTAGACGGGAGATATAGGGCAGAAGAGAGGGAGGGAGAGCAGTCAAAATGGGGGAGGGGCGGAGGGGCACATGGGCTCTGGTGATGGTTTGTGGAGTGACGTGTCGGGAGATGATGAGGATTACATCTAAGAGGCGACTTCAACTATAGTATACAAAAATGAACAATAGTGATGAAAATACAAAAGTTTAAAAATTATTTAAAAAGTGAAGTAAAAAATATAACATTTATGATGGTCCATATTACTTGTATAAAAACTGATAGAGTGAAGTGTCCCCTTCCAATCATGGCCTCCCAGTCCTCTGCCTAAGGGCAAGCTCTGCTAACCGGTGTCCTTTCACCATAATAAATTGTAGCTGCAAGCAGAACAGCTTTTCTGAATACTGAATTCTGTGATCCTTTAGCAAACTGTCCAGTGGTGCGAGACCCCTGAAATTCAGGGTCTTTCTGGATAGACAAGGCAGGGAAGTTGAGGTAGAGAAGAAGATGTGAAGTCCAGCTGCTGGGTAGAAGTGATCCAGCACCCACCACACTCTGAAAGACTTTGCAAACCAACTCCCACATGTCTCGTTCATATTTTGTTCACTGCAAATATATTGGTGTAAATAGTGATTTTCAAACACATCGTGCATTCTTAGGTATTTCTTTCAAGACACCTGGCTCCTCTGTTTAGCCTGACCCTAAATGGTTCTTACTCCCACTTCACAGATGATGTGGCTGAAATCCAGGGAGAGGAACCACTGGCTTGAGCTGCCCAGGACGGTGAAGGAGGAGCTGGCATGCCACCCAGGTCCATGGATGCCAAGGTACCCTTCCTTCCGTTTCCTCCTGGGGTGCGTGTCAACACAGGTAGGTAGGCTGGTGTCAGATCAATAGGGCAATCTTCAACCAGGCCAAATCCTGAGAGTCTTTCTGTGGTTATACAACCCATGTTTCTGATGATGTTTTCTAACTTGGTCGAGATATAATCAACGCATCACATTTTTTGTGTACATGGAAGCTGACTTGCCACACTCAATACACGGTGGTCCCCATTATATGCGGTTTGGGTTCAGTTGCCTGCAGTCAACTACAGTCCAAAGATATTATGTATAATAAAATATATTTTTAAAGATTTATTTATGCATATAGGACTGGGGTACAGGCCAGAGGTGCAGGGGCAGTGAGAGGATTCACCAGAGACAGAATGGGGAGCAGAACGGGTCAACTGATGAAGTACACTGCTGAGGGGAGCAGCGGGCGGGTCAGGAGAGGTCTGCCTCGCCATATGGATCTCCTCCCGGGGCAGGCGGGGATCGAACTCATGCGGAAGTGGCTTTAGCTTCTTAGTGCTGTGCTATAACTTGCTGCATCACCAGGGAGGGCCCCATAATAAAATATTTTTGAGACAAATAAACCACAGTCACCCAACTTTCATTACAGCATATTGTTATAATCATCCTATTTTATGAATCCTTGTTAATTTCCTACTGTGCCTAATTTATCGGCTAAACTTTATCATAGGTATTATGGGAGAAAATAGTGTGTATATATATATATGTGTGTATATATATGTATATAGTGTATGTATATACACACATATATACACATATGCACATATATATGTATATGTATATATACATACACTATATACGTGTGTGTATACATACATACACACATACATATACTATATACATATATATAGCCTGGTAAGATTTCAGACATCCACTGGGGATCTTGGAACAGATCCTTGCACATAAGGGGAGGGGAGAAGTACTGTATTGCAAAATGATTATCCTCATATCATTAGTAAACACCTCCATCATGTCATATAACTACCTATTTGTGTGTGTGGTGGAAACATTTAAGATCTACTGTCTTGAAGTTAGTCTCAGTGCTATCACCTCTATGGCCTGAGTTCAAACCCCAGCCTGGCACCTGTCCCACCCGCTGCTCCTCAGCATTATATTTCAGTGAATCCATGCATTCTGATTCCCACTCTGTCTCTGGTGAGCCCTCTCCTCTTCCCCCTCCCCCAGCACCTCTGGCCTACATTCCAGGTTTTCTATGCCAAAATAAATAAGAAATTAAAAAAATCTACTCTCCTAACTCCCAAGTAGACGATACACAGTGTTGTGAACTATAATCCCCATTCTGTACATCAGGCCCCAGAACTTACTAGACTTATAACTGGAAATCTGTGCCCCTTGACCAACATCTTCCCCAGCCCCTGCCAATCACGGTTCTACTCTGTTTTTTCTTTTCTTTTTTTTAAAGATTTATTTATTTATTCATACAGAACTGGGGTACAGGCCAGAGATGCAGGGAGGGTGAGAGGCTTCACCAGAAACAGAGTGGGGAGCAGAACAGCAGATTGATGAGGGGAGCAGTGGGTGAGATAGGAGAGGTCTGCTGCGCCATGTGGATCATCTCTGGGGCCTGAGATCAAATTTGCACTGAAATGGCTGCAGCTAGTTTGCAGTGCTGCATCCTAACCCATTACACCACCAAGGAGGGTCCATTTTCACTTCTTTAGATTTCACATGCATGTGCAATCTGACAACATTTGTCTTTCTCTGACTTCTTTCACTTAACATAATGCCCTCAAGCATCACCCACATTGTCCCAAATGGTGTTCCTGATTATTTCAAATTGTATGTCTGGATTTGATGTGGGGAGGACATTAACTGCTCCTTGGAAATTTATTATCTCCCTTCTTTTCACAGAGAGAGAGAGGTAACCTCAGTCTTTATACCTCCTGCAGGCAGGAGGAGACCTGACTACAGTAGATTTAAAACTGGTGTCTCAGTTTCTGGACATGACTGACATTTGGGGCTGTTCTGTCCCTGGGCTTCACACATTTGATGCCTGTGGTTCCCCCTCCCCTAGTCCTGACAACCAACAGTGTCCCCAGACATCGTCCAATATCCCTTGGGGAGCAAAGTGCACCTGTGAGAAGTGCTGGTGTATGCACAGGTTGAGATGGGGGGTCCCACTTAGTGTTCATTCTTCTGGCTTGCCCTGCCAGTCTGGGCACGGCTCCCAGCATCCACAGCCTCTCTGCACACCTGGGCCCAGCTCAACTTTCATGGAGCCCCAGGGGACCCAGGTGTTGGAGAACCTGGCTGGTCCCTGGGCCCCAATGCAAGCACCAGGAAACCACAGTTGCTGTGGCGACTGCTGAGCTCAAGGAGCTGGTTGGCTCAGGGGCAAAAGGCTGCTGTACCCGGAGGAGCCAACAGTGAGGTGCTGTGGCTGGGAGGCCACGTCCAATGTCCTCCCGTTAGCATTTACAGTGCAAACAGAGCAGTGGGAGCAGCAGGTGCAGCTCCCCAAGGGGGCTGGCAGTGACTGGGAGTGCAGGTTGCTGAGGGGGCCTCAGGGAAGATGGGATCTTCACTCCAGATGGCCCCGCTCATCTACCCTCCCCGGGAGGCCACCTGGCCACTGGTGTGAGGTCTCTGAAGCCCAGGTCCTTTCCCCGGGAAGGATCATTCAGGGGGTTGGACAGCATGAGCCTGGGCCCCCTCAGCCCGGGCACCCGCCGCCGGCTTCTTCAGGGTCAGGCAGGCCCCCTCCCAGCATCTCGGTCCAGTGGTGTGGCCATCTTCATCAGCTCCACGGTGTCGGGTAAGGAACCGGGCAGGGCAGGGGCTTACAGGCAAGCAGACACTCTCGGGGTGCCAGGGCAGTGGGTTGGCTCATAGGGTCCCTTAAGTGATCTGGATGTGCAGCCTGGCCAGTGACCCAGGAGGGAACCAGTGAAGGGGTGTCCCAGACCCTCAGTTTCTTTTTCCATAAACCTGGCTAAGAACCTGATTTGCTAGCACTGCTGTGAGTGGTTAATACTGCAGTGAATATTTATGATGAATATACTTTGCCCTGGGCTTAAACAGTAGCTTCCCACCTGTATGAGACACTACTCACCTCCCCAATTTTATCTTGTATCACCTTCTCTTCACCCACATGCTGCAGCTTGTATCACCTTCTCTCTACCCACATGCTGGGGCTTGGAACCCATCAAGCCCCAGGCCTCATAATCTGTAGTTATTCAGCTTGTATGTTTGTGTAATGTCTGGCTCCTCTCACCAGGCTAGAAGTTCTATGAGGGCAAAGACTGCCTAGAGGGGTATGCTAATAAATATCTAATGAAATTAATTCTTTTAGTTAAATTAAAATAGGAAAAAAATATTTAATTAAAAAATTAGTTCCCCCCCAAACTGAGACAACATCTGAACCCAGCTTTGTACTGTCTGCCAATTTCCATGGTCAATGTTGACTTGTCAGTGTGACTTCATTTATGGGGGAGCTGGGTGAAGATGTGGGGTAGGCCATTCTCTAACACTTCACTGACACAAAATCAATAGTTGTAGCCAACTTGAGTTCAAGGTCAAATGTAGCAACGTTTAGAAGTAACAACATGTATATCAATGATCTCTACTTTTACTATAGGTGTTCTACTGTAATCTCTACTTTTACGATAAAGTTCAATTCACTTAATTTTTATAGTGACTGTGTGAACAATGGACTCAAAAAGTTCTTGGAACTTTAGCAATTGGCTGTCCAAGCCAGTAGGGGCTTGCCCTGGTGTGGTAGTGGCCAAGGACATTTCATTTGTCATTGTGCTCCTGGAGGTCGGCAAGGATCTGGGCATAAAATAACTTCCTAATAGATACGCTGTGGACAAATGTGAATGACTTGTGGAATCTGTAAGACATGCAAGGCTCAGGAAGGCGTAGGAGACAGACCCAAGGTTGTTGTCCTGGTCGCTGCAGTATCAGCACCTAGGCCGCATCTTTGCACCAGCAGCATGGATAACCCTTTCACACCAGTGGCTCCCCTCACCCCCGTCCCCCCGACCATGTGGAGGAAACAAGTTTCTTCAACAGCTGCATGGCACTCAATGCTTTTACTCATAAGATTCAGTGGCTCAACCAGCATTTATTGGGCTCCTGAGTTAAGTGCGGAGCAATCAGGGATAACTAAGATGGGCAGCTGTTCTTGACTTGGGGCGCTTGCACTCCTGCAAAGCAGAGGCATGACCCCATTTTACAGCAGGGAAAACGGAGACTACAGGGTGAGGTCAATGGTGGAGACGGTCTTAGAATCCAGGTTTGCCCTGAATAAGGCTGTCAGTTTTAGTAAAACCTCAAAATCCCAAACAACAAACCGAGGACATCCAGTTAAATTGTGGTAATAAACAACCCTTTAGTGTAGTAATCCCAAACATTATATGGTACAGTACCTATCTATGCTATCACATAATTTATTATTTATCTGAAATGCATGTTTAGCTGGGTTTATCAGGTATGCAAATGTACCCAAATAGTGCATGGAATGGTACATACTGATCAATCCAATTATGTGTTATTTATGTGAAATATGACTGAATTATCAGAAATGTAAATGTACTCAAATAGGGTGAGGAATGGGATATACTTAGGTTACCAAGTTAAACTCTGTTTATCTGAAATGCACATTGACACACTTATCTTGTATTTTACCTGGCAACCCTACCTAAAGGTGACCAGCTCCTAGTTAGCTGAGACTAGGGGGGTTTTCTGAAAACTGGGATTTTCAGCATTAAGGGGGGAGGGGATATAGGAGGGGAAGAAGTCCTGGGGCCGGGATGGCTGGTCTTTCTGGTTTATCCTGTGGTTTTAGTATCTCTGATTCTCTGTGAAGGACCTGAGCCTTGGTGGGAGTGGAAGCAGCGGAGCTCTGAGGCAGGGAAGAGTCCGGGATTCTCCCCACTAACCTCCTCGCTGTGTTCCTTGCAGACATGGACGCAGAGAGAGAAGCCCTGCAGAGTGCTGCCTACCCTGAAGTGCAAAGCTTCTGTCAGAAGCACGGCCTGATGTTTGAGGTAATGACCTGCCTCAGTTTCCACTACCCTGAACTTAGGAAATGAGGCTGTGTGACCTGGGCAGAGTGCACCAAACTCAGTTTAATGTTTTGCTGTTGAGTCATGAAATTCAAAACAGTTTTTGAACATGAGTCCCACCTTTTCTTTTTGGAAAGGACCCAGCAAATTTTGTCACCCTCCTGGTGATGGAGTTCCTCTGAGAGGGTGGGGTCATGGCCACGACATGGCAGTCAGCACAGGCTGTGTGGGTACTTTGGGGATCTGTTCCTTGGTCGCTTTATGGCCTTTCGTTGTTGTTTTGTCCAGTCCTTCAGGCCTCCCTGGATCGGGGCAGCTTCAGGGGAGGCTGAGATGTTATGGGATAGTCATGGTGGGTGGGAAGAGTGACGTGCCTTTTTCTGGGGTTCTACCCCTGCTAGGCACAGTCACCATGGACTCCAGAGTCTCCACAACTCGTGCCTAGCCCAGGGTGGGGATGCAGGACCCGCAAAACATCTTTGGAGTCTTAGCTTCAGCTAAGATTGCCTCCTCTTTATCCATCACATCCTCAGGCCCCTTCTGAGGCTCAGCATCATTTACAAATATTTCTCGAAAAGAAGCAACACCAGAATTCTACTCTGTCCACTTCTGGTCAGGATTCATACCTCAGGGCAGGGTTGCTAAAAAGGAGGACAGCCAAGAACTGGGGAAGGGTCTGTGCTTGTTCCTTTAAGGCCCTCGGGGTGCTTAGCAACCTCAATGCACCACTGCAGAAGGTGTGGGAGACCAAGCTTTTGCCCCAGGCTGCTCCTTGAACCTTTTCTTTCTCCCTCCTTCCCACTACTTCACTAAGAATCTATGTCTTTCCTTCTGGGCAAAAGAATTTAGGGAGCAGGGACCATTCTGAGTCTCCTGTACCCCGCCACCCTCCCCAGCTGTCCACAGGGTCAGCTTCTTTCTCTACTTGAATGGAACTATTCTGTCTGCCCCACTTTGGCCGGCAGCAGAGCAGAAAAGCCCTGCGAGTGGGCGCTTGCCAGAGACTTTGCTACATCCAGTTTTGCCCAAACCAAACATCCTCTTTTACAAAGAAAACTTTGAACAAGTGTGGGCATGTTCTTGCTTAAAAAGGAAGCTGAAAATGCCCAGTTCTTTTCAAACTTTAAAAAAAAATGCTTGTAAGCAAATTTTTGACTTTGGAATTTACATTTACACAAAAGTTATATGTGGCAAGCGCTCCTATGTACACCCCATGTTTTTCTTCTATTGTGAGCATCTTATATTATCAGGGCATATCGTCCTAACTAAGAAATCCACATCTGCCCACTACTATTAAGCAACCTCCTGACATTAATCGGGTACTCCTGGTTCTTCAGTCATGTCTTCTGTCTCCAGAGACACCATCTCAGGAACCCTGTCCCCAGCATGCTCTGGTCAGCACCCACATTTGCGCTTTACTGTGACCTTGAAAGTCTTGGGGAGATTGTTTGGATGTCCCTCGGGGTGCCCCCAACCTGGGTCTGTCTGATATTTTTCTCTGGAATACATTGGGGTTATGGGTTTCATTCAAGCCCTTTTAATCCAGACATTGCCCTTTGGAGAGAAATGATCAAGAATTATTGAAAACCTTTATGCCTTTGTCAAAAGGATTTTAAAAAAATCACTCATTCTACCACCTCTCTGATAAATCCACTCTTGCCATCTCCAGGTTGTGGATCTGAGGTGGGGTATTCGAAACACTGAAGCCACTAATCACATGACCCCAGAACTCTGCTTGGAAGAGCTGGATCGGTGTCAGAAAACATCACTAGGGCCAACTTTTGTTGTAAGTTTCTCTCTTAGCTCTTATGCTCCTCCAGAATATGGCCCTGAATATGGCCCTGCTTCCTGGTCAGCCCATCAGTGGCGGGATGTGGGTGGCCTGTCTGAATCTTACCCACTCCCTATGGCCTGCACATGGCAGCCATTGGAAGGGATCATAGGCAGAGGGCCTGGGATCAAGACATTAACAGTCAAGGGGAGGCAGGTAAGGTAGAATGTGGAGGCCCAAAGGGATCTCAGAATTTGGGCTGTACTTCTCCCCCTATTCTCTGTATGTCCATGGAACTTTGGGGACTAGGAAAAAAATAAAGGTGGGAATTTTTTCTCCCAACATCTTTGATGTTCGGAATGAGCTCTCCTCCTTAGGCACAAACTTCCCCAGACTCTAGGTAGACCAATATCTCCACTTTACAGGGTCTTCTTTCCTCCCTCCCAACTGCATCCCCTCTATTACCTAAAATAACCCCTAACACACAAACACACACACACACAAAACCCATTTGGACTGTGATAAGCAAGTGGTATTCCAGAGTTTTTGTTTTAAAAATTTATTTATTTATGCATACAGAACTGGGGTACGGGACAGAGGTGTAGGGGCAGTGAGAGGATTCACCAGAGACAGAGTGAGGAGCAGAACAGGCAGAGCCACTGAAATACATTGCTGAGAGGAGTAGCGGATGGTCAAGAGAGGTCTGCTGCGCCATGTGGATCAGCTGCCTGACCGGCGATGAGCTCCTGCTGCAGGGGCTGCCTATAGCCTCATAGCTCTGATTTTTAAAAATCATTTATTTATTTATTTATGTTTACAGAACTGGGGTACAAGCCAGAGGTGTGGTGGATGAGAGGATTCACCAGAGACAGAGTGGGGAGCAGAACAGGCAGAATGACAAAGTACACTGCTGAAGGTAGCAGCAGGCAGGTCAGAAGAGGTCTGCCACGCCATGTGGGTCAGCTCCCTGGTCCGGGATCGAACTTGCGCTGCAGTGGCTTCAGAGAGCTTCATAATGAGATGCTTTAACTCATTGTGTCATCAGGGAGAGCCCATATCTCTGCTTTTTTTAACCCCTTTTACCACTAGGGAGGTCCCCTCTAGAGTTTTGATTTATTATTCCACCAAGTTCCAAATACATCCCAAAATGATGATTTGTGTGTGGGGTTTTTTTTTTTTTTTAAATGTGTGATTTAAAAAAAAAAAAAGATTTGATTTATTTGTACATAGAGTAACTGGGATACAGGCCAAAGGTGGTAGGGTGAGGAGGTAGGTGGTGGTGAGAGGATTCACCAGAGACAGCGTGGGGAGCAAAACAGGTGGATCCACTGAAACACACTGCTGAGGGGAACAATGAGACAGGAGAGGTCTGCTGTACCGTTTTGGTCAGCTCCCTGGCTGGGGACTGAACTATTGCCACAGAGGCTGGTGATAGCTTGATAGCACTGAAACCTAACCTCCATTCTAACAAGGAGGCCCCCAAATAGTGACATTTTTCCAGATAAATCCTAGAGCAGACGTTAGCATAGCATAGTCCATACAGAATTCTGGCCCCCCTCACTGTTTTTATAAATAAATTTACTGGCATGTGTCCCATTCTCTTACTGTCGCTCTTGACTGCTTCCCCGTTACAGTAAGAGCAGGGCTGAACAGTTCCAACACAGACTATCTGGCCCCCAGAGCAGAAAATATTGGTACCCAGGTTTTTTTTTTTATAGAAAGTTTGCCAACTTTTGTTGTGAAAGTAAAGGAGGGGGAAGTTCAGAAAGTATCCATGCCCCACATTAATCACAAAGAAGCTTTGAGTTGCCACCAATAAAAGGAAAAATCATCTGGAACCTCTCTTGGAGATAAGCGAGAAAGCAGAAGGGCCTCGTGATACAAGCTGTCTCCTAGGGAAATGAAGGAAGAGGACAAGGGTTGTTGGCCCTAAAATTGCAGTTTCTCCCGAGTCATTTGCCACATGTGACAATTTAAACTGAACTACAAGCAGAGGTAAGATTGCAGCTTGCGGACCCACCAACCACATAGCCACAGCTCCGTGGACACAGCACTGAGCAGCGTGATCCTGAACAGGTCAGAGTTGCTGCAAATGCTACAGCTGCTTTGGAGATGAGGCTCCCCTCAAAAATCTAAGACCTGCATAGGGGCTGTGAAAAGCTTTCTTGATTATATAGTAAGTTTCCATCTACATCGAGGTTTTTTCATACTTTTGCTGTTTACTTTTTTTCATATGCTGAAACCACTTTTGCTCTAGTTTTGTTGAGATGCGATTGGCCTACAGCCCATGCAGGTGTAGGGAATACAGCTTAGTGACATAGAAAGGGTGAGCGCAATAAGCTGAGTTAACATCCATGAGCTCATATCAATACAAAAAGAAAAAGGCGAAAAGATCTTCCTTGTAATGGGAACTTTTAGGACTTATTCTCTTTGTAGTTATTTATTTATTTGTATAGAGCTGGGGTATAGGCCAGAGATGTGGAGGGTGAGAGGATTCACCAGAGACAGAGTGGGGAGCAGAACAGGCAGATCGTTGAAGCACACTGCTGAGGGGATCAGCGAGCCGGTCAGGAGAGGTCTGCCACACCATGTGGAGCTCCTCTGGGTGGGCAGGCGGGAATCGAGCTCATGCGGAAGCGGCTTTAGCTTCTTACTGCTGTGCTTTAACCCGCTGCGCCACCAGGGAGGGCCACTCTCTTTGTAGTTTTTAAATACACCTTAGAGCAGGGTTAACTATCATCGTCCTGTAGTTCGTTATATCCGCAGGACGTCTTTATCTTCTAGAGATGGAAGCTTATATTTAAAAATATTTTTAATTTGGCCCTCCCTGGTAGCACAACAGGTTAAAGCACAGCACTCTGAAGCTATCCATAGCTACTGCAGCACAAGTTTGATCCCCAGCCAGGGAGGTGACCCACATGGTGCAGCAGAGCGCTCCTGACCCTACTGCTGCTCCCCTCAGCAATATATTTCAGTGGATCTGCCTGTTCTGTTCCCCACTCTGTCTCTGGTGAATCCTCTTACCTCCCGCACTTCTAGCCTGTACCCTGGTTCTCGGATGCATAAATAATTAAATCTTAAAAAAATATTTTTAATTTAAAATATTTTGAAATGTAGTACTTTTTCTTACATTGTTGTTAATTTTTGGACAATGTGTGTTTTCTCTACTCGGGTGTGGTCACCATTGTTCTCCCACCACTAGAGCACCCATAGTTCATGGTCATAGTCCCTTACACTCTTCCCAGCTCCCTTCTCCCCCCTCCCCTCCGGATGCTCATATCTATGGTCAGGTTTCAAGATTTGTCTTTGACCCTTTGTTTAGTTTTTCTATATTCTACATAAAAGTGAAACCACCCACCATTTATCTTTTTCCTTCTGACTTAATTCACCTAGCACCAACCCTCCCAGATCCACCAATGTTGCCACAAATGGCCTGAATTTCTCTTTTCTGCATCACTGATTAGTATTTCATGGACATGCTCCATACATCTGTTTGGGGGCATTTAGGTTGTCCACATATTTTGGTATGGTAAATAATGTTGCTATAAACATAAGCATGGAAATTTTCTTTTGAATTAGTGTTTTTGTGTAGATCCCTAGGAGTGGAAGAGCTGGGTCAGAGGGTACCTCTATTTCTGGTGTTTTGAGCAACCTCTCCACAGGAGGTTTCCATAGGGGCTGGGCCAGTTTGCATGTCCACTAGCAGGGTAAGAGGGTTCCTTTTTCTCCACATCCTCTCCAGCACTTGTTGTTTTCTGTTTTGTTGTTGTTGTTGTTTTTAATATGGGCCATTTTTTTTTTAAAGATTTATTTATTTGTGCATACAGAACAGGGGTACAGGCCAGAGGCTCAGGGGCGGTGAGAGGCCTCACCAGAGACAGAGTGGGGAACAGAACAGGCAGATCAACGAAGTACACTGCTGAGGGGAGCAGCGGGCGGGCCAGGAGAGGTCTGCCACGCCATGTGGTCTCCTCCGGGGCAGGCGGGAATCGAACTCATGCGGAAGCGGCTCTAGATTCTCAGTGCTGTGCTTCAACCCGCTGCGCCACCAGGGAGGGCCAGGGCCATTTTTTTTTTAAGATTTATTTATTTATGCCTACAAGAACTGGGGTATAGGCCAGATGTGTGTGTGTGGGGGGGCGGTGAGAGGATTCACCAGAGACATAGTGGGATGCAGGACAGGCTGATCTGCTGAAATACACTGCTGAGGGGAGCAGCAGGCAAGACAGGAGAGTCCTGCCACACCATGTGGGTCACCTCTCTGGCAGAGGATCAAACTCATGCTGCAGTGGCTGTGGATAGCTTCATAGTGCTGAGCTTTAGCCCGTTGCACCACCAGGTAGGGCCTAAGTTGGACCATTTTCACAGGTGTGAGGTGGTATCTCATTGTGGTTTTGATTTGCATTTCCCTGGTGAAAACTGACCGTTGAACATTTTTTTATATGCCTGTTATCCATTTACGTTTCTTCTTTGGAGAAGTATCTATTTAACCCTCCTGCCCATTTTTTTTTTATTGGGTTGTTCGATGTGTTTTTGAGTTGTGTAAACTCTGTAGATCTTTGATATCAGCCCCTCATCAGATGTATGGTGTGCAAGTTTTTTCTCCCACTCAGTGGGGTATCTTTTTGTTATCCATTTACATTTCTTCTTTGGAGAAGTATCTATTTAACCCTCCTGCCCATTTTTTTTTATTGGGTTGTTCGATGTGTTTTTGAGTTGTGTAAACTCTGTAGATCTTTGATATCAGCCCCTCATCAGATGTATGGTGTGCAAGTTTTTTCTCCCACTCAGTGGGGTATCTTTTTGTTTCCTTTGCTGTTTAGATGGAAGTTTGTATCTTTCCACCCATTCTGGTTTCATTATTACTTCTTAAATATACATGCTAATGTTTGGAAAGCTCTACATTTGTGTTTTTTTTCTTTCAGTTTTTCTTATTTAATTTTCTAAATTAGCCTGCTGATCCATCATTTGAGTTTCAAAGGAGAAAAATGAAAGGGAAAAAAGAATAATAGGAAGCAGGGAGAAAAGGAACCCCAAGAGGAATTTGATTTTGCAACCCAAATTGCAGGCAGCAAAAAGCACAGCATGGCTTCCAGGTAGCATGGGGGACAGGAAGGTGATCTCCCCAGACCTCCTAAGTCCCTCCAGAAGAGCTCTCTGGGCAAATGCCTAAGGCCATGCTCTCTACCCACTCTCCACTCTCCTACTGAGCGAGGCATCTCCCCTTGCCACCTGAGAGTCACTGCAGCATCATTCTTCAGTGGAGCTGACATGGGGGCTTTCCATGAAAATCAGAGCTGCCCGGGGCCCTTGGAGAGGTGTCTCTCCAGTAAATAAGTCATTAGGCAGCAGCAGCAGCACGCAGGGGATGGCGCCCCAGGGCACTTCCGTTTAGAGGCTCTGGGTCTCTTGGGCCACCAGCCGCTCCAGTGTGTCCAGAGCATTGTTCCTGGTGGCTGTTTGGTCTCCTTTTCAGTCCTTCCCATTTTCCTTCGCTCTGGTCCATACCCAGGAGTGTTTTGTGCAATCTGGCTCTTGGCTGGCTGGGTACGCTTCTTCTAACTTTCTCGCTTTCTACTTCCTGCTTGCACACACTGTGCTGGACCTGTGCACATACTGTTCCCTGTACTAGCACACACACACTTCCTATTGCCGGGCCTTCGGACATGCTGCTTCCTCTACTCGCACACACCTGCACTTGCTGCCCCCAGGGTCTTTGCCCATTGTTGTCAATGCTTGACAGCCCTTGAAAGCAGCATCCTTTCAACATCCCTGCACCATAGACTACATTTATCCAAGAGTCATGTCTCTAGAATATACTGTTACAAGCCAATGAAGAAAGGAGGGGAAATTGCTTGACTTTATAAAGAGGAAATTCTAACTTTTTGTTCCCATGTTCTAGGCCTCCTCTGGCTTAATATAAACTTATATTCTAGTTTATACCTTGTAAGAGGATGCTGGGGCAGAAACAGGACCTCCTAAGTGTTGTTGGCATTACCCTACAAGATCTTGTCCACAAAGATGGCCTTTTTTTCTCCACTGCTGACCCCATTTATGAGTGCATCAGCCTTTCTGCACTGGCTCTTTGCCACACTTTCTGCCCCAGGGCCTATACACACGCTGTTCCCTCTGCCTGCATGCTGTTCCCTCTGCCTGCACGCACTGGTGCTTCTTGTCCTGGGGCCTTTGTACATGCGGATCCCTCTGCTTGCAAGGGGCTCGGTCGGTATACTCTATTTTACGTCCTCTTCTACAACTTATTCTCTAATTCTAAATAAAGACAGGACTTTCCCTACACTTTTGAGACCCTGACCCCAGGGATACACATAGTGTGTTTGGAGAGGGCCAATGAAGGCCTCGGCTCTTGTCACAGTTCTATTCCTGGGGTAAGTAGGTGCCTGGTATGAGGACCTGAAGTTTTCTCAGATGTAAAGTGAGAAGGAATATGAGTTTTCTGGAAATGCTATAGCACATGACCACAAAGAACGGAAATGTAGTCTCTGAAAAGACTGGAGGTCAAAAGTCTGAAGTCAAGGTGTCTTCAGGGTCACATTCCTGCCTAAATTCTTATCTCTTCTAGCTTCTGGGGATTCAGACATTTATAGTTTGTGGCTGTCACTCCAATCTCTACCTCTATTGTCATATCATCTTCTGTTTGTATCAAATCTATTGCCAGTCTCTTAGTAAGGATCTTGTATTGCATTTAGAGCCCATCAATAATCCAGGACAACTTCCCTAGTTCAAGAGCTTTAACTCAATTGGCAAAGCTCCTTGTATTAGTCAGGGTTCTCCAAAGAAACCGAACCAATAGGATATAGAAGGGCGAAAATTCACCTGTCACTCTACTATGGGGATACAGCCTAAGAAATGTGTCACTGGCGATTTTGTCAGTGTTTGAAAGTCAGAGCAGTTCACAGGCCTAGACGGCAGTGCACACCTGGCTACCTCAGCCCATTGGGATCGCTGTCAGCTGTTCTGCAGTTGCTGGAATGTTTCTAAGCAACTCGTGATTGTATATTAGAGATTTATAGGAATTTGGCTCACACAGTAATGCAGACCAGGAAGTCCCCCATCTGCCTTATGCAAGCTAGAGATCCAGGAAAGAGTATAATTTCAGCCCTAATCTTGAGATCTGGAAGTCGGGGACTGATGGTGTAAGATCCAATCTAATACTAGATTGGATCTGTTGTCCAAGGGCGTATGACGCGTATCACAGCTCAAACAGAGAGAAAAGCAGTCCTTCCTTCATCCTTTTTCTTCCTCTTGGCTCATGAAGGATGGAGCTACCCTCCTGAACTGCTGAGGGCCATCTGCCTTACTCAGCTCACCAACATAAATGCTGTCTTCCAGGAGACTTTCCCTCAGAGATATACCAGCCATCATGTTTGACCTGTCCTCTGGGACTCCCTTAGCCCAATTAAGTGGCCATATAAAATTGACCATTACAATACCTTTTTGATTAGACCAGAAATCTTTGACAGTCATCTCTGGCCTGTACCCCAGTTCCATATGAATAAATAAATAAATCTTTAATATATATATATATGTATATATATATTTTCCAGTGCATTGCTGTCCATGGGAAGCCCTTGGCTTTGAAACAATGTTTTAAGGTGACTTCCATCTTGGTTGGCCTAGGACTCTGAGGAAACCAGAATTTCCCAAACAAAAATATCTATGATGCTTTGTGTGTGATGGGATTTGCCATTAACCTGTCTGCCACTAACCCATGCTTCCCAGTACCTCCTTACACAGACCCTCTAAGACTCTGTCCTTCATATCATTCTTGCCATTACTCTGCCACAAGCCCAACACTGAGGGACTAGAGCATCTCATTTAGAGTAGCAAAGTCAAGATTTGACCTGCACCCCTCTCTCTGCCAGGCACTTCTAGGTGACCAGTATGGTCCCTGTCCAGTCCCCACACTGATCGAGGAGAAGGAGTGGGAGGCACTGAGAGCCCAGTTGACCACCAGGCCAGGAGACCTGGAGCTAGTGGCTCGACGCTTCCGCAGGGACGAGAATTCTGTGCCCCCCACCTACCTGCTGCAGGCATCAGGCTCAGGGGAGGCTCGAGGACCTGAGGAGGCCACCCTGACGTCCGTGCTGCGCTCGGGAGCCCAGGAGGCCCGGAGGCTGGGCCTCATCACTCAGGAGCAGTGGTATCGCTACCACCGGTCAGGTGAGCCTGCCCTCTCTCCCAGGGTCTCTGGGAAAGACACATTGCCTGTCATTCAAAGGTTCTGTAGATGTCTGGACCTCACTCCCAGACCCCCATTCTGAGAAAGGTCTTTTTACTGATCCAACATATTCCAGCTCCATAGAAAAAAATATTCCGGCCCTCCCTGGTGGCACAGCAGGTTAAAGCACAGCACTAAGAAGCTAAAGCCACTTCCCCATGAGTTCAATTCCTGCCTGCCCCAGAGGAGATCTACATGGTGAGGCAGACCTCTCCTGACCCGCCCGCTGCTCCCCTCAGCAGTGTACTTCGTCGATCTGCCTATTCTGCTCCCCTCTCTGTCTCTGGTGAATCCTCACACCATCCACATCTCTGGCCTGTACCCCAGTTCCACATGAATAAATAAATAAATCTTATATATATATATATATATAAGATTTATTTATTTATTCATTTATTTATATATATATACACCAGCACATTGCTGTTCATGGGAAGCCCTTGGCTTTGAAACAATGTTTTAAGGTGACTTCCATCTTGGTTGGCCTGGGACTCTGAGGAAACCAGAGAGTGGGTTATCCCATGTTAGCCCACGACTTGGCCCCTGTTGAGGAATCCAAGCTGCCCTGCCTTCTGCACCTGCCTCTGAGGGGGGAACTGAGGCATGCGAGGGGGGAGTCTTGTTTGCTCCAAGGTCAGAGATTCTATCCTGTGACCTGAGTCTTCCATCCAGCTCCCAGCACCCACCCACCTCCACACCTCTGAACTCTCCTTCTGCTCTTTCCAATGTTCACACTCAATGCTGGAAAGATTTCTCTAAAACTACAATGTGGTTAAATAATTTCCCCAGTGTTTCCTGCCAGTGAAAAACAGGTTCTTATTGTTTACTATTTTCGTAACATGTCAGTGTATGGATTATTATTATGTTCATTTATATTAACAAAAACATTGGATTATGAGTTTATATTAAATATAAGATACCATAGTTCTAAAAATATCATATATGGATTCGTTTTAGTGACATAAGTTTATATTATCAACATTTTAAATATATGGGTTTATACTACCCCAAGCTATTAAATTTATGTAGTTATATTACTACATGAATATACGAACTCATTTTATCAGTGGATTAAATATATGAATTTATATTACTAACATACTAAGTATAAGGATTTATTTTACTAAAATGATTAGCCATATTAATATGTGACTAAATATATTAAGTTTCTCTTAAAATGTAAAATATGAATTTATTTTATCAACAGAGTAAATATATGAATTTGTATTATAATGTTAAATAGATAAATTTATATTATTACCCATTTCATATGTGAGTCTATTTAAATATATTAAATGTAGCAATTTATATTAATATTACTTTCATTTTGGTAATATGCATTTTTATATACCTAATTATAGCAATCACATAGCAATTTTTTTTAAACAGGCTCATTATTTGGGAATAGTTTTAGATTTACAGGAAAACTATAATGTTATAAAGCTACAAAGAATATAGACTTCCCAAATGTTGGCCACTCAGTTTACCCTACTTTTAACATCTTTGCAACCACAATACATTTGCAGGAATTAAGATACTAACTCGGGTATTTAACATATGGCCAAGTCTTTATTAACTAGATTTCAAACTTTATTTGGATTTTAGCAGCTTCCCCTAGATGTCTTCCATCCTAGAAGATCTCCTACCATCCCCCCTCCCCCCAGAGTCTCACATTCCATGTAGACAGCACAGCTTCTCAGGCTCCTCTGGGCTGTGACAGTTTTTCAATTTTGCCTCATTTTTCACAACTTTGATCACTCTGAGCATTACTGGACAGGTGTTTTGTAGCATGTCTCTCAGTCTGGGTTTCTGTGATCAGACTGAAGTAATATAGGTTTGAGGTCTTCCACAGAGAGGAAGCGCCCTCGCCACCCCATTATATCAGAGATCCTTGGTGCCCACCTGACATCACAGGCAGCATTAGCTTTGATTCTTATGTCAGCATTAGCAATAATAAGCCAATTCCCAGTGCACTGTTTATGTGGATAGCAAAGGCTTCTATTCATTGAGCATTTACTATGTCCATGTTGGTTGTTCTGTGACAAAGTCAGTGTGCTAATTGCTTTCACAGAGATGTCTGCCATTGGGGACACCTTAACTAGCATCTGGGGTCCCTGCTTGGGGCAAACCTAGATTGGCAGCTCAGCCCTGTTTCTTTCCATTTGTATTGACTTAGGGCTGGCTCAGAGCCTTGGTTTCCTCATCTGTAAGGAAGAACTAGTCAGAGTTTCCATCATGGAGTCATTGCGGGAATCTAAGGTATTTTGTTCTAACCACGACTTCGTTTGTAATGGCAAACTCACCTCGTTAAGAAGTCCCACTTAAAAGAACACACAGGAACTTCTTGAAACTAGCAGAAAACCCAAGTCCACGGACAGGTCACCTAATGCTCCTTTAGACCCTGCTATTTTTCATACTTTTACTCAGCTTTTTTCTTTCTTTTCTAATTGATTGTATTTATTGCAACTTTTAAAAGCTAAATGTGACTTGAGTACTTTGTTACCATTTCTAAAACTTGTTCTGGTTATTTTTTTGAACCGTTTTTAAACATGCTTAGCTAGGTTTATAATTTTGCTACGCTCCACAGTACTTTTCTTTGGAAATCAAATATTATAGAAAATTCTACCAAGGTGATTTGGTTAATTTCTAGAGACCTGCAGTTGGTAACCACAGGGTACCAAAGCTTAAAAAACCTGATCTAGAAGATGAAAGCTGTTTTAACAAATATTTACCCTTAAAGATCAACTATCAGAACATTTGAGTGACCAAAAGTTTGGTCTACTAAGGAATCTGCTAATTAACAAGTCAGACCACAAACTGACTTGCATACATTTAGGTTATGTATGCTTATGAAGATATGTTAAGATATGCCAGCATTGAATCTAAAAAATAGCTAGCTCTGCTCTAGCACCCAGATCATCATAGTATCACACTTAGAAGTAGAAAGAAATCTTATCCTCCCTTAAGCAGTTACTGTTACCCTACACAGGTTTTGTTTTTAATATTTAATTAAACTTTACTCTGACTTTAACTTCTTTGGTGCTCTATTTCTGTATATACCTTTTTTTGGGCTTGTTTGTTTGATTTAACTGATTTTTTTGTTAACAAAGTACCATTTTCTTACATCCTTCTTAATAGTTGGACAGTATAGGGTTCCTCCTCTCAAGTGTGGTTACTGTAGCTCTCCCTCCACCAAAACACACATAGTCTATTGTTCTTTGTGCCCCCCCCCCGCTTTCTTAAATGTTAATAAAAGGAAATAAGTCCTTGAAAATATATTATCAGGAAATGAAGATAAAATTCTGAGCACAAATACAAATAAATCTCCAGGAAGAGCTTAGTCGACTCCACCATGCGTGATGGTGTCTCCTTAGCTCCTTCACCAGCCACATCTCAGTCACGCAGTGTTACTATTATCAGGGTTATGGTCCATAATAAGAAAAACCAAGTTTGCTCATCTTGTGGATTCTGTTAGCATGTGCCTGGAGATCTTTCAGACTGAAGTCTTAAGACAGGAGTTCAGTTCCACATTACAACTCTCTTTCTAGAACCAACTTTTATTTTGAAATAGAGATTCACAGGAAGTTGAAAACACATGGGTGTGTGCGTGCCACACACACACACACAAACCAAACACAGAAGAAAGAGGTTCTGTGTAACCTTAACCCAGTTTTCTACAAAAGGTAACATCTTACAAAACTGGAATACAATATTGCAACCAAGAAGTGGACATTGTTACAGTACAGCAAAAACCTTCAGCACAATCAATAGGGCTGTTGCAGAACCTGCAGATTTCTCCCTTTAATCCAGAGAACCATGTTTACCCCTCCCCCATCCCAGCCCCTGGTAACTGCCAATCCAGTCTCTGACTTCATAATTTTATTTCAACAATATTTCAAAGAATAGCCACATCTCCCTCCCCCCCCCCCCCCCATTAAGTTGGACTCACACAACCCTGTCACAGAGCAGGAAACAGAGCTGCAGGGATTTGCCCGAGGTCACACTGCCTGCAGGTGGTCTGGGATGGAGTCATCCCAGCCTTTGGTCTGGCCTCCATTCCTGAGCTGAGTATAGGGTCACACCAAGGACCTTTGAGTAGCTCTTATCTTTAACTCTAAGTCTAAGTCCTGTCTCCAAGGGCCTGGCTCACTCAGTCTCAGAGAGTCAGGAGCCTCTGCTGAGCCCAGAGAGGCTTCGAAAATAACTCCTCGAGTTTGATTGCTATTTCAAAACAATGGCCTCCAAGGAGAAGTCAGTGTGGGCTCTGGCTCTGGAAAATATGGGTCCTCAGGGCAGCTGTGTCATGATCTGGGACAGGATAGGCAAACCATGACCAGAGGACTAAACCTGGCGCTCCTTTACTTCTTTTTTTATAATAGTTTATTTTTACATCATTTTGTACTTTTTTCATGTCAATTGTAATCCCCGCGGGTTTCCCATCACTGAGTCACCCATGTGCTATCACTATAGTCCCGTGCACTTCCCTCCTTGCAGCACCCCGCCCCGTTTTTGATCCCATTCCCCACTCCACCCCCACAAAATGTCTCTGGTATATGGCTGTTCATTATTATTATTTTCTCACCTGATCCATTATAATCCTACTATGGGCACTCCTTTACTTTTTTTTTTATTTATTTTATTATTTTTTTAATTTATTACAAAGTTTATTTTTACATCATTT
>NW_004567125.1:31216362-31228058 GCF_000260355.1 Condylura cristata | reverse complement strand
ATCTTTCTAATCTAGTCATCTACTTTTGGGCATTTGGGCTGCTTCCATGTTTTTCCAATTGTAAATAAAGCAGCAATAAACATGGGGGTACAGGTATCTTTTTCAATCAGTGTTTTTGTGTCTTTTGGGTAGATACCTAGGGGCACTCCTTTACTTTTATAATTAAAGTTTTATTGGAACACAGACGAGCATTAGTCTGCCTATTGTCTGTGGACGCTTTTCTGTTACAAGGGCAATCGAATAATTGCATCAGAGACTATTTGGGCTTCAAACCTAAAATATTTATTATGTGGCCCTTTACAGAAAAATGTGCTGACCCATTTCTCAGCATGTAGGTTCATTACAAATTCTCTGTGTGGCCTCTATGTCTTTTACTGCAGCTTCAAGTGTCCTGCCTGTCCTTCTTCTCTTACTGAGATACACCTGCTCACTTACCTGCTCACCTTTCTCTCTGTTTATGTGTGTTTTTATTCATTAAGACTAGAATGGCCATCCCATGCGGACAACAGGGGCCTCTGCATTTTCTCACTGCTGGATCCCAATGTGAGGGCATATATGAGTTCAGCAAAGGGTTCTTAAATGAATGTGTGAGGGAGAAACCCCAAACTGGTAATGCTGGTTTCTTAAATAGAGGTGAAATTCACATAGCATAAAATTCACAATATTAATGTGTATAATTCAGAGGCATTTAGGATATTCACAGTGTTGTGCATTATGACACTACCATCTGTGTCTGATTCTAGAACTTTCCATCTCCCTAAAAGAGACCCCATCCCCATGAACAGTTTTTCCCCATCCCCTCCCCCCAAGCCTGAGAACCATTAATCTACTTTCTGTCAGTAAGGATTCACCTGCTCAGGACATTTTATATCCATGGATCACACACCATGTGGCCCTTGTGTCTGGCCTCTCACTCAGCACCATGTTTTGGAGGTTCACCCACAGTGGAGCGTGTGTCACTGCTTCTGGTTGCTTTCTGTGGCTCAGTGCTACACCCTATCTGTAATGGACTGTTTGTCTTGAACTATTGATGGACAGTTGAGCTTTTCCCACCAGTTTTGTTACAAACATGTGTACAGAGTTCAGTCTCTGTTATCAGTTCTCTTGGATCCATATCTAGGAGAAGGATTGGAATTTTTTTAAAGATTTATTTATTTAGGCATACAGAGCTGGGTACAGGCCAAAGGTGCAGGGGGTGAGAGGATTCACCAGAGACAGAGTGGGGAGCAGAACAGGCAGATCTACTGAAACACACTGCTGAGGGGAGCAGCAGGTGGGTCAGGAAAGGTCTGCTGCACCATGTGGGTCACCTCCCTGGCGGGGGATCAAACTCGTGCTGCAGTGGCTGTGGACAGCTTCATAGTGCTTTGCTTTAACCTGTTGTGCCACCAGGGAGGACCCCTGGATTGGCATGTTCTACAATAAGTCTGTGTTCAATGTTTTGAGTTTGATGGTATTGTTTTACAACGGCGCCACTTTACACATAATCACTGTGCTGCCAATAACAAGATTTTTTTGAGTATAATGGTTAAAGCAGTGCAATTCTTGGTGCAGCCCCTGCATCATCAATAGCCTCAGCATCTCCTCGGAGTTTGTTGGCAATGCAAACCTGTGGGTCCCACCCAGACCTGCTGAATCAGAACTGCTAAGAAGTGGGGCCCAGCCATGTGGTTTTCTCAAATCTACCTGATAACTCTGGTAAGCTATGTCTCAGGCCAAATCCAGCCCATCCCTTGTTTTCATAAATTAAGTTTTATCAGTACTCACAAGAACATTAATTTGCATGCGATCTATGGTTATGACAGGGGACATGTGCTTAAGTTTGAGACCCAACACTCCTACCCCTGCAACGTATCTCCGAGCCTCCCTCTGCTGGCTTGGTGACATAAAAGTGACCCAATTCTCTTTCCATCTTTTTCATTTTTCCAGTCATAGAGTGGGAAATAGAGCAGGGCCTGCTGAGCCCTGTGGACGGGGACCAGGGAGCCACTGTCTTCCTGAGAGAGATTCAGGACCTCAACAAACACATTCTGGATGACTGTGCCCTCAAGATGGTGGACCGGCTGGCAGATGGTTGCCTGGACACAGATGCCCAGAACCTTCTCAGCGGCCTCAAGGGGCGCATTGCTGATACACAGCCTGGAGTCCTTAAGGCCCACCACCTGCATTGGAGCCGAGACCTGGTGAACCCCAAAAACAAGGCTCATGCCCGCTACTTAAAAGAACTGGGTGAGCAGTTTGTGGCCAGGGCCAACCACCAGATCCTGGAGCGTCTGCGGGAGCAGGAAGGGAACAGGCAAGAGCTGGTCTGGCTGTACCAAGAGATCCACCACCATCTAGCGCTGAGCACCGAAGCCACTCGGACCTTCTGCGGTCGCCAGGACCTCTTGGCTCAGCTTGGGCAGTGGCTGCGGCAGAACAACAGTGACCACCACACACCCTTGGTGCTCTGGGGGCCCCCTGGCATTGGAAAAACTGCTCTGATGTGCAAACTGGCCGAGCAAATGCCAGGGCTGCTCGGCCGCAAGACGGTGACTGTCCTCCGACTTCTGGGGACATCACAGATGAGCTCAGACGCCCGCGGCCTGCTGCAGAGCATCTGCTTCCAGGTGTGCCTGGCCTATGGGCTGCCCCTGCCCCCTGCCCAGGTCCTGGAGGCCCACGCCAGGGTGGTCCAGTTTTTTCATACCCTTCTCTACACAGTCTCCTGCCGAAACTTCGAGTCCCTGGTGATCCTGCTGGATTCTGTGGATGCTGTAGACTCCATGCACCAGGCACGGAGGATCCCCTGGCTGCCTCCCAGGTGCCCCCCTCGGGTCCACCTCATCCTCTCGGCCTGCTCTGGACAGCAGCGGAGCGTCCTAGACATCATGCGGCACACACTCACTGACCCAGGGGCCTACTGGGAGGTGAAACCCCTCTCTGGGAACCAAGGACAACAGATGATCCAGCTGCTGCTCTCAGCCTCAAGGCGGACCTTGAGCCAGGTGCAGAGGGACCTGCTGTGGGCCAGCCTCCCAGAGTGTGGGCACCCAGGGCGGCTGAGGCTGGCATTTGAGGAGGCTCGGAAATGGGCTTCCTTCACTGTGCCTGCCCCCCTGGCCTCTACTGCGCAGGAGGCCATACACCAGCTGTGCACCCGCCTGGAGCAGACGCATGGGCAGCTCCTGGTGGCTGGAGTGCTGGGCTATATCGTGTCTTCCCGGTAAGCCTGTTGCTCTTACTCTTTCTGAACCTGAGGTAGACCATAGACATTTGTTTTCTAGGCTGTTTCCTGAGGAAGTCACAAGCTGGGTGGCTTAGAACCCACCAAGGAATGTATTCTCTGACAGTCTGGGAGCCAGAGACTGAAATCCTGGCATCAGCGGGACCCAGGTTGCCATGAACACACCGTTCTCGGTCTTTCTCTTAGTTTCTGGGGTTGCTGCATCCTTGGTGCTCTTGGTTTGTAGACATATTACTCCAATCCCTGCTTTACTTGTCTCATGGGATCTCCTGTGTGTCTGTTCGAATTTCCTTCTTCTGTAAGGAGACCACACACTGGTTAGGTACTCTAAGGTGGTTTAATCTGAACTTGACTACTTCCCTGAAGGCTGTTTTTGAATAAGGTCATGTTCACAGGTTCCACATAGGCATAAATGGTTGGGGGGAGCATTATTCAATCCAGTAAAAATCACATATCATAAAGTTTACTCTTAAATTGTACATTTCAGGGGGATGTAGTGTATCCACAATGTTGTGCCACTATCCAGCTCCTGAACTTTACATCACCCTAAAATGAAACCTGGCTCGTATTAACCTCCACCCTCATCCTCCTCCTCAGCCTTGACAACCACCCATATGATTTCAATTTCTGTGTATTTGTCTATGACATGTCTTTTGTAACATTTTTACTATGAAATATTTACAAATATAGACTAATGGGAAAACTCCCAGAGTGTGAAAATAGTGCAAGAATTCCCATACACCAGCATTTCTCAGCCTTGGCACTGCTGAAATCTAGGTCAGATCAGTTTTTGCAGTGTGTGTGTGTGTGTGTGTGTGTGTGTGTGTGTGTGTATGTATGTAAAAAGAGAGAGAATAAGGCCCTCCCTGTTGGCGCAGCGGGTTAAAGTGCAGCACTAAGAAGCTAAAGCCACTTCAGCATGAGTTCGATCCCTGCCTGTGAGGTGATGCACATGGCGTAGTAGACCTCCCCTCCTGACCTGCCCACTGCTCCCCTCAGCAGTGTACTTCTTCATTCAGCCTGTTCTGCTCCCCACTCTGTCTCTGGTGAGCCCTCTCACTGCCCCTACACCTCTGGCCTGTACCCCAGTTCTGTATGCATAAATAAATAAATCTTTAAAAAGAAAGAGAAAGAGAGAGAATAGGTAGATGAATAAGTAGGCCAGATAGATAGATAGCAGGCAGGGCCTCTCCCTCTCAGCACTACTAACATTTGGTGCTCCAGCACCCTCTGTGATGGGGACCATCACACTGTAGGGCATGAGTAACAGCCCTGGCTTCCACCTACTGAGTCCCAGTAGTCCCTCCAGCTATGCTAACCAAATGTCTCAGTGCACTGCCAAGCGTCCCCTGAAGACAGTAGGTTCTGCTGGGGAACTGCCGCATACCCTACCCCGGATGACCCCTTTGCCGCATGAGCTTTCTCTCTCCCTCTGTGTCTTTCTTGCTCTCTATGTCTCCAGCACATATCTTCCCCCTCCCTTCCTTCTGCTTATCTATCTGCCTAGCTACCTATCTACCGTGCCTACCTATCCTATCTCTCTCCATCTCTGTCTCTGTATCTATTACACACACACACACGCAATTTCCCTGAATCACTTGAAAGTTCATCACAGGCATTTCCTCTATTTACCCTTAAATATTTTCTACATTTCCTAAGAACAAGGACAATCTGAACCTCATGTTATCATGGGGCAATTATAAAGCCTAAGAAATGCATAATAGATTCAACAGTACTTTTAATACATAGTTTATAGTCAAAATTTGCCAATGATCTAAACAATGTCCTCATAGCCCCTGCCTCAGCTTACTCCCCAGTGCAGGATTGTGTTAGTTGTCAAGTCTTTTTGGTTTCCTTTAATCTGGAGCATTAGCCGTCTTTGTTCTCTTAAAGAGTACAGGCCCATTGTTTCATAGGTCAACCACTGGCAGATCTATGGAGGTCAGGTGTGTCTGCATAAAGGCTCTGGCTTGGCAGGTCATGTTGGGCCTGGGCCCCTAGTTTCTCCCTGGGGCTGCTGCCACAGCTGGCGCCAGCCACGGCTCTGGGAGGGGATGGTGATGTCCCTCCATCTGGGTCGGTCTGCTGTTCCTATGATTACAGTCAGGAGAAAGCTGCCCGATGCGACCCCTGCCTGGACTCAGGTGTGGATTTGGTTTTTACCATATATTTGCAATGTTTCCTTTGTAATTAATAAGCAGTGTGGGAATCCCAGAAAAAAGATCTTTTTAAAGCAGATTCCTCTGAAGAATTGACAACAAGCATGCACATATGCTTAATTTCAGGCATTTAGGGTTTCAGCAACAAGCAAATGGGAAAATCCAGTTTCACTGTGTTTATGGAGCTAACGAATGGAAGGCTTCAGTGTGGTTGCCCAACCTAGAGAAGAGGCCTGCAAACTCCCTTAAGCCTGGGACTTGTGTGTGAGGAGCAATTGCCCAGTATGGACATCGAATCAAAAATAATGAGCAGGAGAGAGGAGCGTGTTCATCACACACACACCCAGCCACCAAGCTCTCCTCCCCCAGGGGTTGGCATGGAGGCCAATTAGCAGACACCCCAAGCAACAAAGCTTTGCCTTCATGCAAACAAGCTCAAAAAACACTCAAGTCCATCAGCAGAAGCTGGGACAACACCGTGTTACCTCTTCACAGTATGGGAGGCAATTTTCTTTGGGAACTTTGCCTTGTGCCACCAATCCGTTAAGATGGCAATGAGGAGGTGTTTTCTTTCATGTGACAGGGAAAGAAACCCACGTAGTCTAGTGGGTAAGAAATAAGGGCTTGATGCCAAGGGATTGGAGCAGCTCAGAGACTACAGGCCACCCCCAGCCAACTGCAGAGGCGTGTACACCAGCTTTCCTACCCCAGGGTTTATAACTGGTTCCTCCAGAGTGTCAGCCTGGTCTAGACTGCACAAAAGAACAAAGACAGAGGGGGTTTGTTCCAGAATAAAGGGGTGAGCAGTCAGGTCATGCTGATGATTGCTGCATGGAAGAAGCAGAGTTGTCATGGAAACAAGAAAGTCACAGGAATAAGAGCTGTTTCCTATTCCTCTCTCTCTGGGTTCTCTCAACACACTGACTTCTGTTCTAGACTCTTCCTTTCCCCTCCCCAGATATTCAGCTTGCCACAAGCTGCCATTAACATCCAGAACTCCCATTTGGAAGCTTGGTGCAATCTGACCGGCTTGTTCTTAAGTATTAATTCCAAAATCCTAGGAGACAGAAATCAATTGCCTTGATCCCAAGATCCAATTTAAAGCAGGGAGAGGGCAGCTCATGGGATGTAGGATCATCCCTTTCAGGGTATGGGGGAGGTCAGCTTAGAAGTGACTGTCGGGGAGATGACTTGGGCACCTCCAGGTTCATAAAAATATATTCACACATGATATTCATGTGGCAAGATGGTTGACCCTGCTTCTCAAACAGATTTCAATGATTTCTCAGCCAATGACCCCTCCCCTGGAGCACTTCTGCCCCCAGGGGACACTTAAGGATGTCTGGAGACACTTTTCTCTCTAAAAAATTATTTGTTGATGATACAAGAAGTGGGGTACAGGCCAGAGGTGCCTGGGAGTGAGAAGATTCACCAGAGACAGAATGGGGAGATCTACTGAAACACTACTGAGGGGAGCAGCAGGCCAGACAAAAGAAGTCTGCCAAGTCATGTGGGACAGCTCACTGGCTGGGGATCGAACTTGTGCTACAGTGGCTGCAACAGCTCCACAGAGCTGCCCTTTAACCGTTGTGCCACCAGGGAGGGCCAGGAGACAATTTTTATTGTCACTTAGGGTGAGGGCACCACTGGCACCGAGTGGGTGGAACCCAGGGAAGGTGCCCAACCTCCTGCCACAGAGGATGAGCCCCTCACAGGGGAAGAAGGAGTAATAAATATCTACAGTGCTGCTGATGAGAATCCCTGTCTTAGCATGGGAGTACATGTCTGTCTCTCTCATCTACCAATCAGCTATCACCTATTATTTATCTGTTTGCTATCTATCATTTATCCATCCATCATGTCATCTGCTATGTCTATCACCCCCACTGCCACCATCATCATTTGTATCTAACTCTATCTATCCACCTATAAGTAACCTAATGTCTATCTATCTACCTGTCATGCTACCTGTCAGGCCAGAGAGTCTGCTAAATATCCTACAACAAAGAAGGATCCACCCCTAATGTCAGCAGTGGGAGGTTCACATTTTGCCCCTCAAGTCCTCTGCACAGAAGGCACAACAGAGAGAACACCCCTGCTCTGCTAAGGGTCAGACCTCAGCAAGGGCACCTTGTTTCTGTTCTTCTTAGCAGAAAAGGAAACAGAGGCAAAGACTAGTTCCATGACGAGGCAATGTTCCTCAGCCAGCTTACACAGAGGACTGTGCTCACGCACACAACACAGCTCATTCTGCAAGACAGCTAACGGGAGCCGCGTTTGGGGGCAAGTGAGGGGTCCGTGCTGGAGTCCACACTGTCAAGGGGATGCCCCTGAGATGGAGATAGGCTCTATGCTGAGTGGATCTTCTGTGACCAAGGGCTGGTTTCCCATCCCCCATTTTGCGCTATTCTCAGGTTGAGTAGAACACTGACCACAGGGCAAAGCTCTGCAGTATGGTAACTCCCTGTGGCTAATGAACACTTGAAAGGCAGCTCATGAAACCAGAAACCAAATTTAAAATTTTATTGTTAGTTAAGGAGCTTAGCTTTAAATGCCCATATGTGCTTGATGGCTCTTGCATCAGACAGCTCAGCTCTAGATTTGACAAGGCACAAGCCTTCAAGAGCAGGATGGAATGGAGTCCTTCTCCCTCCGGGCAGTCAGAGACATGAACACCCAAACTTCAGTGCCCCTTTCTGACAACTGGAGAAACATGATCTGCTTTGCCTTGCCCCAGTCAAGTTTGGAGACTCAGTTGAAAGTACAGATAGCAGATGTCGGTGGGGACAGGGGGGTGGAAAAGATTGCAGCAAGGTTTCAGCAGAACAGGAAAATGGTGTTGACCAGGAATAGTTCACAGATCTTTACTTGTTTTTATGTGACTTTGGGTCTCCTGAGCCCCTATGGAGGATTACTGCTGTTGAAGCCTAGCTGATCCAGGGTGGGGCCTGCCTCCAGAGAGGGCTGTCAGTGTTTAGTGTGCATGCTATGATGTTGCGTGCTCCCATTAATAGGAAATGTTTCTGTAACTGTTCAGAACAGACAACTCTTCAAAATTTTATAATTTTCCCACTTTATGACATTTGAAAGCAACGTGCATCCAGTAGGAACTGTATGTTTGATCTTTCCCCAGGTCAGCAGTGGGTGAGGTCCAACCCTCCCTCCTAAGGCTGGCAGTGGCAATGAGCCCAGGAGCACCAGGGCAAAGAGCAAGATGTGACAGGGTGTAGTGTTGCATGGTTAAGTGAGCTAGTCCACACTTTAGTATAAAACAGTCTTTGTATAGCTGACTTTGCCCAAACGAAGATTAATATCAGTGTTTTGAGCATCTTTAAAGTCAGCTAAGCTGAGCTATGAGGTTCAACAGTGAGAGAGAGTAAATGAATATTCATTTTACCGCATTTTGAATTTACAATGGGCTTATGGGAGGGGTAACCCCATTATAAATCAAGAAAGGTCTGTGAATAATGTGTCAAGTGTTTCATCAAAATGAAGACTTTGATCCACATCAGAGAATTAATACACACACACAAAACACGCACACAGTAGGTGTTTGCACTTCACTCAGTGCAAACAGAAGCCAGCCTCCCTCTCACCTGGGAGATCTGAAATGATCAGATGATACCCCATCCTTGGGGAATTTGCAGGCAAATCCTGCATTTTTCCTAGTCTGATGCTTATAGGAATTACAACTGCATTCCAGTTTCTGCATGGAAACCTCCATCTCTGCTTTTCTGAAACGCCTCCTTTCTCTAACTCAGTCTTCTCTCAGACCCTAGTGAGTCTTGAGCACAGCGATTTCTGCCTTCTTTTCAGAATTTACTGCCTCTCTTCCTCTACACTGCCTGACTCCTCCGAGGTTGGGAAGGGCCTGGCTCGGGGTTCTGCAGGTGTGTGCAGGAGGAAATATCAGGAGAGGCTCCCTGGGTGGTGCTGCAGCAGCAGGTGTGGGTTCTGCTGGCCGCCACACAAACCTCCTCAGGGTAAAGTCTTTGTTGATGTGATATGTCTCCCCCCCCCCACAACCCCCCTTGGGCTTCTGTGTCCTCCATATGCAGGAGTCGTGGTGTATCCCAGTGCCCTGTCCCTCCTCCCGCAGGCACGGGCTCTCCGAGGCAGAGCTGAAGGATGTCCTGTCTCTGGACGATGAGATCCTGCAGGCTGTGTACCAGGACTGGACCCCGCCCAGCAAGGAGCTACTGCGCTTCCCACCCCTGCTGTGGGTGCGGCTTCGTCGAGACCTGGGAAACTGCTTAGCCCGGCGTCCTGTGGACGGCTTCACACTCCTGGCTGTCGCCCAAAGGTAGATCCACCAGCAGTGACCGTCTGGGTCACCAGGGGCCAGGACTCACTGACCAGATGCCTCCTCCTTGTTCCTGATCTTTCTCTCCCCCTTCCTGGAGAACCAAATCCACTTAGCATAGCATGCAGGGGTCTCTATGCCACTGGCTTGAGTGCAACTAACTGCTTTTTAAATTGAGGAGAAAGTCACATAATATGAAGCTCGCCCATTAAAGTGTGCAATTCAGTGGCATTTAGCACATTCACAATGTTGTACAACCAGCATCTTAATCTATTTGTAGAATATTGTATGTCCCAAAAGATGACCCATGAGCGGACTCTAATATTCCCCTCCCCCTAGCCCCTGACAAGTAAATTTATTTAAGAAAAAAAAAAAAAGAGTCTCCCATTTGTAGATAGCTGTTAAGTGACACGTTCGTACAGGTTGTCAGCAGACCCAGCAAACATCCCAAAGGGGATTTGGGATGGACTGCACCTGGGAACACCTCATGGATAGACCAGTTCCTTAGACCCTTTAGCACGTTTCCCCGCTGCAGACAGTTGGCCGAGGTGGTCGAAGAACGCTACCTGTCAGGTCCTGCAAAAGCCAAAAGACACGGAATCTTGGCTGACTTCTTCTCTGGAGCCTGGAGCCAGGGCACCAAGAAACTCATCACCCTGCCACTCGTGGGGAAACCCCTGAACCTGGACCGGAAGGTGAGATGTTTGGAAGCCTTGCAGCCTTGCCCCGCTCTCTGTGGCCAAGCTAAGTCTGCGTGGCATTGGCCTTCTCCCGCCATCTGTCCCACATTTCCATCTAAAACAACCTCCTGACTTTCTCCCCTTCCCACAAAGTGTGAGATAGCGCTTAGCCCCTGAGTATAATTTGGAGTTAAGAAGCTATACATAGAGAATGTGTGACCTTCTAACTTTCCAAGGCAAGGCAGAGTTACAACATTCAAGAAGTATACTTAGAACTTCCCCAAACTCTGGCCTCTCAGACTTTTAATTCATTAGCTTCCGGAGGCACACCTATTTCCTCCCCATTTGGGGACGGATATTTGACATTTTTCTCTGCAGTTTTCCTGGCATGATCCAACTTTCAGTCACTGATTCCTCAAATATGTCTTATTTTATTTCCTATTTAGGAGAGTAGTATGTCGTAGAACACATAGGGAAAATCAAAGAGCAAATCCCCCACAGGAACACCCACTCCCACAGTTCCAGGGTTGCTAGTCACACATTTCCTTCCAGTTTTTCTTCTGTGCCTGGGAACACTAAGGTTTGGCATCCTCAGCTTACATGCTATTCCCTCATTTTTGCCTCTTAAACTCTTCAAGGCTCAACGCAAATGTCTCTTCCTTCAGGAAGCCTCCCAAGATTTCCTCCTTCTTGATTGTTTTTCTCTAAGCTTCCTTCACTCTGATCAGAGCTAAAACTGACTACAGAGTTCCCATGGCCCTCTCCATTTTCCCTTACTGCAGTGTCCCATAACCATTGCTCAATGATAGACTAGGAAATGCTCTTTAAATCTTTTGTTGCAGTTCACCTTTTTGTGTTTTCCCTGTTGGACGTGGGAGGAAGAACCAGGTCTGATTCTGCCTCATGCAGCCCTTTCTCTTCTCTGGTGAAGACCAGACCCGCTCCCCTGTGCTTAGAATCACTGCAAACTCAATCGCATCTCCTCCCTCTCGGACATGGTCTGCCCCCTTCCTCATCTCCAACCTCAGGACTTCCTGTTCCAGCCCATCCTCCTACACAATAACTTCTGACTGTGATATAATCATGCTTCTCCTCTAACACCTTCCATAGCTCCCCAACCTCCTGACAATATTCAGTGCCTGCTTGATCTGCCTATGACCTCCCTAGACTCATCCCCCACCATGATCCTCTGTGCTGCTTTATAATTCACCCTTGAAAAACTGCTTCTGTTCTAGTCATCTTTTGACGTTTGTACATGCTTCCCCCTTGCCCAGGAATGTTATTATTTTCCAAAAGCTGTCTGTTCTGCAGACAGACTCCTTGTTTTT
>NW_004567125.1:31136548-31216087 GCF_000260355.1 Condylura cristata | reverse complement strand
CTCTCGCAGCCAGTGTGTGTGGAGTGAGTGACTGGGCTTGTGTCCTCGCGGCCTGGCTGCAGCTCCTCCACCCCCGCAGGTGGCGCCCCAGCCTCTGTGGTTCTCAGACACCGTGGCAAACCTACGGAAGCTGAAGGAACTGCCCCACCACCTGCTCCACTCCGGCCGCATCGCAGAGTTGAAGCAGGAGGTTCTGGGTAAGAGCCACATAAGATCATGTGGGATCAAGCTGGTGCCATGATTTCTCTTAAGGCAACAGTTCTCACCTGGGGCAGCTCTGCAGCCCCCACCCCACCCCAACTCTTGGCACTTGGCAGTATCTGGAGAAATCTTGGGTTGTCACGACGGGGGAGGGAGGAGATTGTTACTGGCTCCTGGGGGTTAGAGACTAGGTTTGCTGCTGACATTCTACGGTGCACAACTGCCCCAGCACAGGGCATGATCTACCCCATGGTGGTAGTGCTGAGAATGGCGTGAGAAAATCCCTCTCTCTATCAATATGTCACACATCTATCTGTCTGTCTGTCTCTCCATCTACCCATCTACCTACCTATCTTCCTATTATCTAGCTAGCTATCTTTGTATCTATCCATCTATCAACTAGCCATTTATCCTTGTGTCTGTCTCCCCTACACCTAGCTATTATCTTTATATTTTCCTAGCCACCTGTCACTTTCTCTGTGTATCCACTTATTCATCCCCATGATTCTCAACAAGAGTGATTATGTTCCCTCCCCCCAAACCACTTGCAGTACTTAATGTTTTTGCAGATCAGGACTTAGGGGCAGCTACTAGCATCTGGTGAGTGGAGACGAGAGATGCTGTTGAACACCCCACATTGCCCAAGATAATCCCACCCCCAGAGAATGGCCTGGAGTCCAAAGTCAGGAGTGTTGAGTGAGAACCCCATGAGTGATGGAGAGTTAGCCACTGCTCCCAGACTCCTCGCTGCCTCCTTTCTCCCACAGGGAGTATGAACTGGATCTCCTGCCGTGGTGTCTCTGGGGGTATCGAGAGTCTGTTGGATGACTTTGACCTCTGTACCCCTTATGTGGACTGTCCGGAGGTCGGCCTGGTACGAGAGGCCCTCCAGCTGTGCCGCCCTGCTGTGGAACTCCGAGGCATGGGTGAGTCGCCAACTTGGCAGCAGTGGGAAGGCTCTGGGCACTGGCTCCTAAAAGCCTCTGGCTGGATTGCCATGAACCCACATACCTATCCTCTCTGTACCCCTGTGGGATTCTCCCAGCTCCAGTTCCTAGAATTTTGTTTTAGATTTAGAGGAGCTTTGAGGTGAACACTACCAAAGCAATATTCACCCACTTTACTCAGGTCAGAAATGACTGGATGGGAGAGATTTCAGGCAAAATCAAAGAAATTATGTTGACACTTAATCAAGCGAGAAAAAGTTCCCTCGGGTTTTTTAAATGATGGGTGTGAAACTATAGTGATAATAATTAAGCGCTTTGGAGTACTAATCTGAAGATGAGATAGAAGATGGGGAATTCTTGCCCTGGAAAGTAGCATTTTTTGCTAAATGGGGTTCCATGCTGGTATTTCCTGTCACTCCATTGATTGCAAAGGTTGATCTGAAAAACCAGTGTTAGCTCTCAGGGCACATTGTTAGCTGGCTTGACCCCTTGTCTGTCCCAGAGCTGGAAGCTGATGCTCAGGCTGGGATGGTGTTTTGCTTGTTTTTGTTTTAAAGGTGCTAATTTACGCAGAGATTACCATTTACCCTCTTAACCACTGTAAGTGTCCAGTTTGGTGGCCTCAGCACATTCACATTGTGCGACCATTGTCAGCCCTTTCCACTGCACTTTCCCTGATGAAACTCCGTTCCCCGTTGAAACTCTGTCCCCCGTTGAACGCAAAACTCCCCCTTCACTTCCCCAGTTTCTGCCAACTCCCCCCACCCCCTGCCTCTAAGAACCTCACTCCTCGAGGCCCCTCGTGTGAGTGGGGTCATGCAGCAGCTGCCCTCTTGCGTCTGGCTTGTTTCACTCAGCACAGTGTCCTCAAGGTTCACCCATGTTGTGGCCTGTGGCAGATTCCTTCCTTTTCAAAGGCTGGATGATATTCTAGTATGGTTCACCACATTTTGCTTGTCCTTTCTCCATGGACACTTGGATTGCTTCCACCCCTTGTCAATAATAATTTCTACATAGTGCTGCTGAGGATGTGGGCATGTCTTTTCAATCCTTGCTTTCAGTTCTTTTGGCTATAGACCCAGACATGGAGTGGCTGGATCATTTGGTAATTATGTGTTGAGCTTTTTGAGAACTCCCCAGGCCATTTTCCATCGTGACTGTACCATTTTCTGCTCCCACCAGCAGTGTACAAAGGTTTCAAACTCTCTGAATGCTTGCCAGCACTTGCTATCATCTGATAAAGGAGCAAATAACCATCCCCATGGGCGTGAGGCAGCCAGGATGATTTTTATCATACAACTACCACCTGGTTTTGATTTGAGGGGTTTTATGAAAGGTTTCATATAAAGGTGCCTAAGTCCATGCTAGCTGGGAGCTTAGCCAGCTGTTGCTGTTCAGGGAACTCTGCAGCTACCACTGTAGTTAGACACCCCCGACCTCCTTGCCCCCAACCTCTACATTTTCCATCTCCACACCCTGTTCCGTCTACCTTAGCTTTTACTTATCATTTCTGCTAATTTTCTTTTATGCCTTCTGTCTGCCCCCATTGGACTCTGAGCTCCATGAAGGTAGGGGACATCATTTCCTGGCTCCCTAAAACTTTCTAACCGTACCACGCAGACCAGTCTTGGCCAAGAGCACAGACTGTAAGTCTCAAGCCGCACCGTGCTGATTCAAATTAGGGCTCTGCCACTTACTGACAGTGTGATCTTGCAACTCCCGCACCTACCTCCCCCTCACTCCCCACCTACCTCCCCCTCATCCCCCAGAAGGGGGGTCACTGGCTGCAGGCAGAGATGTGAGTCAATTCATACATAACCTGTTCCGATGATGCCACCTGAGGGTCCTGGACTGTCACATGATAGTATCCATATTGTTGACCTAAACGGCCATTTCTGCAAAACAACAGGTGTGCACCAAAGTATGTCTAAGAACCCTTCCTAGTGAAAGATGCTGGTGCCGGTGGACAGTCGCACCTTTCTCTTGTGCTCGCTCGTAATCACCAGGAGTTGAAACCTCATAGGGAGTTATTCCCCAGGACAACAGCCTTGGGCACAACTGCCCAGCTCATGGGAAGATTGGAAAATACAAATCACAGGCAGTTCTTCGCTGCATCTTTTTGTGTGTGTGTATGTGTAACAGTTTATTTTTACATTTTTTTTCCATCTCAATTGTAGTCCCCGTGGGTTTCCCATCACCAAGTCACCCGTGTGCCACCACCACCATAATCCCGTGCATTTCCCTCCCTCCCCCACCCCCCCGTTTTTGATCCCATTCCCCACTCCACCCCCACAAAATGTCTCTGGTATATGGCTGTTCATTATTCTTGTTATTTTCTCGCCTGGTCCATTATACTCCTGCTATGAGTGAAACCATCCGGTATGTTTCTTTCTCTTTCTGGCTTTTCTCGCTAAGCATGATCTTTTCCAGCTCCATCCAAGTTCTTTGCTGCATCTTTTAACCTGCGGTTTCATCAGGAGGAGATGCAAGGACAAATGTCACCACCAGAGGGCACAGGAGGGCAACACAGGAACACAGGCCTGGCCACTTTTCAGAATCCCAACCCATCTTACTAAAGATCCACACCCCCCATGTCTCCATAGGATGGAGGACATCCTGTCTCCAGGATGACTCTGCATGGTGCCATTTTTGGTTATTCTGCTTTTGTTTTTAAAAGCTGTTATTTGATTCACCATGGATTTGGGGTGCCAGCAATTTTTTTAAAAAAACATGATGTTTAAAATTTATTCGTATTATTAAAAAAGGTGTGTTGCAGAAAATATATGATTCTATCATGAATTACTGAACCAGTAATGCCAATGGTAAACCTTGTTTTGTGGATTTAACTATCATCGGTTCTGTGAATTTTGCTCATTAATATAATAGTTTACCTTTACATCATTTTGTGCCTTTTCCCATCTCAGTTGTAATCCCAATGGGCTTCCCACCACCAAATCACCTATGTGCCATCACCATAGTCCCATGCATTTCCCTCCCCCCACTGTTTTTTGATCCCATCCCCCACTGGAGTGACAGCAGTTTTAATTTTTTTTTTAATATTGCACTAAAACACACATCGTGAGAGTTTAATTTGTGGGCATCACATTAAATTTGCATGGCAAATGGTACAAATGGGGTAAGGCCAGGACCAGAGCTGGTGCCCCACTGGCCCTCCTCTATTTTACTCTCCAGCAAACCCAGGCACAAGGTATTGTTGCCACTGCCCCAGGCCCCAATAACTAGACAAAATGAACGACCCACTGTCCGTGTCCCAACTCTTTGTTCTGTGTGTTGAGATCGAGCTTTTGGGGCCCAGTTCTTAGCTGTGTTACCTTGCACAAGTTGCTTACCCTCTTTGTGCTCCAATTTCCCTCTTTATAAACCTAGGATAATAATGATGGTTTCTCTGGTCCCAGAAAGACATATTTACTTCCTAGTCCCCAGGACCTGTGACTATTGCCTTATATTTCAAAAAGTCAGATTAAGGGAAGGGTGTTAGAATGAGGAGGTAATCTGTATCAGTCCTAACTGCCATCAGAGAAGGAGGAAGAAAAGGAAGAATTGAAACAGAAGAAGAGGAAGGATTGAAACAGCAAAGAGAAAACACACAGACGTGCGTGTCGTGGCACTAATGGAAACTGGGACACTTAGGCTAACAAGAAGCTGGCTTTTTGCACCAATGCTGGTTCAGTGAATTTGCATCCAAGGCTGAGCCTTGTTTGCAGGATGTTAGGGGCCTATATACACTTGTAGTTGGTACAAGGTTCCAAGTGGATTTATACTGGCAGTTAGTACATGAGGTGGCTACTTACCAAGAAGTAAGTTACATACCAGGAAGTAAGGAAAAGGTCAGTAGTGACAGGATTTTTCAGATGCCCCTTGCTTCATGCAGATGGGGCCATGGGAAAGCGGAGGCATGTGGTCAAGAGACAAGGATGTCTGCACCCCCAGAAGCTGGAAGGGGCAGGAAGGACCCTCCCCTGGGGCCTCCTGAGGGAACGTGGCCCTTCCAGATCTCAACTTTTAGACTGAACTAGAAAACATTCATCCCTGTTGCTTTAAGCCTCCTGGGTATTTTGTTGCAGCCAGTGCAGGATGTGAAAACACTTAGTAACTGCGAAGACTGAGAAGTGATGATTACTGTTTTCTCTGGCACTAGTTGGGTGTCTGATGTCTTGGGCATTAGGAACCCAGTGTCACCCGTGTTCTGGGAAGCTCCAGGCCTGGAGCAGTGGGAGAGAGGAGCGCCCATCAAATAAGCATTCAAAGAAAGCCACACTGCACCTGAGAGTCCAGATGTGGGAGGGGCTGGGACTGGAGGTTGGGCTGGAGAAAGCTTGTTGCAGAAATGACCTTTGAGCTAAGAGAGGAGATTGTGGCATGAGAAGGAAAGGGGCTGGGGAGGGCGGCGAAGGCTTCTAGCAACAGCGATGGCCAGGACAGACCCCGGGAGGCTGGAAACCTCCTGGTGTGTGTGAAGGAGCATGTCCCAGAAGGAAGCCAGAAAGCACACTTGAGAGGACTCCACAGGCTGTGCTGACCATCCCTGACCTGGTTCCCTCTGTTGTAGAGAGAAGCATCTTGTACACAGAACTCCTGGCCAGGCTCCACTTCTTCACCTCCTCACACCCGGCCCTGGTGGGACAGCTGTGTCAGCAGGCCCAGAGCTGGTTCCGACTGTGCCCACACCCTGTGCTGGTGCCTCTTGCAGGATTCCTGCAACCCCCAGGGGGCCCCCTCTGGGCGACCCTCACCGGCTGTCACAAAGGTGAGTCTCTGAGTAGCGAATATCCTTCCAGGCCTGGTCTTGCCTGTGGACAGCAGGCAGCAGGTGTTTCAAGCTAGTCTCTGGGGCTCCTCTTTGCCAGCTGAGGGGCCCCCAGGGTGCCATCAGGGCCTGCCCCTGCTGTCTCAGTCTCTCTGCCTCCCCCTGCCCCTGGGACTGTAGATTACAGTGTAAATACCACTAATGAGCCAGAGAGGGAGGATGTGACTGCCCTGCTGGGGTCTCACCTTTGGGGGTTTAGTTTTCATCTCACAAGACAGTGTCTGCAATTTACAGCTCATACTAGTAAGCCTGAAAGTTAGGCATTGAGGCTTAACTGTTCCTGGTGCAACTTGTAGATCCCCCTGGGACACGCAGCTGTCAGAGGGCAGGAGGGTTTCATTCTCTCCTTCCATCTGCCCCTCCCCCCACCCACCTCTCCCCTCCTTCTCCCTTCTGTTCCTCTATCTGTATCCATTCTTCTCCCCTTTTCCCAAATAAATGCCACTCATTGATTTGTTCCTTCCTTCCTCTACCCACCCATCAGTCTTCCATATTTCTGTGAGTTGTTCTTCCTTCCACACCTATATCCATACTATTTACTTTCTATCTCCTTCATCTACCCTGTCAATCCTCTTATCCTCCACCCATCCGTATACGCAACCATTCACCAGCTCATCCGTACATCAATTTTCCCGTCTATCCATTCACTCACCTACTCATTCACCAGCCGCCTATGTATCCACTTACCCACAATATACTTCCCTCAGTCACATCTTTATCTGCCCGCCCACAATCTCTCACATTAGTCATGAGTCCTTTAAATACAATTTGCTTATGATTCAAATGTCAGTTATTGTGACTTATACCACTTCTGCGTCACATGGCCCTATAGGGAAAGCCACAGTCTCAAGAAGACACACTGCTTCTAAAATAGGAATTCTAAGAAACACACCATGCACGGAGGAGTTGATTTAGGGACAGAATCATTCTAGAATGCTGTATTGAGAAGGAGTCTCTGGCTGAAACTGATTTAACAGGGTAAAGTATCTACTTGGTAGTATACAGAGTTAGATGCTGTAACAAAGGCCAAAATAGCAGTGATTTAAATAGAACAGTTCATTTCGCCCTCACGTAAGCATGGACAGAGGTAAGGTAAGGATGGCCCTTGGGAGTAGGGGAGGTTCCAGGCTTCCAGCCCCTCCCAGAGAGGGTGGAGCTGAGCAGGGAGGAGACTGGAGAAGGAAGCAGGATGGAGAGCCAGAGGGAGACCTGGAGGAGGCTCAAGGAGCAGAGAGACAGGTGAAGAGACTGCACTGGCTTCTTGGTCCTGGACTGGTTGAAACAGATGTGGGTGAGAGACCAGTGGGAAGGTTAATAAAGGCAATTTTTATCTTCATTTTGGTTTTGCTCCTTCTGTCACAGACGAGCTGGGGGCCCCTTCTTCCCCTGTCCTCAGGGGCTACCCTGTTAAAGTAATACAGTGTCTCCAGGCTGTGAAGGGTCGAGGCTCTTTCAGTCTGGACACTCTGCCAGTTGTTTTATATAAAGATTTATTTATTTATTTGTGCATACAGAACGGAGATATAGGCCAGAGGTGCAGGGGCAGTGAGAGGCTTCACCAGAGACAGAGTGGGGAGCAGAGCAGGCCTACTGGCGAAGTACACTGCTGAGGGGAGCAGTGGGCGGGTCAGGAGAGGTCTGTGGTGCCGTGTGGGTCACCTCCAGGGCGGGGATTGAACTCATGCGGAAGTGGCTTTAGCTTCTCAGTGCTGTGCTTCAACCCGCTGCACCACCAAGGAGGGCCTGACACTCTGCCAGTGTTAATGTGACCTTACACTTTATGACCCAGGAGGGTTGCCTCGGCTCTTAATTAACCATCTTGCCGGCGTTCTAGTAAGAAGGGGCCACACAACACTTCCCTTTAAGGGTAAAATCTTGAAATAGAACTGTGGCTTCTGCTTCTGTCTTTTTGGCAAGAACTTGGCCATATCCAACTGCCAGGGAGTGTGGAGACCACAGGCATGCCTCAGCGGTGCCTAGGGCTCAGTTCCTACCACTGCAGTGAAGCAGGTATTGCCAATTCAGTGAGTCGCACAGTCGTTTGGTTTTCCAGTGCATGTAGAAGTTATGTTTACATTATACCATGGTCGAGTAATGTGCCTATGTCTACAGAAGCAGAGTGCATCTCTTAACGATATGTGACAGAGACAGGAGGGGACACACAGCTGGAAACAGCAGCCATAGTGTTACTCCATGAAGGATTGTCGCACAGTCCTTTGCTTTGTAAAAATCACATATGTGAAGCCCAGTAAAATGAGATATGTCTGCCTGGTCTTGGCCTACATTAAACATGCACTCAGCTAAATCTTGTGGGAAGAATCCAGAATGATGACTGGGACAAGCCACAATAGTGCAGCCATTGACTAGTGATGTCTTCCATGGCTTCACAGTAGGAAATTACAGCTTAACGTGCAATTTAGTCTTTTTGTCATCTCACGGTTAGGGAAATGTTTTGTGGTTTAGACCCATGGTGCCTCATTGTGTAGGTTCTAACTATGCGGAGGTTGAAAAATTTCCTACTGGGCTTCAGTTTTGTTATTTATTTATTTATAAATGTTTTACTTTAAAAAAATATTTATTTATTTATGCATACAAGAACTGGGGTACAGGCCAGAGGTGTAGGGGGTGAGAGGATTCACCAAAGAGAGAGTAGGGAGCAAAACAAAACAGGTAGATTGACTGAAATACACTTTGGAGGGGAGCAGCAAGCAAGACAGGAGAGGTCTGCTGTACCCCATGGATCAGCTTCCTGGCCTGGGATCCATCTCCTGCTGTAGTGGCTGCCGATAGCTCTATCGTGCTGTGCTTAACCCCTTGTACCACCAGGGAAGGCCCAACATTGTCATTTTTTGAATGAGAAGTTTACATTTGTGTTTTTAAGATCACACATTAAGTGAATGATCAGAAAGACGAGGGAGAAAAATTAAATAAATAAGAGAAAAATGAATCCTATCTCTTCATTCTTGGTTCCAATGGGTTGGAAACAAAACCCCAGATACAGGAATTTAGCTCCATTTCAACACCCTGGTCCCCATTTGTGACAACCCAAACTATCCCCAGACACTGTCACCCAACCTCCTGAGAACAGTGTCACCCCTGGGTGAGAACCACTGAACTGATGACCTAGATGTGTTATTGTCCCTAAGAGCAACATAAATAACAGCCCAGGTGTGAATCTGGCATCTGTCAGTGCTGGCCTCAAACTCTGGCTCTGCCACTTCTGGGTATGTGGCTCTGGACTAAAAAACTGAACTATATGTGCCTCCGTTTCCTCATTTGTGAGTGGGGGCCCACCAGAAGACCTGTGGCTGGGCACTCAGACATGAGAACTGACTGATGTTTTGTCTCTGCGGCTGCAGGCATCACCTCCATGGCATGGAGCCTGGAGGAGAGGCTGCTGGTGGTTGGTACTCAGGATGGCATGGTGGTCGTATGGGACATGGAAGAACAGCAGGCGAGCCACATCCTAACTGGACACACAGGTGAGGTTGCGGGGGGCGGGGAGGGAGCCGGCAGTGAGTAGGCGTTTACTGTCTACCTTTCCTAGCGTCCTGTCACAAATGACCATCCCCACCAGTTCATTTCTTTCTACCCTTGACTTCTTTCCTGCCATCAGTCAGCTGTAGCCTTATAACAAAGCACCACAAGTCACATAGCTTCTAACAATAGCTCTTTATTGAACTTACCTGCTGTGGGTCAGACATTCTGGAAGTTTTGGTCTCAGCAGGCTGGCTCATACATCTGTGTCAGTGGGGCTTTGGGGAGCTGCTCAGTTCAGGATGTTCTGAGACATCTCAGCTCTGCTCCATGCAGTCTCTTGTGCACTAGCAGGTTAATTGGGCAGAGACAGGGTCTCTTAAGGCCTGAAACTGTCCTTGCAACTCGCACCCTGGCCTGTCACATTCTATTAGCCAAAGGAAATCATAAGAACAGTCCAGAATTAATGGAAAGGAAATAGTTTCATCCTTGTGAGAAGCAAAACCCACTAAAAAAAGGCAAAGATATCAGAGAGATTATAGTTATTTATTCAATTAGTCTACTACAGTAAAGTTTCCAGTCCTCAAAGCCCCATACAGCTATGGTTCATACACTCAATCAGTTATTGAGTGCCTGGTGTATACCCTACTGTTCTGAAGACAAGCATGGCAAGGCAGAGATGAGGGTGAGAAGATCCAGGCACACACTGTGTGCAAAATTCGAGTGGTACCCCCTCAATTTTTAAAAAATAATATGTTTATTTTTACATCATTTTGTGCCTTTTCCCATCTCAGTTGTAATCCCCGTGGGCTTCCCATCACCAAATCACCCGTGTGCCGTCACCATAGTCTAGTGCACTCCCACCTCACCATTTCTGACCCCACTCCCCACTCCACCCCCATAAAATGTCTCTGGTATATAGCTGTTCATCATTATTATTATTTTCTCCCTTGGTCCTTCATACTCCTGCTATGAGTGAAACCATCCAGTATTTTTCCTTTTCTTTCTGGCTTATTTCACTAAGCATGGTCCTTTCCAGCTCCATCCATGTTGCTGCAAAAGGCATGTGTTTATTTTTTTTGGTTGCTGAGTAATATTCCATTGTGTATATGTATCACATCTTTTTATTCCAGTCAACCACTTTTGGGCATTTGGGTTGGCTACATGTCTTTCCGATTGTAAATAAAGCAGCAGTAAACATGGGGGTATCCCCCAATTTTTTTTAAAGATTTATTTTATTTATTCGTACAGAACTGGGGTACAGGCCAGAGATGCGGAGGGTGAGAGGATTCACCAGACACAGAGTGGGGTACAGAACAGGCAGATTGACGAAGTACACTGCTGAGGGGAGCAGTGGGCAGGTCAGGAGAGGTCTGCCTCACCATGTGGTCACCTCCGGGGCAGGTGGGGATCGAACTCATGCTGAAGTGGCTTAAGCTTCTTAGTGCTGTGCTTTAACCCGCTGCACCACCAGGGAGGGCCTATCCCCCAATTTTTAAAGACAAAAATACCATCATGAAGAGAAAGAAAATTTCAATGCAATGTCATAAAAAAAAAAAAGAAAAAAAAAACCCTCAGTGAATAAATATCAACTTACCTTAAAAACAGGGTAAGTGATAACGCTGTGTCAAATGACTGGGAAACTCAGTCATTTGTGTTCTTAAATTTTATGTTAGTCAGACTAATGTACTTGAGATGGCAACAGGACAAACTGTGGCTACAAACCATGATGGGTAGAATGAGGAAAACAGGATGTCCTGATCTCCAGTCACCAAAGTGACCCAAGGTGACCCTCATCTCAGCACAGACACAACAAGTGTGACTGACAGACGATGCTTACAAAGGTTGGGGGAGCAGGAGGAGAGCCTCAGGAGCAGGAGGCAGCCAGGGCAGAGGCCCCAGTGGGGAGAAGGAGGCTTTTACACAACGCAAAGGCTCCTTGAGGCTGGGACTCGGGAGGGACATCACATCAAATGGAAGAAGCCAGTCACAGCAGGCCACACGGGGTGTGATCTGTTTATATGACTTTCCAGAACAGGCAAATCCATGGACAGACAGCAAATGGGTGGGTGTCAGGGAGACGCGAATGACAGCCCACGGGGCTGGCTTGGTGTCTCCTTTAGGGGTGATGGAATGTTCTGGAATCAGAGGTGATGTCGTACAACATTGTGAATGTACTAGGTGTCACTGTATTATAGACTTTAAAATGGTTAAAGCAATAGAGAGAAGGAAGGCAGTAGTGATGGCATTTTCAGACTATGGAAATATTCTAACTATAGCCTGCAGTGAGGGTTGCACAGCTCTGGGAACACACAAAAACCAGGGAATTGTACTATTGTGCACACAAAGAGGTGCATTTTATGCTGTAAGTTATCCCTCAGTAGATATGCTGAAGCCTTTATACCACTGCAAAGTAAGCACATACACCGTTTTATTTTTTTCTCATCATAAACATTTTTTTATTTCTGTTGAATTTCTTTAAACAACTTTTACCCGTTTGAAATACACATCAGTAGACTTTAAATAAATTTACCAAGTTGTTAGACCACTGCCATAATTTTGGAACTTCCCTTCACCTGCTGCATTGCTTAATCCCATCCCTGCCCCCCACTCCCAGCTCTTGACAACCTCTGATTTTTTTTTTTACCTGTAGATTTGCCTTTTCAGGACATTTCATGTAAATGAAACTGTTTCTTGTGTCTGACTTCTTTCATTCAACATCTGTATTGTACATGTGTAAATTTTTTTTCCCTTGAATTACTGAGTCATATGCCATTATATGAGAGGTCCAGTGTATTTATCTATTTATCATTGTAAATGTAAAATGCAGTGTTATTTGAAGGGTGATTACATTGCTTCCAATTTGAATTTAAACCTTTTCAAAACAAGAAACATCGCTGTGATCCATCACATCTTCGTCATAATGTTTAGATGATTCCATCTTGGAGCCTCCCTGGGCCTCCCTAATGGCACAGGGGTTAAAAGTCTCAGCACTATCCACGGGGATTACAACTGAGATGAAAAAAAAATGTACAAAATGATGTAAAAATAAACTATTATATTATAAAAAATAATAAAAAAAATCAATAAATAAAAAAAAGAAAGAAAAAAGAAAACATCTCAGCACTATCAAGCTATCACCAGCCACTGCTGCACGAGTTTGATCCCTGGCCAGGGAGCTGACCCACATGGCCCAGCAAACCCCTCCTGTCTAGCCCTCTGCTCCACTCAGCAGTGTATTTCACTAGATCCACCTGTTCTGCTCCCCACTCTGTCTCTGGTGAATCCTCTCACCCTCTGTACCTCTGGTCTACATCCCAGTTTTTGTATGCATAAATAAATAAAAATAAATCTTTAAGAGAAAAGAGTTCATCTTCACAATAGATGATGTTCTGGAATTCCGAAACTATTAATTTTTTTCACTATGAGACTATTTGTATTTATCTGTAATGTGGGTAATACTAGGATGAATCTCTTTTCTCTTATTTCCTATCTCACTACAGGAGAGGTGAGGTGTGTTAAAGTGTTTACCAAAGGGACTCAGGCCATCTCTGCCTCAAGGGACCACACTTTGCGCTCATGGGACTTGCTGTCTGGGAAGGAGAAATTCATAATTTGGGATGGAGGCTCAAAAGATCCTACTGACCCTCAGCTCTGGAGTCTTCATGTGGATGAAGAAAAGAAGGTTGTGTTTTCAGCTTCTGGCTCAAAGGTAACAAATGTCTGCCCTGATTGCAAAAGAATGCTGAGACCAGCATATTCAGAGTCAGAATATGCTATTTCTGTAAGAAGGAACTCCCTGATAAGGCAAAAAAGGTAAAAGGAGTACACAACAAGTTGAGGGGTACTATAAGGGGTTTCAGACTTCATGGTTGGTAAGATAATCTGGACAATTCTTTCTAAGCCTAAGATTTGAGACCTTCTGTCTTTTTCAATGCAGTCCTTTAGTGCTACAAGTTTCCCTGTGAGTACTGCTTTACCTACATCCCACAAACAGGGAAATGCTATGTTTTCATCTATGTCCAGTTCAAAAATACTGTCAGATTTCCTTTTTTATCGCTTCTTTGGTCCATAGGCTATTCTTAAGTTGTGCTATTTGTTGCCAAATACCTAAGAAATTCCCTGATAGCTTTCTTTTATTTATTTATTTAATGTCATTTAAATTATATGAATTGAGACTTGGTTTATGGCCTCTCTTGATAAATGCTCCATCTACATCTGAAATTGATACAGATTCTGCTATTATTCTATTCTGTCAATCTTAACCCTATAATTGATCATTTTATGAACAGAGACACAAAATAGAATCATGGGTTAAGAGTTAATAACTGAACATGGGGGAGTATATTTGTAATCTGAATTTGGCCCAGTGATTCCTTCCATGCATGCGTGTCATCTTGGTCATATCATTTCAGCACCCTGACTCAACTTACCACTACCACATGAAGTAATGACTCAAAATACCTGCCTTGACTTGGCATGTTGTATGCACCAAATAATTAGTACCTATTAATTAGGATACTTTATTAGTAATTGGTAGCTATTAACATCAGTAAAACTGGTAACTTATCAGCTCTGCTGTTTAATTCTGGGATTCACTAGTCAAGTGTGACTACTGAGTACTTCAAGTATGTTCATTCTGGAAGAGAGATATGCTGACCACTATACCAGCAACACCTCTAAATGTGGTTGTTTGGATTGAATGTACCATAGGAAGAAAGCAATCACTAGATTTCAAAGATGTATTATAAAAACAATGTAAAATAGGCCCTCCCTGGTGGCGCAGCGGGTTAAAGCACTGCACTGAGAAGCTTAAACCACTTCCGCATGAGTTCAATTCCCGCCTGCCCCGGAGGTGACCACATGGTGTGGCAGACCTCTCCTGACCCGCCCGCTGCTCCCCTCAGCAGTGTACTTCGTCGATCTGCCTGTCCTGCTCCCTGCTCTGTCTCTGGTGAATCCTCTCACCCTCCGCGTCTCTGGCCTGTACCCCAGTTCTGTATGAATAAATAAATAAATCTTAAAAAAAAAAAAAAAAAAAAAAAAACAATGTAAAATAGTTCCCTAGAAATTCTATGTTTATCATAAATTGAAATGATAACATTTGGACATAGTTAAATTAAAATGTTATTTAACATTTTGCTTCTTTTTACTTTTTAAGAGATGATTAGAAAAGTTAAATTTAGTTGTACACATTTTAAACATTGATTTCAAAATTGATTATAGAAATCATTTTTTATCAGCAAAAGTTTACAAGAACAACAACAAAAAAAATCCAAAATTAATCATTTAACATTTATGTGCTTTTACTTTATTTGGTGTCCATGTTAATTTTATGGAGTATGTGCACAGGTATAAAACAAAAATGGGGATAAGACCCTACATTCATTTTGTAAAACAGCTTTCTCCACGTAATATGTCAAGAATATTTGCCTATAACCATAAATGTGCTTACCAATTTCTTAAATTCTATTGCCTGGTTCTGCTACAGCTTATTTAAGGAATCCTTACTGTCAGACATATACGCTGTTTCCAATTCTTTGTGCTTTTGAATAACTGAAATAAATGTGTAAATGATGAAAACTTTTGATTCCCCCAAAACATAACTACTAATAGCTTCCTGTGACCAGAAACCTTACAAGTAGCACGATCAGTCAATTAAGACTGTTACATTCACCATATTTCATATGTTGCACGTATTATATTATATACTATGCTCTTACAAAGAAGTAAGCTAGAGAAAATAGAATGTTATTAAGAAAGTCATACAGAACAGAAAATGCTTCTAGAGTGTTGTATTCAAACATACCATAAGTTAATACTGTCTGTTTAAAAGAAAATCCACATACAAGTGAGTCTGTGAAGTTTAAAACCATGTGGTTCAAGGATCAGCTGCATATGTGTGTGTAAGTGTGTATCTCTCCATTGTTTTTGGTGTAAACCCCAGAAGTAGAATTAATCGGCAAATACTTAGTAGGTTATTGCTGATAAAAAGATACTTTTCTGGTGAGGCTAAACATGAAACCTATTTTAACCATGGAGATATATGTGAATGCATTTGGCATGTTCTTCCCTCCTGGTCTCCCCCCCCCTACATTTTTAAAAACATTTTATTTAGGACAATATTAGATTTATGGAAAATTCATAAAGATACTATGGAGAGTTCCTTGATGCTATGGCTTTGATCCAGCCTCTTCAGTGTCAACAGCTTTGATAGTGGTAATTTCTATCAGCCTAATTTCAGAATTTGGATTCGTCAATTTCTCCACAAATGTCCTTTTAAATATCCCAGGATCCAACCCAGGACACCTGGATTGGACACCACTCCTTTATTAATTTTTGAAACTGGTAGAGTCTTGAAGATATATGTGTGAACTATAAAACAAGACCAGGGCTTGCATTCAGCTCTGGGACACTTACCATCTAATTCTCCCACTGATATGTCTCTTCCTGATCATCATTCCTTTAGATCAATGCATGGAATCTGGAAACCGCAGAGCTGGTTTTCCGTATCCTGGGAGACGTTGCTGATCCCTGGATGTGCATGGCAGCCTTGGCTTCCAGGACCATACTCCTGACAGTGTCTGAGGCTGGTGTGGTCAGTACGTGGAGCGCCACCACAGGAAAGCTGCACGGCAAGCAACATTTGTCCAGCGTCAAAGAAGAAGCACCTACTTGTGGGGTCTCAATCCAGAAACAGGGAAAGATGGTTACTGGATTCAGCCAGGGCTCCGTATCTTTGGTAAGCAACTTTACTGTATATGATGCTAACATCAACTCAGCACAAAAGGACCCAGATGTCCAATAAGTTGGGAGAGACCGTCTCAAGTTTGATATATTTTTTAAAAAAATATTTATCTATTTATGCATACAGAACTGGGGTACAGGCCAGTGGTGTGGGGTGGTGAGAGGATTCACCAGAGATAAAGTGGGGAGCAAAACAGGCAGATAAATGAGGTACACTGCTGAGGGGAGCCGTGGGCGGGCCAGGAAAGGACTGCCACACCATGTGGATCACCTCCAGTGTGGGGATCGAACTCATGCTGAAGTGGCTTTAGCTTCTTATTGCTGTGCTTTAATCTGCTGCACCACCAGTGAGGACCCTGATCTTTTAATAAATGACTCGTGGCTTCTTAATTCTCGCAGTTCATAATTCAGCACAGTTCAAGAAACATCTAAGGGTCTCCTGGAGTCTGGCCAATGAGACAATTATCACAGTTTGCTCCGCTGTGCTTCTGGCCCACCCTGAGCGATGGTTCTGGAAGAGTCTGCAGAGATGTCCACACTGGACATCTATGGAGAGTTCCTACCCAGCTGGTTCCATCAATGGTTGGGTGGTAAAGCATTAACATAAGGCCAAATGTTCTGGTAGGATCAGGGAGAAGGTCAGAAGCAGCAACAACAGCAACCCAGGTTGGAGGTGCAGGAACAAGGTTAGCAGCTTTCAGGAGTAGAGGAGAATGGTGAGAGGACATAGACAGGGCTCCAACAGTGACGCGTGGAGAGCCAAGGGCCATCCGGGTACTGGAGGGGCCTCGTGCACAGTAGCCCAAGTCTGCTAAAGGAGCTCAGCCTATGGAGGGAGGTGGGTTGTCAATGACACGGTCGTACTGAGAGGCAGAGCCTGCTTACGGTAGAGAGAGGCAGGGTGTTCTCGGTGAAGAACACTACTGAGAGAGGCCATCTGGGAAGACCTTCCTGGGGAGGCAGCCTTGGAACAGGATGGTAAAGGTGGGAAAAGTGGAGAGCAAGGGAATGGGGGAGGTCACGGGAGAAGGAGGACTGTGCCTGGTATTTCAAGGAAATAAGAGGCAGAGTGGGGTGGATTGCACCTGCTGAGAAGGTGAGGGCTTGAAGGGAGGAGGGGATTATAACAGCTAAATATTCATCCAAAAGCTTCATATATCTGGAACTTGTGGCCTTAGTGCCTCCCTGGGTCTCCCTGGCACAGGCACTAAGCACCACAATGAAAGAGAAACTTATTCCTGTCATGGGGTCTCTCAGTCGTTTAATTGTACTCCTTTTTCATTCTCTGATTATTTTTAATAGACCTAGAAAGAATGTCAACTTTGGGATCAGACACACTTGAGTTTGAAAATCCATCTTAACTTTATTTTTGTGTACTTTTTAAGATTTATTTTATTTATGTATGCATTCAAAATCCAAGGGTATGTGTGTGGTGGGGGGGAGGGAGGGTGGGTACGAAGATTCACCAGAGACAGAATGGGGAGTAGAACAGGCAGATTGACTAAAATACACTGCTGAGGGGAGCAGTGGGTGGTTCAGGAGAGGTCTGCCACACCATGTGGGTCGCCTCCCTGACCAGGCATTGAACAGCAGTAACTGCTGATAGCTTCATAGTGCTGAGGTTTAACCCCTTGCACCACCAGGAAGGCTCCTTTGTCTTTTTTTTTTTTTTTTAAAGATTTATTTATTTGTTCATACAGAGCTGGGGTACAGGCCAGAGGCTCAGGGGCGGTGAGAGGCTTCACTAGAGACAGAGTGGGGAGCAGAACAGGCAGATCGGCGAAGTACACTGCTGCGGGGAGTAGCAGGCAGGTCAGGAGAGGTCTGCCACGCCATGTGGTCACCTCCGGGGCAGGCGGGAATCGAGCTCATGCGGAAGTGGCTTTTAGCTTCTCAGTGCTGTGCTTTAACCCGCTGCGCCACCAGGGAGGGCCTCCTTTGTCTTTAATTGATTATATTTTGGAGTTAGCACAGCACCTTCTGTGAGCCTCAGTTTACCCATCTATAAGATGGGTGGGGGAATGGCACCTACATCCAGAACCAGAACAAGGGGTAGGCAGACATGCCCAGGCTTCCAACCCATGGAGATGGGGACACTCAGATGTCACTAAAATGAAGTAGAAATATGATGCTTGTTCAACTCATTTCTCCCTGTACAACCCATGTTTGGTGCCCATCTCTGTCTCTTCAATAGTCTCTATTCTTGAAGCTGTTCTTCTGTCAGTCCCAAGTATAGTGATGGTAACATCTTCTGTTAAGCACACATCACTCTCAAGAAGCTGCAAAGATATTTTCACATCACTCACTGGGTCCCTATTTATGGCTGAGCCAGCTTTTGTGGATATTATTATTATGACTGCATGATGCACTTCAGCAAGAAACCATCAGGGAACTTTTAGGAGCAAGATTTATTACTCTCAGTTCCTGAAGATGCCAGCACACGTGAGGACCACATGGTTAGGTCTTGGGGGAGTCAGGAAGAGAAAAGGCTATGAAAGACAGAACCTGGCCTCTTCATTTGCTAGAATCTGAGGGTGGGCTGTCTAGGGTCCACTCTTATTGGCAAATTTAAAAGATATTACCTAGAATTAGGGCAAGGGAAAGGAGAGGTGGGTCACTCAAGTGGTCAGTTATCTAGGTCACCCAGGGCTTTCTGAAAGGAGGAACTTCACAGGTGGTGTAGTCTAATTCCTAATCTGGTTAATTTATTGGTAGTGGTTCCATGCATCTGGTGATATGTTTATTCAAGATGGATATATTTGAAATATCTCAGCGAGCAAAATCGTTGTGTCAATCACTTGCATTACAGCTGCATATCTGCAACTCTACCCCTGGGTTGTTTCTTTGATGACTCCCCTTTGTGTCCCTCCCCCTCCCCATACACACATAGCACTCTTAGACTTTGTGTTAATGCTGCTGGAAGCAGCCCTTATCCAGCCACTTATGGAGCAGGTGGATAGAACCCCAGGTCCTGGCCCCTCTATAGGGAAACCTGGGGCATATTCTACATTCTCTCTCAGAGCAGCCTCAGCAGAACTGAGTCCCCCAATAGTCCACACTGGTTACTGGCTTGATGAGTCACATTTACCGGATGCTTTCCCTTCCCTATCTCAATTCTGTGGTGTCTAACAGTACTTCCTGAGATCAACTCCCAAGTAAATTACTTGCACCCAAATACTATTTTCAGCATTTTTCTGAAACAACCAAACCACATTCCTGGCAAAATGTTTATATTAGGGCAGAAAATTGCAGGCAGGACTGGAAGCTAATCCTTAACATCCCAGAGTGTTGTAAAGTAGAAATAGCAATCTCATGATTCAGAAAGCTGGTGGTTAGGCTGTAAGAGATAGGGGTTCTGGAATCTGACCAGTGCTCAGATCTCAGCCCTGCTGCACGGAAAGTCTTGATATCACCCTCAAAACATTAGAAGGTAGTAGTAAAACAAAATTAACTAAGACACAATCAAACCCAACAATCAGACCCAGCAGAAGTGCAGATGAGATTGATTTGGAATCCTCTAACTAAAGGCCCAACAGAAAAGTGTGACTTTTTCTCTGGGTAAATATTATTTTACACTCTACTGTTATTTTACATACAATGCCCAATATAACACAAAAATTATGACACACAAGAGAAGCAAGTGGCACCATAATCAGAGTGAATCAATCAGTAGAACACACAAATGATTCAGATGTTAAAATGATCAGAAAGAACTTCCAAATATTTAGGATAATGTGTGAACAGATGGGGACATTTCAAAATTCAAACTAGAGAGAAGGATCAAATGGAAATGCTAGAAAAGAAAAAGAAGAATGTCAAAAATGAAGAATTCGTTTGATGCACATAAGAGTACATTAGTCATTAGAAAAAGATCAGTGAATTAAAGACAAATTAGTGGGAATTATAATATAAATATAAAGGATAAACATGAGTGGCAATGGAATTAAGCATCTGAGAGTTGTGAGACATTGCCAGATGATTAAAAGTACAGTCAGAATCTCTGGAAGAAAGCAGAGAAAGAGAATGCAGCAAAATAAATATTTGAAGTGGGAATGGAAAAAAAAATTCCAAAAATTTATGCAAGATACAGTCCACAGATCCAAAAGCTCATACAGCCTTCAGCAGGGTCAAAAGAAAGAGAACTTCATTTTGGCAATCAGAATCAAACTGCTGAAAAACAAAAGATAAAGAAAAAAATTCAAGCTGTCAGAAGAAAAAAGACCCATTCCTTTTAATAATTCTCCATAGTAAGAATTGTAGCTGACTTTTTATCAGAAATTATGAGGACAGAACACAATGGAAACGATGGGGGATAAATAATAAAACCTGTCAAGCTACCCACCCAGTTATTTTTATTTTTTATTTTTAAAGATTTATTTGTGCACACAGAACTGGGGTACAGGCCAGAGGCTCAGGGGCGGTGAGAGGCTTCACCAGAGACAGAGTGGGGAGCAGAACAGGCAGATTGACGAAGTACACTGCTGAGGGGAGCAGCGGGCGGGCCAGGAGAGGTCTGCCACACCATGTGGCCACCTCCGGGGCAGGGAGGGATCGAACTCATGCTTTTAGATTCTCAGTGCTGTGCTTTACCCCGCTGTGCCACCAGGGAGAGCCCCACCCAGTTATTTCAAGTTTATCCTTCAAAACTAGAGATAAAATAAAGATATTTTTGAGGCAAACAAAAGCTGAGTGAATTTGTCTTCAACTACTTGGCACTGTTAGAAATGCTAGAAAGAAGTTCTTTAGGCAGAAGGGCTATCCTGTCATGTCATGACATTTCCAGGAACCATGGACCACATAGGTGACAGGTCTCCTAATAGGCTCGGTATACAGTGGTGATTGTGTGATTACAGTCGATGATGGTCACAGAGGATGAAATTGCCTAATGATGAAATTCTTACAACATACCCCCATCATTATAGCCTGACTATAATATCAGATGGAAGCCCAGTGAACAAAGGACACTGAAAAGGGCAAACAGAAGAGAAAAAGAATGGTCAAAGCTGTGGAGTAGGAAAGTCAGAATAAAGACAAGGAGCCTGAATGAGGAGGTTCCCTAAATCTCTAGAACAATCTGGTTGCAGGAGGAGCATCTGTGGGCCATTAGACCTGCGAACTACAAAATGGCCGTTGTAGGGATGTCAACCAAGAGTCTTGTATTGAAATGGCATAAACTTACAACGAAGATTTAAAAATATATAGTAGGACACCATCTTGCTCTGATAGAAATTAACATACACATACTGGTTCAGGCACAACTGTAAGGTTTCATGTGCTAGTTTCATGGGACAACTCCAGACTCAAACACTCATTTTGAGCCCAGAGAGCTGACTGTGACTTGCCTTTGTTCATTTAAATTCTCTGAAAGTTTGAAACTGACTCATGCACGGAGTGATGCTTTTTACCAGGAACAGAAATGTTATTTTATTATCTAAATGTTGATGTTTTTAAAACTCCCAGGAGTTGACTGGTTTAGAAAAGTGCTTGTAATGGAGCTCTTATTTTGAACATAAAAGTGAATATTTTTATGAAAAGAAAGTCCATTTCTAGCTCCTATTGTACTTCTTCATGGGAGTATTCATTGGGGAGGCCCTTAGGAACACAATTTTGTACTGTTGATCAAAATAAAAAATTACACTCAAATCCAGCAATCCTGCATCGTGGAATTTCTAACTTCTTGCACATGTGCACAGCTGTGAACTTGATGTAGGTGAACTTGAAATATAATTGTAAAAGTATTCAGTCTTATTTTATGTGCAACTTTGAAGTAGGGAAACATGAAAAAAAATTTTCAACTTTGCTCACTGTCTCGTGAACGACAGTACACTGTGTCTGCTTGAGCATACGTGGGGCACTGTAGTGGTGGGCAGAGACGCAGACTGCCCTTTATCGGTGACGCCGACTGCCCTTTCTCGGTCCAGGGGAAAATCCTGTTCAAATCTGACACGTTTCATAGTATCTGAGGGCTTCAGAAATGCACCCCTGTGTTAAAATAAGACCAGCCTAGATAATATTTGCTGCAGTATTATAATATGTCATAACAGAGCATGATCTCGAATGTCTCTTCACAGGAAGCAGTGAGGTGAATGTTCGCTATTACGGGAGATTCTATAGCTCTAAAAAATCAGATAGGCTTGAGCAGCTGTCAGCAGCCTGTGCTCTGCTGCCTATTTCTGTCCATCCCTGAATGGTTCTGTGATTCAAATGGTTGAGAGATTAAACAAATCATAGTATCGTGATGTGAAAATTCCATGGACTCAACATTTCAGTGTCCACCAATGAAGTTTTATCTGGGTACAATCATGCTCATTTGTTTTCATATCGTCCTTGGCTATGCTAGAACAGTAAAGTTGAGGTAGTCTGCATGCAAAGCTTAAAGCATTTGCTGTTTCCTAGGACAGTTTGCTGACTGACTCCTGGCCTTGAGGTGCTTTAAAGGACATACAGAGTTTCACATAGTTCTCACTGCATAGTAAACATTAGGCAGGGACTTTCTATTTGTCAACTTTTAACCTTAAAAAAAATGCTAAGATGTACCTTCTGCCATTATCTCTGTTACAGATAGACAAACTGTATTTATCTGGCACCAACCTATTTCCATCTTTCTTGAGATCTCCAGAGCGCCTCTGGGGACAGGTGCTAGAATGTTCTCAGAGCCCCTGAGTTAGTTACAACACCTTCAGCAGTGATAATAATAACTATCAGTTTGGGAGGGCTGCTTTTGTGTATGTGCGCTATAGCCCTGGGAGATGATCCTGGTATTGACTCCCACTTAATAGGTGAGGGAACTTAGGCACCAAAATGAGGAAGGTTGCTTAAGGTCCCAGAGTCAGTGAGTGGCAGAGCCCTGTGGCAAATTCAAGCCCCTCACCTTGAACCCTTAACCCTATGGAAATGTTTGATGGGCATTCTTGACTCTGCACAGGTTTCCTCTGAAGGAGACAGACTGCTGGAGAAGCTTCCAGAAGCTGTGGGGTTCCTGGTGGTCTCTGAAGATGACTCCCTTCTTGCTGCAGGTAACTTTGAGCTGTTTTGGGTAAAGAGGAGACAGCTCTGGATTTGGTTACTTCAACCCTGCCCTTGAAACTTAAAATCCCCCCTCCAGGTGGTTGTGTTCTATGTGCCAATGCAACTTTATGGGTGCTGAAATATGAATTCTTTTCATGTCATTTTCACACATTTTCATGTCACCTCCACACAATAGTAATCTTACGTTGATTTTTTCCCAATTACTTAAAACTGCAAAAACTAGTCCTAGCTCATGGGCCATACAGAAGTAGGTAGCATTCAGTTTTGGCCCGTGCACTAGGTTAAGACCCTGCTTTGGACTAGCATTTTCTAGCATTTTTGAGCTTTGGATTGGTAATCTTTAAAATGGCAGTTCTCTCTTCTGGATAGTCACAAGATAGAGGAGGTCTGAGTGCACTGAGAGTAAGTAACCGACCTAACCTCTGCCTTCAGGGAGTTACCCGCTAGCAGGAAAGATGGGCAACTAGCTAGCCACAACCTAGAGAAGTTGGTGACATAAGACAAGATTAGGGTCAATACAGGGTTCCCTTCCTTAGTCAAAACCTATCAGGGAAAGCTTGCCAGCAGAGGTGACCAACAGATACTCCGTAGGCTGAATTTTGGGGGGATCCATTTAAGGTTCACAACCAAATGGAGCAGAAGATAGCGTGATTTTCCATGTAACCCCTAGCCATGCCCCATACACAAGCTTCCCCCACCATAAATTCAGCAGTGGATCGTGTATTTGTTACAACTGATAAACCCACATGGACATTGTATCTCGCAAAGTCCACAGTTTACTTTGGGTGTTGTACACTCTCTAGTTGTGGATAAATGTATGATAATGCGTATCCATCACTATAGTATCATACAGGGTATTTTCACTGCCCCCAAAGCATTATGATTTTATGAAGCCATTTCCAGGGTTCAAAAACATGTTAGACCAGTGTTGACCATAAGTGACACATGACGCTGCCCAACTTTTTGCTGGGTTCTGTGACATCATGATAAACCCAAACAGATTGGAATCTCCCTCTTGTGAAACTGTTGATGACTGGTAACCCTCCACCACTGCCACCAACTGTAGGCTATGTGAGGGTGAGGTTGTATCTATCTTGTTCACCACTTGCACATTGTAGGTACCCAGAAAACTCATTATTGAACTGAATTTCTTTCAAGCTCCTCAAAGAATGAAGGGCATCACCTAGTCCCTGTTGTTTCAGGCTTTGGAAGATCTGTGCGGATATTCTTGGCAGACTCACAAGGATTTCATCGATTCATGGCCACTGACCTAGAACATGAGGACACGGTAGAGACGGCTGTCTTCGGTCCTGACAACAATCTGATTGTCACTGGTTCCCGAGATGCACTCATTCAGGTGAGGGGGTGATGTATGACCCTCATCTCCCCCTTTGGAACAGAAAGTATAATTCTTTAGGAATCTTTGATGTTAAAATACAAAAGCAAATGAAGGTAAAATACAAAAACAAATGGAGGATGGAGAGGAGGGGTCTCTCATGGAGACCCCGAGAGGGACATATCCAGTGTTTAGTGAAGGAAACAGTATCTCCACCAAACAGGGACACCTGGGAGGGTTTGGGCCTTTGGAGTGGAGCAGGGTTGGGGGCAAGAGAGAGGAACATTAAGCTCAATGTTCTGAAAGCTGAAGAGAAAGCATGTGATAAATAGCAAATAAGTAACAGATTACTAACATCCTGGTCACCAAATGTTTCACATTCCTGAAGAGGCCCTCTGAGAACTTTCTTCATGTAGGTCATAACAATTTGAATTTATATGTTTTGAACAAATGATTTATTTTGGAAAAAATTTTAGGATTTACAGAGCAGTTACAAAGAGAGCATAGAGTCCCCGTATAGACATCTTCTTCACCTGGCCTTCCCTGATAGCAACATTTCAAATTATCAAAACCAAGAAATTAACACTGAACAATACCATGAACTCATCTCCCAATTTCATTCTTTCCCACAAACATCCTATTTTTCTTTCCCACCAAAATCTTATTTTTCTTTTGGATTCCAGGATCCAATCCAGGATCCTACATAGCATTTAGAATCTATTGATAATTACCATATTAAAAATTAGAGGTGAGACCTCTGTGACATAACTATAAAAAGTATTGTGATTGTGAATATCTTGAACAACTGTTAGAATCATCACATAAAAATTGCACTTGAGTTAGTGGGAAGTAGAATTAAACTGGTTCTATATTGTTGCTGCTGTCAAGTAGAAATCATGAAATATTGCCTATGACAATCATAATCATAGTCTATGATTAAGAAAATGTTTCATTTTATTGTCTATTTAACTAAAAATTAAAGGTAAAGACTAAATACAAAAAAAAAAAATCAGAGGTGAGAATATCCCAATGTATTTTCCCATTACTTCATTAACAATACATGTGGACATAATAACATACTTCTGTGGAAATTACTCTATTTCCTGAAGTAAATATGGAAACTCATAAGAAGAATATAGTATTTCATATTTTGGTATACTTTTCCTGTCTGATTCCAAGATTGCTGGATTCTCATCTTTTGAGTCCTCATTCTCCTATGGTTTGTTACCTTCTGGAAAACTCCAGTGCCCACTTGTAAGAGGAGGAGAGTATAAAAAGGCAAATTGCATCTTAATTATTATGCAAATACTTTTGACTTTTGCAAAACACCAAAGACCTGGAGGAGCCCTCCTTGGGGTTTCCTAAAACACACTTTGAGAACTGCTGTGACAGCCCATCAGTGAGATGTGAGGATGTTTGAGGGGCTGGGGAGGTGTGAAGACCCTTGAACCACAACTTTAGAAGCCACAAGGTAGAGAAATGGCCCTAGCATGTTTCCAAGCTACTTCAACATAAGCTCTGCCTCTCTGCTTTCCTTCCTCAGGTGTGGAGTTTGTCGGAGCAGGGGACCCTGCTGGCCATCCTCGAAGGTGTAGGGGCCCCTGTGAACTTGCTGGTGCAGGGTGGGCCCCTGGTGGCCTCTGCTTCCCAGCAGTCCTCGTCTTTAAAGGTCTGGAATCTCACCCATGTGCAACAGTCTGGACCCTCGACCCCGTTTCTAGATCGCACAGGCCTCACTGCTGTGTCTCACAACGGAAACTATGTGTACTTCCCCAAAATTGGAGACAAAAACAAAGTTACCATTTGGGACTTGGTGGAAGGTTTGTAAGATAAAAGCATTTTGTGGGGATAAGAACTGAAACCCATCTTGGTCTATTTAGCTGTTGTAACAAAGCACCATAGCTGGCACAGCTTAACAATGGACAACTCTTTCTCATGGTTCTGGAAATTGGAAGTCCAAAGTCAAGGCACTGAAAATGGGGGTCTGGTGAGGGCCCCTCAGTTGCTTACAGCCTTTTCATTATCTCCTCAAATGGCAAAGAACTGAGAGAGGAGGCTAGCTTTCTAGTGCATCTTTCTGTGCAGACAGTAATTCAATCACAGGGATCCTACCTCCATGACCAAATCCCCAAGGCCCTTACCTCCGACTACCATCACCTTGGGAGTTAGAGCTTCAATATATGAATTGGTGACATTCAGTTCATAATGCCCAATAATTCCAGTCGGGTTGGAAATAGCTAATAGAAAACAGGACTCAATTTTATAAATTTCCAGGAAAATCTGGTTATTATTGTCTAATTTACTCTCAAAACAAGCAAGGGTACTTGCGTGTTGAGGGAAGTTCTGAGGAGAGATCTGAGGAGGGGTGTGAGGGAAGCAGAGGAGTTGGGGAGCCCTGGACAGGAAGTAGTTTCAGTCTGATTCTGAGCATGAATTTCATGTCGGAGGATCCTCCTCTCCCTCCCCCTCCCGCCCTTGAATCAAGGGCACTAGCTTTTTGTATTACCATGTCAGAGAGTCAGTGCCCTGGCACTATCTTTGGGGGCATTTCCAGATGGAAGACACTCTTCACCCAATAGCAATGGGTACCAGGTGTGGGGGTGAGTGGCAGCAGTGGGAGCTGGGCACATCACTGATAATATCTATTGCAATCCCCTCTGAAATAATAAAGGTATTGAAATTCCTTGTTAATGATCAAATAGAGTGAGAAGAAAAATTCACTCGAGTTCAGTGAGTTGGCCAATGTTTGTTTAGAGCCAGCTGTGACTGGATTCTGGGGGTTGACAGAGAGCAAGCCAGATGCTTGTGGTGGGGCAGGAGATAGGAGCTGCAAACTTCAGTCCTCAGGCCCAATCCAGATGCATCAATTTGCTAACATATTATCTGTCATATCTAGAGGACAGTTTCATTGCTGTCCACTAATACCTTTGCTGCATAACTAATTTTTTTTTTTTTAAGATTTACTTATTTATGCATATAGAACTGGGATGCAGGCCAGAGGTGCGGTGGGTGAGAGGCTTCACCAGAGACAGAGTGGGGAACAGAACAGGCAGATCCACTAAAATACACTGCTGAGGGGAGCAGCAGGCGGGTCAGGAGAGGTCTGCCATGGCATGTGGATCACCCCCCTCGCTGGGGATCGAACTTGTGCTACAGTGACTGCGATAGCTTCATAGTGTGTGCTTTAACCTGTTGCACCACCAGGGAGGGCCCACTGCATAACTAATTCTTATTAGAGAAACAAAGTAAGTAGTTGACAGTTTGGTTTCATTTCTCCATTGACCAAAGTATGGCAAAATCAAGTCTTAGCAAACTGATGTGCTATCATGTTCTGATATAATAGCATTCAGTCTGGCTTCATATTCTCAACTTTCACAGTTGGAATATGGTCACAAAAAAAAATTGTAATGTGTAATACTGTGAACAAATGCAAAACTCAGGACAGTTGCTTAGGTAAAATCCACAAAAGAAAATTAATTATTTGTGCAGTATTGCCATGAATTTACACACTTCTGGAAAAGTATGGGATATTTGTGTGGGGGAAGAGTCTTCCTCACCCCTCTTTTAGTATCTTTGGCCAAATAACAAACATGAGATAGTTAGCCAGAGAAAAGACAAATTGAATTTCATATACAAGGAGGCCGATAAGATATGAAACCTGGTGAATGATTAAAACAACCAGTTTGTATAGTTTTTCAACAAAGAAGCAATAAACCTGTGAAGAACAAACAGGACAAAGGAAATCTTGAAAATTTTGGTTTGGACAACTAATGTAGTGAGCGAAGCAGAGCTTGTTTGTAAGAACACCCCTGTCTCCGCCAGTGCGGCTCTGAATGCAGGGGGAGTCCTTTCACATAGAAAGGAGGAACAGCAGAGAAAATGCTTTTAGGAGAAAGGGACCTTCAGGGTACAATTCAGTCCACCACTGTTTCTTTGATTCAAAATAATCAGCATGCTGCTACTTTAACATATCCTGGGTCAGCCTGATCTGGGAACCAACAGAAACCAATTTAGAGGTTTTGTACTTTTTGCAATATATCTGTATTCAAATATTTCATGTTTTAGCATTAATGTTTCACATTTCATTATGTCCTTTTGAAATGCCCTCTGATTTTTTCTCTTTTGCAGCAAAATTGTCTTATGATGAATTAGTTACTCAGCAAATATATTTGCAGTACAATGACCCAAAACCATTGTTTGTGACTGCTTTGGGGCTATTAAAGGCAGGAGTGAGTGGTTGCAAAGAGCACTTCCAGCCTGCAAAGCAAAAATAATTACTGCCTAGCCCTGTTCAGAACTTTGGAAAGGGAACCCTTGGGATGAGGTCTGAAAAGTCACAAACACTCCAGGATGGAAAAAAACATGGAAAAGCATGGATGTTTGTCAGAAGGGAGTGGGAAGTCATGGAGAATGGTTAGGCAGGGTAGTGAGATGATTCTACTATCACTTGAAAAGCTTGAATGGTTGGGGGCAAGAGTGGAAATCTGGAAATTTGTAGATACCAAGTTGAAGATTATAATAATGAAAGCATTTTTTAAAAGTCCTTAAAAATAGGAAACATGGCTCTAGCATTCTCTGACACATGCCTGATGTGGTCTTCTCTCCACGGCAGGTGAGGAACAAGATTCCCTGGACACCTCCAATGAGGTCAGGTGTTTGGAGGTGGCCGAACAGGCCAAGCTCCTCTTCACTGGCCTTGTTTCAGGGATCGTCCTGGTGTTTCCACTGAATTCCAGGCAGGATGTGATGTGCATCCCCCCTCCAGAAGCCCGGAAGGCCGTCAACTGCATGGCGCTGAGCAAGGGTGAAGAGCGCCTGGTTATCGCCTATGACAACATCGTTCTGGTGCTGGACATCAGTCCTGGGGACCCCTGTCCAGTCATTGATGGGCCAACTTACACCTTCTATACCCAGCTGCCAGAGACCATATCGAGCGTGGCCGTCCTGGCCGACTACCGCGTGGTATATGGCATGACCAATGGTGATCTCTTTCTCTATGAGTGCGTAAATTCCAAAGTGTTCCCTCTGGAGGCCCACAGGAGCCGAGTCACCTGTGTGGAGGTCAGCCACAAGGAGCAGCTGGCAGTCAGCGGGTCCGAGGAAGCACTGCTTTGCCTCTGGGACCTGCGGGAATGCAAGTGGCTGTTTGAGATGAGCTACACGGTGCGTGGCCCACACACCCCATCCATGTTGAGGCCGGTGTCTGAAAAGTGACACAGGCATCCCTCATGTCCAGTTCACTGGGTCGGGACTAGGATGAGGCCAGTGATGTTCACCTCCAGAGCAGCATTTAAGCAGTAACCCCAAACTTGGCAAGTGAGAGAAATACTTTTTTTTATTATTGTAATAGTTTATTTTTACATCATTTTGTGGCTTTTTCCATTCCCATGGACTTCCCATCACCAATTCACCCAAGTGCCATCACCATAGTCCCATGCACTGAGAGAAACACTATTTTAATGCAATGTTTAAAAAGACCAAAATGAATGCAAAAGACCCAGGAAGACAAGATAGCCATGTTCAAAAGCAGGATCAAATCCTGTGCTGATACAACCTTACTTTCCTTACCTTAATCTGGCCTGGGTCATTCTTGCATCCAGTGATTTGATTGCACCAGCTCTGCTGCCCGTTGCCAGTGCCAAGGAAGTAGCTGTGGCCAGGACAGCCCCCTCCCACCTCTCAGAGTCATGTTCTCATGGGCAAGACACTGTGAGCAATGTGAGGGCAGGACTTGTTTGTGCTTGCTCTCTGAGATAGCCCCGAAATATCCTTGGTATTCAATAAAATGTGAAATAAAGGCAAAGCAGCAAATATTGATGGGTTGTGAAGAAGAGGGTTTTGAAGAAAAATAAGGCAAGTCAAAAGATGGAGTAGCAAGGGTTGCTCCTGAAAAAGGTCAAATAGGTCAGGTGGAACAACATTTTAGGCAGAAGGAACAGCAACTGTTGTTTTTTCTGAGTTAATAGAAAAATTTCTTAATAAAAAACTTGGAAGCGAACACTGAAAGCATGATCTGTGCACTTTTTTAGAAGGGCACAAAGTGAAAATATAAATAAAAACAATACCAAAAAATTTATTAAAAATATTTTTATAGGCCCTCCCTGGTGGTGCAGCGGGTTAAAGCACAGCACTGAGAATCTAAAGCCGCTTCCTCATGAGTTCGATTCCCGCCTGCCCCGGAGGTGACCACATGGCGTGGCAGACCTCTCCTGACCCGCCCGCTGCTCCCCTCAGCAGTGTATTTCGTTGATCTGCCTGTTCTGCACTCCACTCTGTCTCTGGTGAATTCTCTCACCCTCCACATCTCTGGCCTGTATCCCAGTTCTGTATGCACAAATAAAATCTTAAAAAAAAATTTTTTTTATATAAAAAATAAATATATAAAAAGACAATACCCACCAAAAAAGCAAAATAGAATTACACAGACAGTCGCTCTTAGAGCTTGATCCTTGGCCTCTCCCATTATCACTCAAGTGAAATATAAGAAGTTGGGCTTTTCTTGTCTCTGAAATAGGATGACAAGTGTGACAAATCTGAAGAGGGAAACTAGGGACTCCTTTACTTATGAATGTCTTAGAGTCCACACCTATCATCTTGTAAGATGCTGTTATGATTTTATCACTATCAAGTCACAGAGATATACAGTCCTATTATAGATTATATAACGTACACGATTTAATATAGCTTCATATTGGCAAAAAGAATGGCAAAATTAAGGTAAGGAAAGTAAGGTTGTATCAGCACAGGATTTGATTCAACCTAACCTTGTTAGGTTGATGTTATTCCATTTTTCAGATGGGCAATGAAGCTTTTCCTTAAAGTGCAATATGTAAAAATTGTTAGTCAATACAGGGAGACTACCTTGTAACTCAAAGAAGAGGGACTGTGTGTAGTTTCATCTCAAAGGGCCTTTGACCCACTTAACTTATTTATTTTTATGAAGTCACTCTAAGTGTAGGATATAAGTAATTTTTTGTTTAGTTGAGATGGCAATCACACCCAGTTTTTTGGTACTTGTTTTTAAGCAAACTTAATTTTTGGAATGATTTTAGATTTGCAGCAAAGTTGCAAGAGAGTTCCCAAATACCTCTCACCCAGCTGCCCTGAATGGTAACCTCTTATATAACGAGAGCATGTTTATCTAAACTAAGAAATTAGTGTGGGAACAATATTATTTCATCTAGAGGATTATACTCAGTTTTTAAATGAATTACCTTTTTCTTTTCTAGGATCCATTTTAGTATCTCCTGTTGCATGTAGCCCATAGCTTTTTTTTTTTTTTTTCAGATTTATTTATTAATGCATACAGAACTGGGGTACAGGCCAGAGGTGGGGGTGTGTGTGAAGATTTACCAGAGACAGAATGGGGAGCAGAACAGGCAGATGTGCTGAAATACACTGCTGAGGGGAGCAGTGAGAGGGTCAGGAGAGGTCTGCTGCTCCATGTGGGTCAGTTCTCTGGCCAGGGATTGAACTTGTACTGCAATGACTGCTTCATAGTGCTGTGCTTTAACCCACTGTGCCACCAGAGAGGGCCCAGCACATAGCTTTTAATTAAGTACAATTATAGTGAGTACTCACATAACCAAGGCCTTTTAAGAAATCAAATCCTAGAATTCCAGTTGTCTGATGCAAAATATCACTAAGTCCTCAATCTAATATCTGCAAAGATGCATTTTGATTCTAGGATATAGAGACCCATCTGCCCAGATTTCATTCCATCTATTCCCTCTGGGGAGCTTACAAGCCTTGCTTCCTGCCAGATACCTGAGAGCTGATCTCCTGGATGCAGTTCAAAATACAGATGCTGTTGTCTTTTTTGACAGAATTCCTACTGTAGAGGAGTCCAGTGTGCTTGCTTCTCCAAGGATGATAAGTATGTGTTTGCTGGCTTGAAGGATCGTTCCATAATCGTCTGGAGTGTATTGGATGGTGAGTTATTTTACTTCGAGGGAATTATTGGGCCTAGACCCAGAGAAGAAGGGTTTATTCTGGGATTCTGAGCATTAGGAGGACCCCACTGTGGTCTCTTTTGGTCTCCCATGTTAGGAGGTGTCTGAAGGCCCAGGAGCCAGGTGTGCCTCCTCTTCGAGATGCATGCTCTGGGTACCTCAGACTCCAGAATGTCCTTCCCACTGGTTCCTGAGCCCTCTGTAGGGCCTGAATGGGCCTTGTCCTCAAAGCCATCCTACTGAGAGTAGACTGAACCCCCATTGTGCAGACAGAGGTTCAGAGGGTAGCCATAGCCAACGGGCGATACATGTGGAGTTTGGAAGTAACAGCTGGGTAAAAACTAAGAGTCTGAGAGATGGGTGACTTGCCAAACTCACCTAGCGAGTAAATGGCAGGCTGTGGTTTGCAGCTGGTCTTCCTGGTCCGGTACTCACCTTTGTCACTTTCTATAGAGAAGGAACCCTGGCAGTGAGTATGTCCCTCCCATAGTTATCTCTGATGGCTGGAAAAATTGAAGTTCAGAGAAGTTAAGAGAAACTTCCAAGGTCATAAAGCATTGAATGAACATCAGGTAGTATCAACTATGTTGTTATTGAATATATTATAATCAAATACATAGTTGTCCAACACACTATAATAAAAAACATTGGGGGCCCTCCCTGGTGGCGCAGTGGGTTAAAGCACAGAGCACAGCACTAAGAAGATAAAGCCACTTCCTCATGAGTTCGATACCCACCTGCCCTAGAAGTGACCACATAGTGTGGCAGACCTCTCCTGACCCGCCCCCCTACTGCTCCCCTCAGCAGTGTACTCCATCAATCTGCCTGTTCTGCTCCCCACTCTGGTGAATCCTCTTGCCGCCCTGCACCCCTGGCCTGTACCCCAGTTCTGTGTACACAAATAAATAAATCTTTAAAAAAAACACACATTGGAATTGAACACATAGTAATCAAATACACTGGAATGGAATATACATTAAAGCTGAAAATATTCTAATTAAATACATGATAACCAAATACATTATAATCAAACACATAATAAAATGCATTGCAATAGACTACATTATATGATATGTACATACACATAATATGCATAACTACATATACATAATAACCAAATATATTGTAGCTGAATACATTGTAATCAAATACATTATAGTCTAATATAGCAAAGAAAAAAGTCTCACAAAAGTCTCACAAAAGTCCCAGATGGCTGAGAAGCTGAGGTCTGTAGATTGTAACCTTAAAAGCCCATCCTGTGGAGCTGGAAAAGATCATGCTTAGTGAGATAAGCCAGAAAGAGAAAGAAAAATACCGGATGGTTTCACTCATAGCAGGAGTATAATGGATCAGGCGAGAAAATAACAAAAATAATGAACAACCATATACCAGAGACATTTTGCGGGGATGGAGTGGGGAATGGGATCAAAAACGGGGGGGGGGGGAGAAATGCACAGGATTATGGTGATGGCACATGGGTGATTTGGTGATGGGAAACCCGCGGGGATTACAATCGAGATGGGAAAAAAATGTACAAAATGATGTAAAAATAAACTTTTGTAATAATAATAAAAAAAAAAGCCATCCTGGGTGAGTTCACGATCTCTTTTCCTTCTCCTCCTCCACTAATAATAATATTTGTCAAATGCATTCTGGGTCAAAAATAATACTAAGCACCTGTTGAGGAACATTTTCAAATTTTCAGAATTTCCCTCTGCAGGTGGGAAATGGGAAATTAGTTACCATTTGCAGATGAAGAAAGAGGTACTCTGTGAGGTTGAGTGTTATCATGCCTAAGCTTGTAAAGGGCATGCGATTTGACCCCATGCCTGTCAACTCTCAAGCATGTGAGATTCGCTCTCTGTCATCCCCATTTTCTCACTTGTACCCTGTCTTCCACCCCCACAGGCACCCTGCTGGCGGTCCAGTTTGTCCATGCTGTGGTGAATAGAATCATCCCAACTTCCAATGGCTTCATTGCCCCCACCCGACATGGCTATCTTATCCGCGAGCGTTTCCAATGCCCTTCCGCAAGGGTCTCACAGCAGGACCCTCTCAAAAACTTCAAGAAGGCAGTATGGATGGTCAAATCCAGGCAGAAGGAAGAGCTTGCTGCTGGTACAGAAGCTCGCCAGGACTCAGAATCAGGGAGCATGCCAGAAAATGAATCCAAATCTAACAAACGCTCTCAAGTCTGCCTGCTGGTGTAGAACCCCATGTGGGGTCCTGGGGCTTCAATGAGTTTGCCTCTCTTAATCTAACTAAGTCTAAAACAAAGAGAATGTATGTGCTGGTGGATGTGTGGACCCAAAGCCTCAGATTATGCAACCCAGATTCATTTTTCACCATCATTCCAGCCTTTGTGCCTTCTTCTGGGCTCCATTCACAGACCTGCCAGCTCCCCTCTCAGTTAGCAACAAGGCAGCCCTCATGTTGCTATCTTCAAGTTCTACAAAAAGAGAACTTCCCTTTCCAACAGTTGAATCAAAATCTCGGCCCTAATTCTATTGGCTTCAATTGGCTCGTATGCCTATTTCAGAACCAATTACTATCTCTGGGAGAATGATTAGCCAGTCTGACCCAGTGCCCTCTGAGGACACAGTCAACACCACCAATTATGTGATTGTGCATGGGAGAGGTTGGGTGCAGAGAGTAATGGAGATGATGGGAATGTGGGGGCCATGTGATCTGAGTGGCTTGAGTGGCATGGACACCCTGACTCTTGTTAGAATCACCACAGAGAATCCAGTTCACTGTTATGGGGACTTCCTGTGGTTGTAAACAGAGCCAGAAACCCATTTTATGTAAAATATTTTGTAGGAAATAGTCCCATTTCTAAAATGAGTTTAACGGCAATTGGCTCAAATTTACATCTACAGGCACATTTAACTTGTGTGTCTCTGATTCATGAGTGGACTTCCTGACCAAGCTGGCATAAAAACATTAAGTAACTTATAGCTCTTCCATCCTACTCCCTGGTCTCAGGATAACAATGCCTTTTTACATGAACAACTGGAGATTTTTTGGAAGCAGTTGGAACTAGCTGCCAGTATCTTTCTGCTGTGCTTTTGAGCCACCTTCAATTCTTGTAAATCCAACATTTGAATTATTTCCATACTGCTTAGGTGGATATTTCTTCTTTGCCCATGGCTTTCTAAAAGCCCCAATTGCTTCAAGGGCTTTTGCTACAAAGGTAGGAGAATCCAGTCCTTCAAGGTGCTATTCTTTCTCCCCTCCATTGGATTTCCAGAATTTCAGATAGAGCAAGCAAAGAACAGAGGCTTTTGAATGGACATGACCTTATTGACTATCTCATTTATTCATTTCCCAAACCTGGCTTCCAAGGAGGGCTTTGACAATTCTGTAAATATTAGCATTTCAAAAATTCCATTAAAAATATTTTCAATGGTAACTAAGGTGCATTTGTTGGGCAGCAGGTTTTTAAGGTGTTGGAAAAAACTAAGGATTCTCCTGCCATCACCATTTAACTTAGATTTTGACAAAAGCGCCTGAAAACCTAGCCATTCTTTCCCACCACTTCTCTATGAATCAGGGATTTACCCAATGCAGAAATAAAGCAGATGTTGTGACCAAGTAAGATTTCATGTACAGTTTTAAAATTAAAAAGTACGTTCATCTCCACATCCTCAGTAAGAATCAACTGCTTTGTACGGAAACACTTATGTGAACACAGGAAGGACACATTTACTAATAAATGTTACTCTGATTCATTGCTTCTATTGAGGCCTCTGCAGTGTGTTTTCATTCGAGAAAGCTTAGTGGCTATGAATGTTTTACTAGCACTGTTTTGAGGAGGAGCCAGACAGAATGGGAGCGCCGTCATGGCCATACGCACCTGGTTCTCTTTCAGCTAAACAGGACCACATAATGCATCTTCCAAGCTAGCACACATTTAAGAGTGAAGGGGGACCCTTGAGATCTGACCATAGACCCGAAGTGTACAGGGAGGGGCAAGAACAAAGTGGAGGAGAGAGTACAGTGAGCAAGATAGCAGATCATGGGTGATTTGGTGGTGGGCACTAGTCTGATGGCACCCAAGGGGCAGATCGTATACTTACAAAAGATTATCAGCTATGAAACTCCCTAGGACTTCAATAAGGTTAAAAAGGGGAGCATATTTAACAAGTACTTCTGGACTACTAAAAAAACTAAAAGTCTCAATACAATTGGCATCTACAGCCCCCCTGCTACACACAGCAGGATTCAATTTATGTTAAATTCCAGAGACTTTTAATTTGAGATGTAATTGATACAAATAACGTTATATTAGTTTCAGATGTATAACAATTAATTTGATATACAGGCACACCTTGGAGGTCTAGCAGGTCCCATTCCAGATCACTGCAATAAAGCTAATGTCATATGGGAGTCACACAAAAATTTTGGCTTCCTGGTGGATACTTTGTCATGTTTATACTACACTGTCATCTATGAAGCATGCAAGAGCATTATGTCTAAAAACAAAGTTAAATGTGGTGCAGAGACGAGAAGACAGCAATACTGTGGGAGCAATGCAGCACTCCACAGACTGGCTGGAGACAGGGTTACCATGAACCTCAGTTTGTAAAAAAAAAAAAAAAAAAGTCACCAGGAAGTGCACTAAGTGAAGCACTAAAGTGAGTTGCTACCTATCAGATGATCACCACAGGTCTAGTTAACAATCATCACCATACTTAGCTGTACATTTTGGAGAACTTTCAAAATCTACATTTTGTAATTTATTTTAAAAATCCAGGCATGTCCCACTTAATTTGAAAAACATTCAAACCTACAGCAGAGTTGCACTAGGCCGGGCCCAGGACGGGGAAGATCAGACAGTCAACCACAGACACAGCTGAAGGGGACACCAAAAATCTCAATAATCAAAAGGAATGATGTTTTTTAAAAATATTTTTTTAAAAATCAAAATGGGTAAAAAATGTATGATGAACAAAATATCAATGTTTTAAATAATGATGGCATCTCAGCTTGCCTGAAATTAGTCTCACTCACCTCACCTTGTTCCAACCCTGGGAACATCAGGACACTTCACGCTGTGAAAACCTAACAGGCAGGCATCTTTTAAGAATCAGGTCATTCTATAGAGCCACACACACCTATGAAACTAACTATTGTTATTTAGTTTAATATCTTTTAATAAACATCTTTTATTTTCCTAATACCTATAGCAACTTTTATAGCTATTTCTTTTCAAGTTAGGAAGCAATCAAGCTTTGTTCATGCGTTGCATTTGGTTGTCTCTTAACTTCTAAAGTTGAGCTAACAAACCACAGCCGGCAGTTCTGTTTTGTTAAGTTTTCTTGGCAAGCAGCCTTGCCCACTCATTTACATATTGCCTGGGGCTATTTTCTTGCTACAGTGACAGTGAATGGGTGGCCCCAAAGCCAAAAAGATTTACAATCTAATCCTTAACAGAAAAGTACGACAATCCTGGTCTTAAGGCTTATTTAGATTCAGGGCAAACATTGTTTTTTAATGAACTTTGCTTTTTAAAGCAATTTTAGAGTCAGCCAACGTGAGCAAAAGTTAGAGATTTCCCACTTAAGCTGCTACCCAGTACATGAATAACTCCCTTCCCCGTGACCAGACTCCCCTACCAGTGTGCTGCTTTGTTATACTTCATGAATCTATATTGGCACAGCATAATCTCAGGGTAAATATTTTTCACAAGGTTGTTTCATCTTCATAATAAATAGCTGCCAATTTAGCAGATGAAAATATCACCTATTTATTATCTCAGTTTCTGTGCATCTGAAGTCCTGGTACAGTGTAGCTGGATTCTCTGCTCAGGTATTATAGATGTCAGCCAGGCCAGAATTTCATCAAGGGGCTCAAAGTCCTATTCTATACTCACTCAGGCCAGTGAGCAAAATTGAGCTTGTTGTGGTTGTAGGGCTGTGGCTCTCAGTTCTAGAGGCTGCCTCTCTCCATAGGCAGTTTGTGGGCATGATTGGGTCCTCCTTTCAACATAGCAGGATTATATTTCTCTGCTGCTTCCAGTTGCTGAACTCCAGACACTTGTAAAGGTTATCCCCTGGTTAGGCCAGGCCCATCTGTAGTAATAATAATAATAATGTTTTAATCACTGTCTGATGAACTCAAATCAACTGATTTGGAACATCAAATAACCTACAGGATTGCTTCCACTTTGCTGTATGGAGTAATGTAATTGTAGGAGTGACGTTTATTAGAGTCAGATGTGTGGTCAAAACTCCAGGATGGGGGAATCACAGGGTACAGGCAGCAGGTGTTAAAGATGTCAGTACTATCTTAACAGGCTGCCACAAATAATTCTGGACTTTTGAGATTTGGGTGATAAAGTTTGCCAGGTGGGAGGATAAGATTAGCTGAAAATTTGATCTTTTCATCTCATCTTTTAAATTTCATGAATATAATGTCCAACAAAATACTTACCTCCAAATGTTATCTTAATGCTGTGAAAGCTGTGAAAGGGTAAGGAAATCTGTGTTCCAAGGCTGGTCTGTTTAAACTGTCAGCTCTAAGGGTTTCAATGTACATTTGGAAAGTGGATCCAGACCACCACAGTAAAGCAAATACTGTGGTAAAGACACGCAATTTTTAGTTTCCCAGTGTACCTAAAGTTAAGTTTGTTGATGAAGACCATGCCATGGCAGCTGCCTCGTCCCCAAAAAAGATGGAGGGAGGCTGGTATGGCTTGGCAATACTGGGTTCCCCTGCTTTGACACTGTGCAGCTGCCAGCTTGCCTTCCTGCCTCAGCTGCACCAAGCCTCCCCCTGCAGACTCTTCCCTTTCTGCTGCACATGCCACTTTGCTGAGCTGGTTTGTGCATTTTAGGAATCATCTACCCAGGACAAGTGACTTTTTCTCATCTGAACCACCTTCTGAGGGCCTCAATCTTCAAAGACCAGAGACTCTGTGGACCTCCAGTTCCTGTCTGGTGCTCATCTCTGCAGGGTCTATGAATGTTTAAGCCTGTGAACATGCTCCAGATGTCTCAAGGCACATCACTGCAGTAAGGAGCATCAGACTCAAGGCTGGGGGTTGGTTGTATACAACCAGATTATATGGGCAATACAATTCCAAACTACAACTTCCTTTTTTTTCCAGAATATGAACAGAAGCAGGAAGATGACACCTGAAATTGTGGGAAACACAGATGACTCTGAGTTGACAGGCAGCATGGGTGAACACCCTGCGTAGAATTAGATTCCATGGCAAAGCATGAATCCAGTGAAGACAAAAATTTCCAGAATTTTCAAAATGCTCCCTTGCACCAACAGATTCTCAAATATGACCTTATATGCATTCCTGGTAAAAAAAAAAAATGACCATCAGGAAAATAATACTCCTAATTGCCCCCAGGGGTGCCAAGAGAAAATTTGAATTCCACGTGATGCCTTAGTTGACCTCTACCACCCAAAGGCTGGTGGATTGGGCAACAGCATTGATTGTGATGTGTTCTCAATCTTCATATGTGGTACAGCTGTGGACTGCACAAAGGAATTTGGGTACGATGTAACAGATTCACCTCAGAGAATCTGAGGTGAATGACTAATGCTAAAAATCTCCAGCCCTTGTGATTCCATTTCTAGGACTTTGTCCCACGGAAATGATTGTACCTGAGATAGAGGTCCAATGATGGTGTAAGTATGGTTTACAATATCTAAATATTAGCAAAAGTAGTCTATTCAGAGACAGGAAGTAAATCAATTTTGATGCGTGTGACCAGTGACTGCCATGTGATCTTAATTAAACAACGGCTGTGCGCACCAAGTACGATAGTGCTCCAAACTGATGCCAATATACCAATCTAGGTGGAATTCATGGCAAAATATTTCAGTCAGAAGATTTGCATATGTGTATGTGCACAGAAATAAATCTGGAAAGATATACAATAGGCGTGAAACAATTACTCATGAAGGGTGGGACAAAGTGAAAGGATTTCTTTACTGAAAGTTATGTTTCTATCTACAACAAAAATGGGTTAATTGAATACTAACAAGTTATGTTTACACTATTCTATCATGTATGAAGTATGCAATAGCACTCTGTCTAAAAATATTCACATTTAGTGACAAGTGACATAGAGGCAGGAAGGGAGCACAAGCTGCCGAAAAAAATGGTGCCAACACACTTGCTCTATGCAGGGTCACTGCAAACCTTCAATTTGAAAAACAAAACAAAACAAAACAGTATCTAGAAGTACAATCAAGCGAAGTGCAATAAAATAAGGTGTGTCTGTACTCTGTGTAGGTGGCAATAGTTAAGAAAAAACAGTAACTTAGCATGTGTTGTGCTTTTAAAGAACAAGAATGAAAGGCTGCATTGCACTGTTGCATACATGTGAACACATGTAGACCCACCCATGTACACACGCACACATGCACACACACAGGTACACAGCAGGCCAAGGCAGAATTGGCTTATGCTTCCCTGCTCTCCAAATGAACAAGGGCGTCCTCTGACCATCTGAGATTTATGAAAAAAAAAAAAAATGAACAATGCAAAATGATCCTTGAAATTTGAATAGAACCATCCTCCCTGAGGGAGAGAATGCCTCCTGGCAGCCAGCAGCCCGCATGCAGTAGGTTCTGGAAGACAGTCACCAGCAGGTTGTCTGGTGACTTCAGAAGCTGCAGGCTGCCCTAGCTGTTGTTTATGCAGGAATGTACTGAACCCTACAGAATCCCTTTCTGGGCTGTGAGCCATCAATCCTCAGTGCTCCTTCCCTTCGCCCCACATCTACCCAATACCACACCCTCTCTGCTTTACTTTACTTTCCACCCCTTTCTTTCCACCTTCATTGCCCCACCCTGGTCAGACACCACTGTCTGTTCCATAAACAGTATAACTGCCTCCTTGCATCCTCCTTGGCTGTACTCCAATCCCTTCCCTGCAGAGCATTTGCTTCCAAATTCAAAGCTGTTCAAGCAGCTCCTTGTGTAAAAGTCATGTGTGCTTTCTACTAATGCTAAATGACAAGACAAAAATTTATCTCATCCCGTAAGGATGAGTGGTCTGCCTATTCAGGCCTCTCCACAGGCCTCCTGTGTTCCACCCTCCCCCACTTCCAAATCTACAGTCCAAGAACATGGTCTTTTTATGCTCAGTCCTTCAAATGTGCTCCACTGCCTTCTTCCACAGGGTTCTGCAAGGCCCTCTGACATTTTTGATAAATGCTACCCCTCCTTCAGAATGCAGCTGGGGGTGACATCCTCTGGGAAGCCTTCTTCATTCCATGCTAGACAGGTCTAAGTCTTCCTGTGGCAGGTTATATTTTTCAAAAATGGTCATGGCAATATTTCATGTCCTCCATACTATTCTAGAAACTGGCCACTCACTAGGTTCTGATGTCTGTTTGTCCTCCTCTTGAATTTGGGAAGGATTTTGTAATAGCCACCATAAAAAGGCTACAGTGGAAATTATTTTGTGTGACTTCTAAGGCTGGATCAGAAGAGACAATAGGACTTCCACCTGACTCACTTGCCCCCTTCATCACCCTGATAGGTCTTGGAACACTACTGCCATGCCATGAGGAAGCTGAAGCTGCATGAGGAGGACACATACATAGGGTTCTGGCAACAGCCCTAACACGGGTCTTGACCTATAGCCAGCAGCAACTGCTGGACACGTGAGTAAGTAAACCTTCAGAGGATTGCAGGCACCCAGCTGACACCAAGAAGCCAGAGAGGAGCTATCCTGCCAACCCTGGCCCAAGTGCAGGTTGGAGGGCAAAATAAATATCTTCATTCCAAAGCTCTAGGTCCTGGGTGGTTTGTTACACATTGTAACTAGAATGGAAAAATATTAATTTTTACCTTCTCTTTAAAGTATTTGCTACATACATTTATGTGTGTGATTATTTTTGATATTTACCCTTCTGGAAAGACTGAAGCTTTATGAGAGCAACAGTATCATCAGTTTTGTTCCCCATTCTATTTCTAATACTTAGCACAGTGCATGGCAGATGATACACTCATTCCCAATATATTTTCAAGTTTATTGCACCTTTGTAGATATAAAAAGAGATACAAATTGTTCACTGACTCACACTCATTTAATGCTCACTAGTGTGACTCTATTAGGGATTTGAGTTAGAGATATAGCATGACAGATATAATATGAAGACGTTTTATAACGAAATATGAAGGGATAGAGGAGGGGGCATTTGGATTGGGTTTTGAAGGATGCATAGGAGCTTTCTGATGATGAGCTAGAACTAGGTTTCTAGTGAGGGAAATGGTATATCTGGTTCATGGGGCCCAGAAGCAGTCAGGCTGGGCAAACATTGAAAGGGTGTTCTTCACAGAGGGAAACGTGCCTGGATGGAAAATCCTACACATAATGTACTGATGGTCTTTAGTGCTGACTGTGAATGTTTAGGTTTCTCTCACAAGTGGGAAGTTCTAGAGATGTGGAAGTAGCTGTGGAATGGCCTCAGCTATTGATAGTCCAGGGCTTGGAAAACTGGCTGAGTTTCCTGAATTAGCCCAGGGGAAAGAGAGTGGGGTCAGGACTAGGCAAGTAAAGATAGGAGGTGTGTAGTAAATCAAGATCCACAGATTTTTTAAAAGATTTATTTATTTATGCATACAAGAGCTGGGTACAGGCCAGAGGGACAGGGATTGAAAGAGTTCACAGGAGATAGAGTGGGGAGCAGAACAGGTGGATCAACTGAAATACACTGCTGAGAGGAGCAGCTGCGTGATAGAAGAGGTCTGGTGGGTCATGTGGGTTAACTCCCGGCTGAGTATCTAAAGGGCTTCATATAGCTTCATAGTGCTGAGTCTTAATCCCTTGTGTCACCAGGGAGGCCCAGTGGGGAACCTTAGGATCTTAGGATCTGTCGCAGCCAGTCAGCGTGCTATAGTAGCCCATTAGCAGCCAGACTTGATAGGTACATAGGGTGTGCCTGTGCCTGTAAAGCTTTATTTTGCAGAAACTGAAATTTGGGTTTCATACAATTTTCACATGTCACGAAATGGTCTTCTCTTCTGCATTTTTCCAACTTTAAAAGATTCAAAAAACAAAACAAAACTGAACTGGCTCGTGGGGCCGGACAAAAACAGGCAGCAGGTCTAGGTCTGCCCACTGCGCTCCATAAAGCATTAGCATTTTAATTTTAGGAATAACACCCTATAGAATCTCTCCCCGAGTTCTCTCCTCCTTGAGATTCCAGGCCCCGCCCCGAGGCGGGGTCCGCGCATGCGCCGCTGGCCCTCTGGCGGGGGCGGGGCGGGCCGCGGCTCCGATTCCAACATGGCGCACGCTGGCGGCGGCGGCCCCGGGGGCCGGGGGCTGAGCAGCGCCCGCTGGGGTCGCTCGGGCTCCGCCGGCCACGAGAAGCTGCCCGTGCATGTGAGTGGCGCCCCCGCACTCCCTCGGGGCCCCTGTCGGCCGGTAGCCCCGGGCCGACACCCCTCACCCTGGCCCCTCCCGGCCCCGCCTCGGCCTCCCCACTCCGCGCAGCCCCGGGTCCCCGGCGTCCGACCCCCGACCCATCATTCCTCACCTCGGCCTCTCTGAGGCCCGGCACGTACCCTTCCTCGCCAAAGACCCGCGACCTTCTTCCCCTCACCTTGACCCCTCGGCGGCCCGGTCTTTGCCCTGCCAGGGACCCCTGACACCTTGGCCGTCCAGAGGCCGGACCACTTCTAGGTTAGAAACCCCCAACCCCTTACCTGTGCCGCTGTGAGGCCCTGTCTCTACCCCACAGGGACTCCCGACCCCTCACCGCGGCCTCTGGGAGGCCCTGTGCCTTTTCCGCCAGGGACCCTTTTCCTTGCCGGCACCTTGGCCCCTCAGAGGTTCAGTCGTCACCTTCCCCACCAGAAACCCTGGAATGTCCCCTTCTTCCCAAGACGCCCCCATTCCGCCTCCACAGACTCTGGCCCACTGGGATCCTCCCTTTTCCCCTTCCCCGCAGGTGGAGGATGCCCTTACCTACCTGGACCAGGTGAAGATCCGTTTTGGCAGCGACCCCGCCACCTACAACGGTTTCTTGGAGATCATGAAGGAGTTCAAAAGCCAGAGGTATTCTTGGGGCTCCTCCATACGCCGTGGGTACAATCTGGCTGAGCGAGATGGGAACCCCATCCGGGCCGGGGGACTCAGTGACCTTGTCCAGGTCGTAGAATCTCTGTGAGGTTCAATTTCGGTTTTTTATTTTTAAGAAAGGGGAGTACTCCCCTTGTGGAGCTGTTGTGGGATTTCTGCAAGGGGAGCAGGACAGGGGGAGGTGAGTGGAAAAAACACAAGATCAGTTCCTGTCATTACTGTAAATGTTGATGATGAAATTAATTTTGTTCATCAAGGATTTTTAAAAGTTAAGTTTGCTTTTTTCATACCCTGTTTAAAGATGCTATTTGTCTTGATTATTGAGTGTTTTAGCACTCTCTGCCCCTCAGATCTTGACCACAAAGTGAGTATCTCACCTGCCACACACTAATCCAGGCCTATTGGAAGAAGTGTACAAAAAATGCTTAGTAAGGGACCTGGCACACAGAGCACTTAGAACACATTAGTTGTTCTTGTAAGCACCCACTCGAGGGCCACCATCATCCCCTTGTTTGACAGGAGACTGAGAGTCTTGGCAGGAAACCCCTTCCCCCTTGAATTCTTATACAACTCCCATGCTTGCAGGGCTTTGGTATTTATGCTTTGCCATCAGGTATTTATGCATTGCCATGACAAAGGATCAACACCTTTGTCATAGTTGACCCCTGATTCACATGAAAGGGAATTTATCACATTGTTTACAGAGCTTTGGCCTCCCTTCACATCTTAGAGTCCAGGACTTGCAGTCAGCTCTCCTGACTTTTTCAGAACTCAACACACATCCTTGGAGTGTTTGGGGAGTTGTGCATTGTAAATAAATATTTGATGAGTCCAAGAGGACTCAGGGAGCCCAGTCTAACAACTTGGGAAGTTGATTGCCTTTGGCATATTACTCGGTCACATTTTAGGGTGCTTCCTTGTCAGTCGAGAAGTTTGTTACATGGCATTGTCGAAGGAACTAGAAGTGGATTTCGCTTTCAGTTTGCCCTCAAATACACTCTCGCCCACTGAAGTCCTTCTCTGTTCCAGCATTGACACCCCTGGAGTCATTCGACGTGTTTCGCAGCTCTTTCATGAGCACCCTGACCTCATTGTTGGATTCAACGCTTTCCTTCCCCTTGGGTACAGAATTGACATTCCCAAGAATGGCAAGTTAAACATCCAGTCACCTCTGTCAAACCAGGTATGCCACTGCAGTGGTTTGAGTGATATTCTTGTGACATGGAGCCTGGTAGTGCTTGCCTCCTGTATTGCATGGCTTGAAAGCCGGTGATGATTCCTTGTCTAGATGAACTAATGTCTCCCAAATCAAATCAGAATACTTCATAACACCTCCACAGATAGCCCTCTGTGTCCCAAATTGATTCATTTGGACAATTTGGATCAAGAGTGGATGTGTTTGTGTCAGGGAGGCATCTTTCTAACATAATTTTAGGTCCTGTAGTAATAAACAGAGTCCGTGGCCACCAGAGTCTCAGCTGGATGCTCGCCCTTTGTGCACACCAGGCAGGCCACCCTTATCTTTAAGTGTATGATTGCTCCGACTGCCCTGGTGTCACCTCCAGTGTGAATAGATACTTTCATTGTTGCTGTGCTCATTTAATTGCAGACAGGGTCATTGGCTAAGCTCAAACCATGGTTCCTTCTTTCTCTGTCTGCAGTCCCTTCTTGCTTAAGCTCATCAGCCCCCTATGAAAAAGAAAGCCTGTTTGAGCTTTGTCTTTTTTTTTTTTTCTCTTTTCCACCTCAGGTCTATTGCCATTTAAGGCATAATGCTTTGCTGTGGGGGGCTGTCCGATATGTTGGGGCATCTTTAGTAGCATCATTGGCCTCAACCCACTAGTCCTTCATCCCATGGAAATAGCAAAAAATGTCACCAGACATTGCTGGGTGTCTTCTAAGGGAGGAACTACCTCCATTTCCTTTCTCCCTCCCTCCCACCCTCAGACTCCCTCAACAACCTCAGTCTCTGAGACATAGTAAGGGAGCGAAAACTTACTGCAGGAAACATTTTGTAGGTTTCTGATAAAAAAAAATTGCCAAGAGGTGCATCAGTTCCTAGAGGGTCAGGATTTAGAAAGAGAGCAGTAGTGACTGCTTGCACTCCAAGGGGGACTTGTATATCATTCCTGCCTGCTCCACTTAAGGACCACTCCACCATCAGCACGTTGCCTCATTAAAGCCCAGGAGGGGCAGCTTGGTTTTAAAAAGGAACTTGGAAGCTTACTACTGCTGAATTCCAAAGAGCTTGCATTTCACATTTGCAATTGGAGCCCTAGGATCCAGATGTGTGGGGCTTTGTGCCCTCAGACGATGAAAGCATTAGTGCGATTAATCTTTAGAACAATCACAGTTTCCATTGTGCTCTAAGAGCTGGAGCCAAAGACCTAAATTGCACTCCCCAAGTGGAAATCGTCTTTCTTAGTTCCTGGCTATTGGAGTAACTATCTGGCAGCTCTTCATATGAACTACCCATGCTAACATAGCATTCCCTTAAATAGCCTTGGGGTCCCTGCTGTTATGCACACACCTTGTGGGTTGCTATACCAGTAAGAGTAAGGAAGCAGCCAAATGTAGGCCCCTCTCTCAGCAGGAGACACACATTCAGGGCACTCGCCAGCCCACCCACTTTCAGTCAGCACTGCAAACCTGCTAGCACCCAGCCCTATTCATCACTTGGGGCTGGTATTTGGACAGCTACATGATGGCCACGCACAAGATATCCTCCTGCCTCACTGAGAGTCTAAATGGGGCTCCCCACATAAAATGCCCTGCTGATTTGTTTTTTTGGATTTTTGTCTGCAGTTTCACTGTTTTTGAAATACAGCTTTGTTTTTATTTTTCATCTCCTTGTGTGTTTGCAACCCATGAGGTATAACTCATAAGTACTGAGACAGACATGAGGGAATCCCAGGCTTTGAGGATCTTTTATTGCGGGGGGGTTTCAGTCTCAGCACTACCATGATAAGGGCTGACTACTGTGCCTTGTGGGTGCTGAACAGTATCCCTTGCCTCCACACACCTGATACAATGGCACCTCCTCCTCCAGTGGGACAACCTAAAATGTCACCAGATGTTACCAAGTATCCATGGGGACAAAGCCACCAGTTAGAACACTCAAGAATAACAAGGACAAGTACCATGATGAGGACCAGGGACCATGCAGAAAGAATGTTTTTCCTGGGGCTGCGGCCTCCCCAGTCTTGTCACACTGGTTCTGGTCATCCAGGCCTCAATGGTGATGCTTTCTCCTCAGAGCTCCTTACTCACACCCCTATTTTGTACTTTTCAAAATAGTAGAGCTCAGAAAAGAAATGTGGAAACCCACCTTTTTAGTTTTCCCACCTGTGGAAACTGAGTCCTGCAGATTGGGTATTCATCATCTGTCTTGGTACAACTGTGTCCTTGTATGTGCCAGGCACATGTCAGAGAACAGAGCCACTGAATGTCCCAAAAAGTGATGAATCTCAGTTTAGGGGTCTCACTTAGGGAAGTCCCTTTCCCCTGGGAACCTGCTTTTTTATGTGTTACTGGAATAAGCCAGGAAGAGGTAGAGCAATAAACCTTTGGGTGCAGCCTATAATATGAGGGATGCCATTACATTCCAAGGGAGACCTACATTTTCTAGTAGAGAGTCACTTAGCCATCTAGCAAATCACCTCACGTCTGTCTCAGTCCCTACAAAGCAAGAGTAGCCCACCCAGTCCTAAGATCTGCCCAGGGTCCCAGCTTGTGAGGTCCTCGCTTGGTGGCACATGAGAAGCAGGTGGCTAGAGGTTTGGGGCATGTTTCAGTTTGGGCATAGAGGCCTAGATGGGAAAGTAGGTGTGCTTGAGGTGGGGGGGTGGGGGGTGGGTAAGTGTGTACAACAGGAAATCACTGGAGTTGGGAGAAGCAGGGGAAAGGGTGAGAAAGCACCAGGAGTCTGAGAAGCCAGAGAAAGATTCTTTTCCAGAGAAAAGCCACTGTGACTGCTTTCTGGAGGGGGATTAAGGGGCAAGAGAGGATGTGGGAGGCTAGGGAGAGCCTGCTGTTATCCAGGCAGAGTGGCTGGTAATGCAGCCCGGGGTGGGGGGGGCAGTGCTAGAAGGTTAAGGGGATGACAAGATGCTTGGGCCTCTGGGCGAAGATGGCTCTGATGTGAGCAAGACCCAGAACAATGGGGGCAGGGGCTACTCTGGAGTGTGCCTTTCGATATTTAAGTGTCTCTTAAATATCCAAGTGGGGCTTTGTGTGGACTCAGATACCTGAGGGACTTCGCAGGGCCATGTCAAGTATTCAGGAGGTCTTTCTGACTGCCTGGGTAAAGCCACTCAGGGCAGAGAAAAGACTGGTGATATGCTGGAAGGTTTAGAGCAGAGGTTGGCAAACTGTTACCTCTAGATAGAAGACTGCTGGTTTTTGTATAGCTGGTGGTTTTTACATTTTCCAGTGATTACTTAAAATAATTTTTTTTTAATTGTGGTAATAGTCACTTACCATAAAATTCCTTTTGATAGCCATTTTACAGTATAGAGTTTAGTGTTTCCAGTTTATTTACAATATCATCCAACACTGTCATTGATTCCGAAACATTTCTGTCACCCCTCCCAAAGGAAACTATACTTGCCCCTCTTCAAACTGCCTTCTGATCATGGATTTGACCGTTCTGGATATTTCGCATAAATGGATTCATATATAATGGTTTCTGTCTGTTTTCTCCCACTCAGCAGCATGTTTCTGGTTTATCTGAGTTGCAGCGAGTGTCAGGGCTTTACTCCTTGTTATGACAATGGTCCTCCCCTGTGTGGCTGGACCATATTGTGTTCACCCTTCACTCATTGACACTTCACATTTCAGCAGTTGTGACTAGTGCTTCTGTGGATGTGTGGGCAAGGATTTATGTGAGCACTTGTTTCCAGTTCTTTTAATACCTAGGAGCAGAATTACTAGGTCACATGCTAAGTGCATTTAACTAAATGAAAAACCATCAGACTGGGCCACAGCAGCCACCCCGTTGCTCTCTGGCCCTTCTGCAAGCCTGGCCTGAGGAGTGGTTCTCCGTCTTGCACAGGGCTCATTCCAGGAATTGGAGTGGTGGGAGTTTAGTTGGAGCACTCGGCCTCTACTAAAGCAAACCACAGCTCCAGGGCTACTTTCTCCCTCCCTCTGCCCCTACCTGGCTCCTTTGGCACCTTTCATGCCAAACCTGTGCCCCTCTATACCTGCAGGGAATAAGCGTGTTGACTTCTATGAGCCTAACAAAGGAAACTGCCAAGAATATCTCAGTGGATTCTGTGCTGAGAAGTGATGTTTAGAAGTGTGGCTGCTCTCAGTTGTGTATCTGCTTTCCTCATCTCACACTTTCTAGAGCTGCCTCTATACCCACTGTTATGGCCTGAATAGGGTACACTCCCAAATTCTTATGTTGATGTCCTGTCCCTGTAAGTACCCAGAATGTGACTATATTTGAAGATAGGGTCTTTAGAGAGGAAATTAAGGTAAAATGGGGCTATTAGGATGCCATAGTCCAACCTGAGGGATGGTTGAGAAGACAACGAACATATGAAAAAAGCCCAGGAATGCACGTACACAGAAGGCTGACCATATGAACCAAGAGGCCTCAGGAAAGATCAGTCCTGCTGGCACCTTGGTTTTGGCCTTCCAACCTCCAGAGCTGACACAATAAATGGCTTGTTATGCAAGCTGCCCTGTCTGTGGTATTTTATTGTGGCAGCCCCTGAAGTCTAGTCCCCTGGATGATCATGGTGCTTGGCAAAGTATGCAGCAGTGGCGTGGCTGCCACTGGAACCTCCAGAGGGTGGTTGGTGCCCGGTGCTGTGCTGTGCTGAGTAACACAGGCAGTAGAAGTAGACTTGATTTTGTTCCTTCATTTGTTCATCTGATCTCCCCAAACAAAGTGCTGTTCTAGGCTTTGGGGTACAAGAAGTGGACAAAATAGAATGGGCCACTGTCAGGGTGGGTGGGCCAACAATGATGTGAGTAAAATATGCTACCTGTAGGAAGGTGGTGCATGTTTGGAGAAGAATGAAGTGAGAAAGGGGTTCCAGGGACTTTCTGGGAGACAGGTCATTTTTGTTTAGCATGGTACAGTTCTGGAAGACTTGCTTAGGTGTCTGACCGAAAGGATCCCCACCTGCTGGAGACGAGCCCCCACGTGCAGAGACCGGCAGGTTGCTGAGGGTCACTCCTGGCAGCCCAGCTTTTATCAGTGGGGCAGCAGTCATATTCAGAACTACCCACAGAATTCCAGTGTAGAACATAAATGTCATGGTGGGGGTGGGGGTGGCTTGGCCCTGTCTTGCTATGAGCTAGTATTCCTGGTGCACAAGGGGAGGTATGTCTTTTTTGCTTTTTTTTTTTTTTAATGAGGAAAAAAGCATACAAGTAGAGGGCATGGTTGACAGGTAAGAGGTTGTCCTTAATGACTGTCCTGGGGCTTAGCAGCAAAAGTTGCAAACTCCAGGTCCCCTCAACCCCAGTCTGGTCATCCTTACCTGCAGGGCCCTCCTATTCCGTACATCCTGAGTTGCCCTATCTCCGCTGACAGCAGCACCTTTCAGCATGAAAACACTTGCTGAGATGGACTGGCAGTGGTTTGGAAGGTTTCTTTTATCAATAGCCCAAAATTCTATTCTGAAAGGATTGAGTATTTTGATTTTTGTAAATAACTCCTGAATACAAATCTTTCAAAATACAGCATGTTGGTTAGACTTCTGTGTTCTTTCAATCAATATGGAAGATTGGGATGGAGGTGAGTTCATAAGATTTACTTAGGATAGCCCACAGACACCCAGGGGGATTACTGTCTGCAGGTTTCCTGTGACTTCCCTCCCTCCAGACCCCTCCACACGTAACCTTTCCTACATCTAAGTGAAACCCTCAACTTTGTGCTTGATTTGGCTTGTTCTCAGAAAGAAGTTCCACCTTTGTTTCTTAGTCTCTTTTGGGTGTCAGACCAACTAACTCACTGTGTGTTGTTGTCAGGAGAATTCGCACAACCACAGCGACTGTGCTGATAGCCTCAAACAGCAGATACCATACAAGGAGGACAAGCCTCAGGTGCCCCTGGAGTCGGATTCCGTGGAATTCAACAATGCCATCAGCTATGTGAACAAAATTAAGACACGTTTTCTAGACCACCCAGAGATCTATAGATCGTTTCTGGAGATACTGCACACATACCAGGTAGGGATCTGGGCCACACTTCTATGTGGGTGTTTGTGGTGACACCCACTGTTAGGTGCACTGTTAGGTGCATCAGAAGCATTCCAATTTTCTTGTCTAAATTCATGAACTCCTGTTACATTCTCACTAGCTTTTTTTGGGGGGGGGGGCGAGTATTTTCTATGCTTTTACTGCACTGAAAAATAGATACCAAAATTTGTCTTTTTAACCATTTTTTTTTTTTGTTTTATTTATTTATTCATATAGAACTGGGGTACAGGCCAGAGATGTGGAGGGTGAGAGGATTCACCAGAGACAGAGCGGGGAGCAGAACAGGCAGATCGACGAAGTACACTGCTGAGGGGAGCAGCGGGCGGGCCAGGAGAGGTCTGCCACGCCATGTGGTCACCTCTGGGGCAGGCGGGAATCGAACTCTTGAGGAAGTGGCTTTTAGATTCTCAGTGCGGTGCTTTAACCCGCTGCGCCACCGGGGAGGGCCTTTTTAACCATTTTTAAGTGTGCAGTTCTGTGGTATTAAGCACATCCACCTTCCATCTCCAGAACTTTCTTTTGTTCCCAAAATGAAACTCTGTCCCTATTAAACACACACTCCCCATGTCTCCCGCAGCCCCTGGCAACCACCAGTCTGTCTCTGTAGATTTGACTCTTCTGCATATAAGTAGAATCACACAGTATTTTTCCTTTTGTGACTGGCTTATTTCACTCAGCATGATGTCCTCCAAGATCATCAATGTTGTAGCATATGTTAGATTTTCTCCCTTTTAAAGGCTGAATATTATCCCATTGTGCGAATGGACCACATTTTCCTAGTTATTTAGGCATTGACGGACACTTGGGTTGCTTCTACATTCTGGCAATTGTGAATAATGTTGCTATGAACGTGGGTGTAGAAATAGTTTAGTTTTTATTTTAATTTGTTCCTTGAGGCACCAGTATACCCATGAAAGGAAACACACATTAGAGATAATGAAAAAAGAACCTAAGAAGATGGTCTTTTTATGGATGACTTACTATGTAGACAGCACAGCTGCCCACTGTTTATTCTGATTGCTTTATGCTCTGTGCCCAGTGCTGGGGCAAGAGAGGACCGGTGACCACTACCTGAGGGCTTCATCCAGTAATAAAAGAAGCCTAGATGATTGGGGTAGAAAAGAGGGCTGTGTGTAGAAATATGTTGGCGTGAGTGGGTGCCAGTCCTATTGGGGGTCAGGTAGAGAATATTTAATCAGCTAAAACTATTAGACAGATGACTATGGAAGAAAAGTGGATTCACTTGGTTCCAGGAATAGCCTGTGCAAAGGTCCAGGAGTGAGGGCAGACACTTGATGAGAGATACAGGCAAAGAATTTGGATATCGTCCTCACCCAGGGATTTTTGGCTTCTTCAAAGATTCTGTGGGATCATCACACCTTAGAGGTATAAGGATTGATATAAGACCAAGTAGTGTCTCTGGGAGCTGGAGAAGTCAAGCTTATCACAGTCAGAGTGATGGACTCCAAGCTCAGAGAAAGCTTGAAGGGCCAGCTAGGACTCTAGGTCCTCCAGCCAGAGCCCCTGGGATTGATGTGGAATACGGATGGCCTGGGCCTCAACCTCGCAGTGGCCAGCATCTGCTTTAATGAGGTTTTCCCTACTCCCTGCCACACTGCAACTCCCAGCTGAATTCAGTTTGTTCAGGAGAGTCTGTAGTTATGACTTTTTGTGAGAATTATCTAGATTTTTTTTTTTTTAACAGACACCAAACAGGTCAGGGCATGCAGTACCAGGTAAGGCTGCCATATGTTACTGTTTTTCAGTCTCTTGGTTCGGTTAGCTCTGCTCCCTACCACATTAGACCCGACCCTTACCTCCTTGTACATTAAGGTTTAATCTATAAAGTGCCCTCCCCCCTTGCCCCCCAGGTCACTGGTTGAAACTCAGTACTAGTTCAGGTCAGTGAGGGCAGCTGTTGTCTAGTCCATAACTTCATAACTACATCCTGCATGTGCTTTGATGAGCAAGGTCAGTACTGTCCTACCCCACCCTTCAAATTCACACTAAGCAAGGACTGGGATCAGGGCACAGTACTCAAAAACCGTCTTAGCAACATAATAAAAGAAGACAAGCTAAAAACATTAGTGCTGCTGTACAGAATAACATGAATCCTAAAGCAGTTCCAGCCCTTGGTATTGGAAGAGATCTGAAGTCATTTGTGGGTATGAGGGTAGGAAGGTGGCAACCTCTGTGTCCTTGGGAAGAAGCTTCCAGAAGTAGGACAGGACACTATAATCCCAGATGGGGTCTCAGGTGACTCCTAACAGCTGAGGCAATGCTAGACGTTGAGGGGTGTATGGGGGCAGCTCTCTGTGTCTCTGAAGTTGGGCAGTTGGGCGCAGTTCTCTGTGCTCATCCATTGTTGCTTTGGGCAAAATGCCAACAAATGCAAACCCCACACATTCAAATTGTTCACCAGGACACCTGTTAATGCAGTCAGACTTGTGTGTTCGTAACAAGTTCTAGAACAGCACAGACTGCTTCTGCAAGAGGATTCTGGAAAGAGCATTCCAGAGTCGGGGCATGAGTGCATTATGTTTTCAAGCAGCTGGTGCCAGGTTTCCCTCTACCGGGTGCCCCTCTTCCTATCTGCCATGTGGTTTGAGAATACCTACTTCCCATGTCCGCAACGGAAATCACAGCCTTTTCATCTTTCACAGCACTACTGAGTGCTGCTTTAAATTGTATTTCTTAAAACATCTCTCAGTTTGCCCTTGTTTCATGTGTAGGCAGCCTGTATTTATTTTCTGAATTGTGTGGTCTTCGTCTACTGGCTATTGTGGACTCTACAGGTTGATTCTCCTTCCTGAGTCCTATCTCTTCCACAGGGACATGCTGAATGTCACAACCTGGGCTAATGGCTTGTTCCTTGGCTAACTACTCCTTTTCCCTTTCTGGAAAATCGGCAGAAGGAGCAGTTAAGCACGAAGGGCCGGCCCTTCCGCGGCATGTCTGAAGAGGAGGTGTTCACTGAGGTCGCCAACCTCTTCCGGGGTCAGGAGGACCTGCTTTCCGAGTTTGGACAGTTCTTGCCTGAAGCCAAGAGGTCTCTGGTGAGTACAGAGCTTCCACCTGGCCAGGGAACCCTGTGCCTCAAGGCCACCCCCAGGCCAGGCCAGGTTTGTCTGCCTCTAGGGTTACTGTGGGATCTCCCAGAAACCACATGGTGTAGACATCCTGTCAGATCCTCCAAAGGGCTGCTCTGTATAGACAGAGCAGGGTGCCAGGAAGGTTTGGGAGATCAAGGTCATTCCCCCCATGGAGATCCTACTTGCAGCAGGACCCTGTGGGCAGTAGTTCTTGGGGGCTCTCGCACATCGTCTGCTTTTCTGTAGGGACCCAGTAGGGGGAACTCAGGTTTGATAGTGACTTAGGTAGGGGACACACAGCAGGGAGAAAGGCTGACAGGCTACACTGTCAGCCTTTCTCCCTGCTGTGGCCTCAGCCCTCCTGGCTTCCTTTCACTATCTATTTTTCTTTTTCCTATGAACTTTTTTTTAAAAAAAATTTTTATGAAGTAAAACTTACATAAAATTCACCATTTTAAAGTGAACAAGTCAGTGACATTCAGTGCAGCTGCCATGATGTATAACCACCTCTGTCTAATTCGTGAACATTCTACACCCCCAAAAAAGACCCTGTACCTCATTCCTCATGCCCCTTCCTCAGTACCTATATAACCACTCATATGCTTTCTATCTGGACTTGCCTGTTCTAGGCATTTCCTGTGATGGTCACATACTAGGTGGCCTTTTGTGTCTGGCTTCTCTCACTCAGTATCATGTTTTCAGGTTCATCCTCCTGGCATGTGTCAGGGCTTCACTCCTTTTGTGGTTGATGATGTTCTGATGTGTGGGTAGATCATGTTGGTTATCTCTTATCTGTTGTTTCAGGACTTAAGCCATTTTTATATCTGAATAATACTCTACAGTGTGAATGGATTTCAGTGTGTTCATTCATTTGTCCATTTATGGACATTTTGGTCATTTGTATTTTGGAGGCACTATGAATAGTTCTGCTGTGAATTTTTGTATAAAGAATTGTTTAAACATCTGTTTTCAATTCTTTGGAATCTGTACCTAGGAGTGGAATTACTGGGTCATATGGAAATTCAATGTTTAACTTTTTTGAGGAACTGCCAGCATGTTTCCACAGTGGCTGCACCATTTCATGTTCTCACTAGCCATGTTCTAGGGTTGCATTTTGTCTGCCTCCTCACCAACACTTTTCTATTTTGTTAAGTCCAGCCATTCTAATGGGTGTGAAGTGGTATCTCATTATGATTTTGATTTGCATTTTCCTAATAACTTACAGTATTGAGCATCTTTTCATGTGCTTGTGATTTCTTATGCTTTTATATTGTCTTTGGAGAAATGTCTATTTCAGTTCTTTGCCTGTTGTTCAGGTTGCCTTGTTGTTGAGTTGTAAGAGTCCTTTAATTATTCTGGACATTACACCTTTATCAAATGTATTCCTCCATTTTTCAGATTGTCATTTCATTCTTATATTCTTTTTTTTAAAGATTTATTTATTTATGCATACAGAACTGGGGTACAGGCCAGAGGTTCAGGACGGCAAGAGGATTCACTAGAGACAGAGTGGGGAACCAACAGGCAGACTGATGAAGTACGCTGCTGAGGGGAGCAGCGGGCGGGTGAGGAGAGGTCTGCTGTGCCATGTGGGTCAGCTCCCTGGCCGAGGATCAAACTCATGCTGAAGTGGCTTTGGCTTCTTAGTACTGTGCTTTAACCCGCTGTACCACCAGGGAGGGCCCTCATTCTTTTATTCTTTAACGCACATACATTTTTAATTTTGTACATTCAGTTTATTTTTTTCTTTTGTTGTTCATTCTTTCAGCGTCAAATGTAAGAATCCATTGTTAGATCTGAAGTCATGAAAGTTTCCCCCTATGTTTTCTTCTAATAGTTTAATGATTTCCGGTCTTTGATGTGTTTTGAGTTAACTTTTGTATATGGTATGAGCTAAGGGGTCGAGCTTCATTCTTTTGCACATGGGAATCCAATTGTCCCAGTACCGTTTGTTTAAGAAAATGTATTATTCCTGTTGAATCATCTTGTTACATTTGTATGAATTCAAGTGACCATAGTTGTAAGGATTTGTTTCTCACTCAGTTCTAATCCATTGATATCCATTTCTGTCTCCAGTATCATTTTGTTTGGATAATGGTATTTTACAGTAAGTTCAAAATCAGAAGTGAGTCTTTCAAATTTGTTCTTTTTCCAGGTTGTTTTGGCCATTCAGGGCCCCATGCAATTTCATGAATTTGAAGATGATCAGCTTTTTCATTTCTTAAAAAAAAGGCTAGTGGGATTTTGATAAGGACTGTATTGAATCTTGATAACTTTGGGGAATACAGATGGTTGCAGTCTTAATAATGGTCCGACTTGACAGTATTTCCACTTCACAAAGCGGTGAAAGCAGTGTGTGTCAGTAGAAGCCGCAGTGCTGTTCTTGTTCTAGACAACAGCAGCAAGACACAGCTTCCAGTCAGTAATTTTTTGTTTACAGGATTCAATTCATGGTGTGTTAATTAGGACATAACCCCACTGAAGATTTTTACAACACTGTCTTCAGTCCCTGAACACAAGACATTCTTTCAGTTATTTATGTCTTCTTTATTTCTTTCAGCTATATTTTGTAGTTTTCAGTGTAGACATCTTGAATCTCCATGGTCAGATTTATTCTCAAGTATTTTATTTTTCGTCCTATTTTAAGTGAGCTTATTTTCTTAATTTCATTTTTGAATTATTTGTCATTAGTTTATAGAAACACCAGTGAACTTTGTGTGTTGGTTTTGTTATTCTTTACTTTGCTAAGTCTATTTAACTAATGATTTTTTTTTTAACTGTAATGATTTTTGTGGATTTGTTAGGATTTTCTATATATCATGCCACCTGCTGGTAGAGATAGTTTTTCCTTTGTCCTTTCCAGTTTGGATGGCTTTCATTTCTTTTTCTTTCCTAAAAGCTCAGGAAAATTCTTCCATTCCCCATCTTCCATATAATGTGAGCTGAGGGTTTCATAGACATCATTTATCCGGTTGAGGAGTAGCTCTTCTAGTCCCAGTTTGGTGAGAATTTCAATCCTCTTTTCCTTTCAGCCCCTAATGACCACTGGGGTGTGAGCACATGAGAACCCCCAACCTCCATGCATCCCCACCACCTCTCCCAGGTTCCACTTCTGAATAGAGATGCCGTAGGAGGTCAGATCTGAGGGCTGCAGGTCTTGGAGGGTTGGACTGAGGGACTGGGCTGGGGGTGGTGAGGGAGTCTTGAGTTGGGACCTGACAAGGCAGGCAGCAAACAGTGCAGTCCCACATGTGCGGGATAGAGTGCTGACCCTTGGCCAGGATTCCTCCCAGAAGCACCTTCATACTCAAAGTCAGAGAAGCTCTGTGTCATCTCTGGGGCAGACATCAAGTCCTGCAGCTATAGCCCATCCTCCAACCTTCCTGGTGCTTTGGGTGTCCTCGGGGGTTATAAGAGCCCTTTTGAGCACCAGCTTGGGCTATGGTACTCTCTTGGCCTCTTTGTGTGCTGCAGGTGGGCATGAGCTAGCTGCTCACCTCCTGGGCCTTGTTTCCTGCTTTCTTGCCTAGGGAATCAGTGACCCTCTTGTTCAGATAGGGAATCAGCAGTCTGCTTATGGTGCTTCCTGCAGACCTGACATGTACATGGTGCTTCAAAAGAGTACTGCAGTTTTGCAGAAATCAAGCATGTCATTCTGTACTGCCAACAGTGACCCTCCCCCTTCCCCCCACCTCCCCCGAATGTACACCTGTGAGGGCAGAGTGTCCCTCTGTGTCCCCAGGCCCATTGGATGCCCTTAGGCCCCTACCCTGGCGTCCAGATTTCTTTTCCAAGTCAACGGTCTGCCTCTTTGTGTCTCTGAAGTTCAGAACCCACCTTGATCCTTTTTTTTTTTTTTATTTTTTTGCGTAGAACTAGAGTTTAGTGTAAACCACCAGGGAGGCCTCCCCTTTTTGATTCTTTTCTCCCTTATCCCAAACTTGTTCTTTGTGGTCTGATTATCATTCCGCCCTCCTCTCTGTACATTACTGGTCGCCAAAGACTCCTAACTTTAGTTCCAGTGGCCACATGGCCACAGGGAGCAGGGGTCTCACTGCCATCCTTCCAGTTGCTCCCTTGTGAGTTATAGTCTCAAAGTGTTAGGCTCAGCCTTCTTTGTCTCACTGTGAAGCCCCAGCTTGCCCCTTCATGTGCTGGGTCGGTCATCTCTGGGTCCCATCCTCTTGGATCTGGTTTTGCATCTCAGCTCTAATCTCAGTGTTAGCGACTCTTCTCCTGAACCATGACTTTGCAGAGCCATCACTAAAGGAGCTGAATGGTATAGGAGGACCATGGCCTCAGGGGCGAAAGGCTGAAAGATGTGGCCAAGTCCTAGACCAGCTTTTGCTGCCCTGGCAGGAGCAGGAGCCAGGATAACACTGCACATCCCAGGGAGGCTCAAGAGCCATTGGCCTTAACAGGTGGTGCAGTTCCTGAAGCAAGGGCTCATGGTAGCATATCTGGTTGTGTCAGACTTTGTCACCTTTTTCCTGTGGAACCTGGCAGGTCTTCTAGCCTCCTGCCTCATCTACAAATGGTTATGGAGGTGTTTCCTCCAGGTTCGTCAGAGGATTCTTTAGTAAAGCGTCTGGCCAGGGAGAGCCAGGACTCCTTTGCTGGCTGCAAACACGTCCACAGAGTCGGGAAAGTGAGTGAGGAACCCTGTCTGAGGACATGGTATACCACACAGGGACACTCAGTACCGGTAAGCCTGGCAGTCCACAGTGCCTGCCTAAACCTTGCTGTGCTGTGGTCTGGGCAGCCATAGGCCCTTGGGTTTTGTCAGGGCAGGAGGAGTAGGGATGGGGGTGAGGGGGCTCTGCGCTGGAAGCTCCCCCTGGTGGGCACAAGTCAGCATCTACAGGTGGACACTCTCGGAGATGCCCTAGAAAGGTAAGCCTTTTCCACAGAATACTAGCAGTGGTATTTGCTATCAAGTCAGCACTGTTTTTAAGTGTATTTTTAGGTAACTAGGGTTATCCTTGTACATTTTTTAAAATTGACTTAGTCTTTATAATTAAAAAATCCCACCTATAGTTACTATAGAAAATATCCTTTATATTAAATTTCCTATTTCTGTTAAAACTACAGGAACCAAAAATGAAACTTGATATTATTCTAATTAAGGTTAACCATTTGACCTTGATCCAGAGGGGTTAATAAACTTCTGTAAGGGGCCAGCCACAACGATCTTAGGCTTTGTGGACCAGCAGGTCAACAAGTCTTGAACCAGACACCAGTGAATGGGCATGGCTGTGTGCCAATAAAACTGGTTATTCACAATAAGCTAAGCATTTTGAATATGCTGGGCCCCAGGCCTTCGGGCGTCCAACTAGTGCACACATTTACAAGTTGGGACATTTAACAAAAAAGTAGGAACTGTCTAACTGTTAGGGGAAGGTAAGTGATCTCTCTGGCTGGGATGATGTGACAGGATAAGCAGTGGTTTCCCCTTGAGGTCCACAATCCCCCTCTCTGCTCATGTCATAGTGACCCTTGTGTGTCTCTTCAGGAAACATCATATGTAGCTGTTCTAGGAACTAGAAAAAAGAAATACCAGTTGAGAATTTTTCCACTTAAGATGCCCTCCTTCCCCAAGGGACAGGTTTTGCCTGTGGTTAAATGGTAGACCTTTATTGTTTTAACAATACATAAATAGTCATGGAAAAAAATCACACATTAGTAAGGGTATCAAGTATGAAAAGTTGTCCTCAGTTTACCATTACATTCCTCAGTTAAGCACTCTTAAATATATTTTGTGTCTTTCCAGAAATATCCTCTGCATGTGCAAACACATTCATCTTTTAAAAAAATAAATGGCGTGCTGTTTATTCTGTCCCTAGGGCTTGTGGGTTCCCCGCCTACCCCACCCCCTTTTTTTTTTTACATAACAGTATATCAGGTACATGACACAGAGATACCTGCTCATCTGAGAGTTGCTCGCTGCTTTGTATACACCAGGACTTTTTCACCTGTCCACACTTGGAACTGGCAACATGCCTTCTGTTGTGTTTCTGAACCAACTTCTGTGCTAGGACAGAAAGCATGGTTGGGTTATAGGGATTGTTCAGAACATCGTGTGGGGCCTTATCTTGTCTTACAGAAAAGATGTGGTCTGTCTGCCTTTCCCCTTCCTGCTCTAGCTTTAGGGAACCTTCAGAGAAATGCAAAGCCTCAGTAGATTTTACTAGAACCATTCTTTGTAATTATTGTTATGAATACCCTGCTTGGGATGAGTATCCTTAACTTCATGGTTAGGTTGGCCTCAAGCCTGGTAAGATGACCTCCCACCTAGTGATTGCCCCAAAGATGCCATTTTCTCTTTCACAGAAAGGAACACAGACTGGGCCCCCCCCAAGGACCTCCCCCCTCCCCAACTTCCTCATAACATTCTCTTTGTACCCAAGCAGTGTGTGAACCAGTCCTCCTGCCTGAAATGCCTTTCCTTTGTTTGGTGCTATTGAACATACAGTCAGACCTGCATTGTCAGTGGCCTGCTGGGTGACACCTACCCAAAGGCCCAACTCTAGGTCTCTCCCCACCCCCAGCCCTTCTTGTCTCCATCTGGACCCTCATCCACAGGGGCTTCGAAGAGCCCCTCCCTGCCTCATGGTGCTACCCCATGATGATCTGGATACTTGGTCTCTCCTCCATTAGACGGGAGGCACCTTGGGGAGGGTCATCTTGCATGCAGGCATGACCTCTGGCCTCTGGCAGACAGTGTGCCGGGACCCTAGGCTCAGCAGAGGCAGTCCTGTGTGATCCTGGAGATCAGCATTGCGGCCTGGGTGTTTCCCAGTGCTATTCACCTCTCCTATGTGTATCCTCAGTTCACAGGAAATGGGCCATGTGAAATGAACAGTGTCCAAAAGAGTGAACACGAGAAGAATCTGGAACACAGCAAAAAGCGCTCCCGGCCCTCTCTTCTGCGTCCTGTATCTGCACCTGCCAAGGTAACCCTTGACCGTGGGGTCTAGCCTTACCTGTAGGTGACCCAAGGAGCAAGTGCAAAGCCCTGCTTGCCAGAGCCGTTGTGAACCTTCATCTGTCTTGAAATTCACCAGATGTGGGACCTTGGGACCTTGGGATGTGGGCCAGCTCTAATGTGGTCATTCACAGAGCTCCCTGGCTCTTGAGTGTGTCATGAGGAGTGCGCTCTCCTGTGGAGATGCACTGTGTTGCTCAGGCTCTTTTTCTTAACTTCACAGTTCTTTCACTGAGGACTACTACACAAGGCACCCTACCTAGGCGGGAAAGGATGAGATCCAGTTACTGTTCCACGCACTACCCTAATTCCATCATTCCTCGTGTAGTTACTTATTGACTTTCTTCCTTAAGGAAAATGTTTCTCTTCATCTCCACTTACATAGTTACTTCTGTCGGTCAAAACTCCATCTTATAATCCATGACTGTCAGTTTATTTTGAGGGCCAGCCCTTCTTTATTTGACCAATGAGCCCCGGAAGCTGATTTCTGTCACCTTGTGACATACCCTCATCGTTCCTTAGGTGCTTTAAAAAGGAATTGAACTATGCAGTAGCTTTCTTCATTCCTCAGGAATGTGGCCAAGTTCAGGTCCAAGTGCAGCTTAGAGACAAAAGCTGTCACAAAGTCTTTTAAAGCCTGGTCCTCCCAGTGCTGTCCCCATTCAGTCCCTTTCCCATCACCCTCAAGGCCCACAAGACAATACAGTCAGGGGAGAAATTTCTGATACTGTAACCTAGGGTTCCTCTTCCTGGCTATTCTGATTTCATTGTGCTATCAGGACTTTAAACTGCTGATTTAAATCCCAGATTGTGGGTGGGGAGGTCTTGTAACCTTCACCCTATACCAGGTAATAGAGGCCAAGCTGGGCAGTCCTTAGAGGTTCATGCACAGGAGTCCTGGGAAGAAATTAGCCTGCACCTCATGGCAGTTTTGGTGCTAAGACAGAGATGGACGGGAGCCTTGTGGGTTGGCCAGAACATCAATTGTGCATAATTTCTTTCTGCAGAAGAAAATGAAACTCCGTGGCACCAAAGACATGTCCATTGCCACTGTGGGCAAGTATGGGACCCTGCAGGAGTTCTCCTTCTTTGACAAGGTGTGCACTCCAATACCACCAACCACCCCATCCGGCTGACCTGCCCAACTCAGATCTGCAGAACAGAACACTGGAAGTGGGGGGGTTCTGGGAGGCGGGCCCATCCTCCCCCATTCCCCACTCTCACAGCCACAGGCAGTGTAGTTGTCATGGAGCAGGTGGAGTGTGTCACAGATGCAAGTCAGCGGGGTTTGAGGCCACACCAGCCACACCGATGCAGGCACAGTCCCGGGGCCCCCGCCCAGGCCCAGTGGCAAGAGCCAGCAAGGTAACCGTGTGCATAGTCACTCGGTGACTCTGCATACACCACAGGTTGGGCCTGGGGCCTCCTGACTTGCCATCCTCACAGGTACGCAGGGTGCTGAAGAGCCAGGAGGTCTATGAGAACTTCCTCCGCTGCATCGCGCTCTTCAACCGGGAGCTCGTGTCTGGCTCTGAGCTCCTGCAGCTCGTCAGCCCATTTTTGGGGTGAGTGACCCTCTCTTGCTCCCCACCTAGATATCTTTAAATTCTGTCCTCCTCCTTTGGGCATTAGTTTTGAAAAACGACTCTGTCCTTGAATGAAAGTGGCTCTAGACGTGCATGTAGGTTCATTGTGCTTGTCTGAAGAGCAAGGCCAGGATTCCTTGCGTAGGTGTCTGTGTGTCCACGTCCGTCTGTACTCCTCATCAGTAAAGATTCTGTGTCCCGCACAGGTGAGCTGCTGACTGGCTGCTGCATCTCAGGGATCCTGCTCCCTCCTGCAAACCCCGACAACCATTGATCTGTGCTCTACCTCTAACACTTAGTAACAGTAGTGCCATATAAACACAGTCCTAAAGTGTGTGACTTTTGGGATCAGTATTTTCACCCAGCGTAATTCCCCAGAGAGTCACTTGAGTATGCTTTCTGCAATTGCAATTGTAATGATCAGGAATGCAAGGAATCAGGACGAGTGTTTGGCACGCCTGCTGCCCTGAGAGAGCCCTGTCAGTGGGTCAGAGCCCAGTGCTGTAGCCAAGGGAGGGTGGGCATGGTCCTGCGCGATGCACTCAAGCATGCTGGATGCACAGTGCACTCTGGTAGCAGGTTTGTTGGGCCCAGGATCCTTTGCCCCTGCCCCGCCCACCATCTTGAGTTTCTTAATCTGGTCTGAGCCCCAGTTTTCCTGCTATAAAATGGGAATCAAAAATGCACAAAGTTGGCATTATGAGGTGTCATCTTTATCCCTAAAGACACCTCAGGGCAGGTGCTGTCAGCCCCATTCTGTTCATTATAGAATTTTAATTCTTTTTTAATGTAAAATAAAACATGCAAAAATCCTCACGACAGATGAATGACTTGATGAATTGTTATTGGATATACCCCCAAGTCCCATCCCCCCACAGGTCACAGACAGACCCTTGCTAGCCCCTGGGATCCGGCCACACCTCTCTGATGCTGCTCCGACTCCTGTCAGTGATCAGAGCCCAGTCCACGGGAAGGTGGCGTGCTGGTATTGGAGGGACTACACCCTAGCACTTCCTGTGGCAGAGCCAGCCTCTATTTGCGTGTGGGAACTCTGGGCTGGGTGTGCCCAGAGAGCTGCCACTTAATCAAGGAAGGTCACCAGGGCTTGTGGATGTGTTGGGGTATGTGCCCCCTACAGAGTGTTCACCATGCCTCAAGCATTCTGTGCACCAGTTTTATTTCTGAATTCTATCCCCACGTTTTGTTTGCTGTGGTTTTCTTGGTGAGCTGAGTTGGTGTACATCTTTATATCCTTACAGGTAGGGCTTAGCAGATGGCCTTCTTGTGGGGGCTGCAAGGAACAGCATCGGTAGTGGATATAGCTTGACAAGGGGAGTCTGCCTGGCTGTAGGTCACTTGCATTAAAATCACCCCCACAGACATGCATGGACATTTTATTATGACTCGTGAGTATGTGTCCTCAGGGGGTTTTCCCTGGAAAAGTTTCCTTCAAGGCAGAAGGTTCTGGGGCAGAGGTTCCAAAGGACCAAGGATTGAGATTACTTAACTCTGGCCTCATCCTGCACCAGTAGCCACAGATGACACTAAGTGAAGAGACATGACTGTGCCGATAAAACGGCATAAAGGCAGGTATCTACCTCATGCTTGGCTCTCTCCTCCAGGGAGCACAGCCGGCCCAGCTCTGCCAGTCCAGGTGCTGACAGGGGCGCTAGAGGCAGGCTCACATGTGCATGTATGTGACATTTAGTTTGGTTCACCTGCCACTTCTCCCTGACACTGAACTCTGACCATCTTTAAACACAGGCAGGCTTCTGATGGCAGCCACTCCAAAATCTTTGGATTACTCCCAGAAGACCCTAGGATGCTGACTCATGTTTGTCTTTATTTCTGAAGGAAATTTCCAGAACTCTTTGCACAGTTCAAGTCCTTTCTGGGGGTAAAAGAGCTGTCATTTGCCCCACCCATGAGTGATAGATCTGGTGATGGAATAAGCCGAGAAATTGACTACGCATCATGCAAGCGCATTGGATCCAGCTACCGGGCACTCCCCAAAACCTACCAGCAGCCCAAGTGCAGTGGAAGGACAGCCATTTGCAAGGAGGTATTGTCCCATGGACTCACATGGGCTTAGTGGCGCATACTTTCACCCCAGCAGAAGCCACACAGGGAAGACTGAGTGTCTTCCCCACATGTTGAATGATGGGTGGTGCTGGAATGTGACAAAACTGAGCGCCTGAGTAGAGGTGACAGTTTCTCACCCTTTTGGTAGTTTTGGCGAGCAACAGAGCTTCCGGTTTAGGGTTCACTTATTCCTCTGTTAGACTCAGTCTAACTACTAATTAGATTTAGTCTGCTATGATTCCATTTTCCCTTTTCACTGCCATCTGTTTCCACTTAGCTTGGTGTCTGAACTCTTTCAGTCTTAGTGGATAGGCTGTTAACTTCGTTTCAAGGATTCAGAGTGCCTGCTGATTCCAGCATAAAGTCCAGGGACGAAATTAGACATGTTGCCTGTTGCATTGTGCTCACAACCCTGCAAATCTGTCTTCATGTGGCCTGTGGCAGCTTCACCAGGTCACCGGCAGAACTGAGTGATCCCAGCAGAGACCCAGTGACCCACAGCACCTAACATATTTACTGCCTGGCCCTTTTTAAAGTTTGTCGACTCTCGATAGTATAATTTGTTTACCATTCCCAAAGTCACGTTTTCTCCCTAAAACCTCTTTAAAATTAATTTTTTTTTAAAGATTTATTTGTGCATACAGAACTGGGGTATAGGCCAGAGGCTCAGGGGTGGCGAGAGGCTTCACCAGAGACAGAGTGGGGAGCAGAACAGGCAGATCTACAAAGTACACTGCTGAGGGGAGCAGCGGGCGGGTCAGGAGAGGTCTGCCACGCCATGTGGTCACCTCCGGGACAGGCGGGCATCGAACTCATGCGGAAGCGGCTTTAGATTCTCAGTGCTGTGCTTTAACCTGCTGCGCCACCAGGGAGAGCCTAAAATTAATTTTACTGTGTGCATGATAGAGTGATTTCTTGTAAAATAAAGATGCCATTACCATCCTCACTTCTTGTGCCCTGAAGGATACAGCATGTAGCGCTGGCCACTCTTGTTTGCCGTGTTGCTCATAGTTTTGTTCTTGGTGCAGGTGCTGAATGACACCTGGGTCTCTTTCCCCTCCTGGTCAGAGGACTCCACTTTCGTCAGCTCCAAGAAGACACCCTACGAGGAGCAGCTGCATCGCTGTGAGGACGAACGATTTGAGGTGCGTATACTGGTGCTATAGACCCCCACCCAGGATAGAGTTTCTAGGTACTTGCCCTTCCTCCCGGCTCTCGTCCTCATGCCTTGCTCTCTTGGAATGGATCCTTCGTCTCTTTACTGCCCACAGCTCCCTCTGAGTGTCAGGGACAGCTTCCAAAAGCTTGCCTGTTTGCCTTGCTGACCTGTGTGCTGACTCAGTGATGGTGCTCATTTCTTTTTTTTTTTTTTAAAGATTTATTTATTTATTCATATAGAACTGGGGTACAGGCCAGAGATGCGGAGGGTGAGAGGATTCACCAGAGACAGAATGGGGAGCAAAACAGGCAGATCGACGAAGTACACTGCTGAGGGGAGCAGCGGGCGAGTCAGGTCTGCCACGCCATGTGGACTCCTCCGGGGCAAGCGGGAATCGAACTCATGAGGAAGTGGCTTAAGCTTCGTAGTGCAGTGCTTTAACCCGCTACGCCACCAGGGAGGGCCTGGTGCTCATTTCTTTTTGATTTTAAGGGAAAATAATATATTTTTAAACTTAATTAGTTGGATTAATATTAGGTTAACTGAAGTTGACTTTCTTGGTTGGAATTTTTACTGAGATCACTGTAGATTACAGTTGCAGCACATTAGCCCTGAGCTTTGCCCTGAGCTCCTGTCCCCAGCCCCCCCACCTCCATGGCCGATCCTTTCCTGTCTTCCTTTCATAGTTAGATGTTGTCCTGGAGACCAACCTGGCCACCATCCGGGTGCTGGAGAGCGTGCAGAAGAAGTTGTCTCGAATGGCACCTGAGGACCAAGAGAAGTTCCGACTGGATGACTGTCTGGGTGGCACGTCGGAGGTTATCCAGCGCCGTGCCATTCACCGCATCTATGGGGACAAAGCCCCAGAGATCATCGAGAGCCTCAAGAAGAACCCTGTCACTGCTGTGCCTGTCGTCCTGAAAAGGTGCCCCCTGCTCCTGGCCCTCCACCTGCTTGGCCCCAGGGGCTCATTAGTGCTGTAGTCACAGGCATAACTTCGAGGGGCCCCAGGGCCAGGGCTGGCACTGTGTTTCCAGGCTTCTTTCATTCCCTGTGCACTCCCATGAGGGAAACACAGTAAAGGCTGTCTGTGTCCTTCAGCATATTCTGCCTTAAGCATAATTATATACAAATATTCGTGAATTTCAAGCTCTTTCAAAACACAGCGGCACCTCTACACATGGTGTGCCTGACGTCTCAGGGGCTCCCTGTGCCGTGACTGATGAAGTAGCTGCCTCTGCTGGTGCTGTGCTTGGCGCTGGGATGGCAGACTGAGCCAGCCAGCACTGCCTTTCCCTTGTGGAACTCATAGTTCAGCAGGGGCGCGCCGAGATCTATTTAACAACTACATGGAGTATAGTCAGGGTCCTGACCAGGACAGGGGAGACATTTGAGGGCAGCAGTGTTGGAGAAACCATAAAACTAGCCTTGTCGCTTCAGTGGGCCTTGTTTCCTCCCTCCCTGCCTTATTCATCATGGAACCCACCGCACAGTCAGGCTGGTCTGCTCCTGAGATTGGAATGCACTGGGCCAGGGCTCTGGGTGGAAGACAGGTCGGCCCTGGGAGGGATGACTCAGGCTGTCCCCCTGGGCTACCCCCAGGCTGTCCCGGGCTGAGCCCCTCTGCCCCCTGCAGGCTGAAAGCCAAGGAGGAGGAGTGGCGGGAAGCACAGCAGGGCTTCAACAAGATCTGGCGGGAGCAGTATGAAAAGGCATACCTCAAGTCCCTGGACCACCAGGCTGTGAACTTCAAGCAGAATGACACCAAGGCCCTTCGCTCCAAAAGCTTGCTCAATGAGATCGAGAGTGTCTATGACGAGGTGAGGCCTCCTTGGGCAGGTCTGAGCAGGCCTTGGGGGGGTTGCCACACTCTGTGTCTGTTTCCCAAGTGTTGCCTGCCAGCGCTGCATAGGGATGAGTACCAACATTTGTGTGACTTCAGGCTCTGGCCAACCTGGAGAAAGGATGGAGGGTGATAACAACCCTGACATTCTGACATTGTCGGCAGGGGTTCCCAACACATGCACATGCACATACACGGGCCCTTCTGGGAGAAGGATGGAAAGTGGCAGCAGCTCTGTCATTGCCAACAGAGGCTCTTAGCTCCCCTCCCCTCTCCTGCCGCCGCTGCTCTCCCCCTCACATATACGTACAGGCCTTTCCTATAGCAGCTTTCCTTTCTGTGCCACCGACCTAAGACCAGGCACTATTGGAACCCTCAGCAGAAACACCCAACTCTGGCTCACAAATTTTACTGTGCAGTTCTCCTCATTTTAGCATTGAAGAAACTGAGGCCTAAGAGGAGGCTACTTGCCAAGGTCACAGGAAACCAGGTCTCCAGACCCTGTGGCACCCGCCTCCAGGCTCTCAGTCCTCCAGGAGCATGGGTAATGGGATGCTGGTCCAGCTGTACCCAGATTAGAGTGGGCTGGCAGCAGATGCCCCAGGCTCTTTCCTCGGAACTCCTTCCTAATGCTGCCGCTTCCCCAGCACCAGGAACAGCATTCAGAGGGCCGCAGTGCCCCCTCCAGTGAGCCGCACCTCATCTTCGTGTATGAAGACAGGCAGATCCTGGAAGATGCAGCTGCCCTCATCAGCTACTACGTGAAGCGGCAGCCAGCCATCCAGAAGGAGGACCAGGGAGCCATCCACCAGCTGCTGCATCAGTTCCTGCCCAGCCTCTTCTTCTCACAGCAGCTGGACCTGGGTGCATCAGAGGACTCTGCCGATGAGGGCCGGGGCAGCCCTCAGGGGCAGAACGCAGACCTTGGTGACCGGAAGAAACCGGCGCCCGAGCAGCAGAGCAGCTCCCCGGAGGAGAAAGGAGCTCCGGGGGAGGCGCCAGCTGCCGAGCCGCCGCCACCACCACATAAGCCGTTGGATGATGTCTACAGCCTCTTCTTCGCCAACAACAACTGGTACTTCTTCCTGCGCCTGCATCAGACCCTGTGTTCCAGGCTCCTGAAAATCTACCGCCAGGCACAGAAGCAGCTTCTGGAGTACCGTGCTGAGAAGGAGCGTGAGAAGCTGCTGTGCGAGGGCCGCCGTGAGAAGGGCAGCGATCCCGCCATGGAGCTGCGGCTGAAGCAGCCCAGTGAGCCCAGGGGAAAGTTGGGGGTCGAGGGGCAGGCCAAAGCTGCTCATTGAGCCTGGGGAGGGGGGCAGATGGCTATGACCAAGCACCCCAAAGGTTAGGGTCCTCAGTCAGTAATCAGAAATCCGTTGTATTTTTACTGACTTCATTTTAAACTAGTTGTCATCTTAGATGAGACATTTCAAGTGGGCAGTGGCAGAGACACTTACGGGTACCTTCCTGGCTCCCACTCTGGGAAGGCACCCACTGTGCTCCCTCCCTGCTGGGTGTGAGGCTCCTGAGCCTGCCTCCAGGACCACTGCCCTTGGGTTGGAGGCCATACTAGGAAGCCTAGCGGCAGGAGGCAGAAACGTGGCTGCTGTGTTGGTGCGTCTGGCTGATTGTGCCTGTGACCCCAGTGACTGCCTGCCTCCCCAGGTGAGGTGGAGCTGGAGGAATACTACCCGGCCTTCCTGGACATGGTGCGGAGCCTGTTGGAGGGCGGGATTGACCCCACACAGTACGAGGACACCCTGCGAGAGATGTTCACCATCCACGCCTACGTGGGCTTCACCATGGACAAGCTGGTGCAGAGCATCGCCCGGCAGGTAAACCGTCTAAGACACCGAGGGACCCCTCCCCCTACTGGGGAGACCCAGAGGTCTCCCACTGCCTGCTTTGCTAGTGTTAGTGGCCCCATGATGGCAAGTTCCTTTTTTTTTCCCCAATTGAGATAGAATTCACTATTTTGAAAGTGAATGACCTCATTCCCATTCCCCCCTCCCAGTCTCTGACAGCCACCAATCTGCTTTCTGCCTGGATTTGTCTGTTCCTGGCTTTTCCTATGAATGGGTCACACACCTGGCCTTTTGTGTCTGGCCTCTTACTGAGCTTCATGTTTTCAGGGTTCATTCACAGCATAGTATGTCTGTGGCATTCCTTGTCATGACAATTATTCCTCTGTGTATAGTCAGTCAGCAGAGGTGCATTTTGTGCAAAGTGTCGTCATACGATTTTATCGCTGTGTGAACATCGGTGTAATTGCCTGAGTCATGTGGCCTACTGTACTCCTAGGCTAGACATAAAGCCCTCGCCGCACATCATCTTTGACTGAACTGTCATTATGTCTTCATGACTGAATACATCGACATTTACTCACTAGTTACCCATAACTGGACACTGGGACCACTTTTTGGTGGTATGAGCGGTGCCACTGTGGACATGCACACACAAGGAGCTGTTTGAGTCTCCTGTGGACAAACTTTCTTGAGGGTAGTTGCAACATTGTGAATAACCCTACCCCACACATCTCCTGGGAGGAAATATCAGTGATGCTTATCAGCATTGTTTATAGCAGCAGCAGAATTGCCCATAGCTAAATGTCAGCAAGAGGAAACAGGTCACGTAAATATAAACTGTAAAGCCCTGAAAGTCTGGGACATAGTGGTGCTGGCTTACTGAGTTGTTCGGCTTGACTCGTTTCCTGATTATCAAGTAAGACTATTCACTTTAAGGCGGAAGTGAAGGTGGAGAAAGAATACTGGCATTACTTTCCCACCCAGATCCAGTCATTTGAAGTATTTTAGAGTCTAGAATTATTTCAGGCATTTCCTTCCAAGTTTTAAAAGATTTTATGGAAGTGAAGCACACACACACACAAATGTTCAAGTCCCAAAAAGGCAGCTTGGTTGGTTTTCACAGAGACCCCACCCCCCACCCCTTTGTGGCGGGCACGCCCCACCTAAGGGCAGCTACTGCCCTGGTTGCTCACACTGGGCAGGTTCCCTGGTTTCCAGCTGCGTGTGGATGGCAGCACACGGCATGTCTGACTCACCCAGGCAGTGTGGCTCTGGGAGAAGCCTCTCTTGAGGTGCCTGTGGCTTTTCCATTCCTTTGCCTGGGAAGGATCTGGGGAACACGCCCTCTCTGGGCTCCACGCTGTGCTGTTTGTCTCCTGGTAGCTGTCTGAGCCCATTTTCATAGCACTCTGGGTGAGGAGCAAGTGGCCATCTAGCCTTGGCACTCGGCTTCCTGGTGCATTTATCTCCCTGCCTCGTGCTCAGGGTCAGTGCTTGCCTCGGGGTCTGTCTCCTGGGCCAAGGGGTTTTTGGGGTCACATTGTGACTTGTTGCATTTCCCCAGTGACTCATGGGCTCAGCACCTCTGTCCCTCTATGGCTCTTTGGGTTGGCTTGTGGTAAACCCATCCACACTGGCCTTTTCCTGACACCTAGTACTTTTGTGTCCCTGTAGGGGCAGGATTCAGCCTGCCCCGGCACTTTAATTAATACTTTTTTAAAAATCCCCTTCTCTACAAATATATATTGTAGAACTTATTTAAAATGAAATTTAAAAGAAGCAGTAAAAATGGTGTTATGTAGCTGGTGTTGTAAGGGAGCCAGACCCCCAGCAGTGGGGCCTCAAATCCCACTGGACGTCCCCTGGGCCAGATGCTCACAGGACCCCTTCACATACCTGTGGGCTGTCCTGCGCTTTGCCTCTTGTTGTTAGTTAGCATTGTTTGCTTTCAGTAAGAGCAGCCAGTGCTTATGGGAAACTGGTGTGCCAGACACCAGGAGACGCACGTGTCCACACATCATCCTGTTTGCCCAGCACAGTGCCATGTGGGACAGAGCCGGACTTCCTGAGTCTGTAGTGACCTGTCTGACCCACAGCCGGTGCCTCATGCTGATTCCTTCTGGCTCTGACCCTGTGACCGCCCCCCCCGACTTGTTTTGTTACTTCCTAAAACTAAATATTTTAAATGTGCTTGTAGGAATTAAGGGAATTGTGTTTATTGCACAGAAAAATAACCACTTGCAGTAGTGCCACTTTTATATAACCACCATCTCATGTTGATGCCTTTTTTGTACTTTGTCAGTTCTCATACTCAAGCAGGGTATACATTCTAGTCTAGTTTGGTCTGTTCTAGTCTAACCGTCTGTCTCTGGTCTCCTAGGCTCTGCTCTAGTCCAGTTTGTTCTGCCGTGAGAGCTGGTTTGCATCCAGCTGCTCCATCCCTGTGTTGGTTTTGGTGCATGTCCCTAGGTTCAGCAGGGGCTCCAGCAGGAGGTGGACAACGGGCTCGTGCCTCACCCTCCTGAGGGTGCCTTCCTGGCACCCTGAATTCTCCTCCCACAGCTGCACCACCTGGTGAGTGATGACGTCTGTCTGAAGGTGGTAGAGCTCTACGTGAACGAGAAGAAGCGGGGGGCCGCAGGTGGGAACCTGTCCTCACGCTGTGTCCGTGCTGCCAGGGAGACCAGTTACCAGTGGAAGGCTGAGCGCTGCATGGCGGATGAGAACTGCTTCAAGGTAAGGGGTCAGCTACTGGGGGTGGGGGACTGGGAGTGCCTCATAGGAGAGGAAGTGCAGCACTTAAGCCCAGTTGGTGGGCCTGAGGTGGACCACAACTCAGCCACAGGCCAGCTGATACCCTGTGTGCCTTTGGGCTGCAGGACACTGCTTCAACCTAGAGAGTGCCCAGTCCAAGGTCCCTTGAAGAAGGATGGGGCCTGGAGCTTGGTAAAGGCAGGCCATAGGTGACCTTTGACCTTGTCCAGTGCCAGCTGGGCCATTGTGTGTCTTCAGGCTATTCCTCCCCTGGGTCCCCAGGTGATGTTCCTCCAGCGCAAAGGGCAGGTGATCATGACCATTGAACTTCTGGATACTGAGGAAGCGCAGACAGAAGACCCCGTGGAGGTCCAGGTGAGACCCAGCCCTGTGTTCTGTGCCTTGTGTACACTGTGTGCCACCCCATGAGGCCCATGCACACGCTGTTCAGGCACAGACCCAAGTTGTCCACCCGGAGAAACCTCCTGTGTAGGCTGCAGGTCTCCTTGGAAACCTAAGAGGGGGTGGGAGCTGTAGTTGACCACTCCAGAGCCAGTGGGTGTGTCCCATGGAAGGAGGGTCAGTGAGAGCCACCCTTGTCCTCTCCCAAATCCCTGGCTCCTGGCTTCCCATCTGCTACCGTGACATCCCTATCCGGCTCACCACTGCTGAGGGTACTTAGACCCCCCCCAGTCCGGGATCCCCGCATCTAAACATCAAGAAGGCTCTGAGCCAGATCTCTGAGCCCCAGGAGGAGCTCTGCCAGGCCTGCATCGTATTGCACGGTCCTCTTGGTGTCCGTAGAAGCAGGCCTGAAGCCTCAAACCTCCCACAGCTGGGTCTCACCCTTTTCCCTCCACAGCCACCAGTGCTCCCAGCCTGCTTCACACAGGAGATCTTTCCAAAATAAATGAGGGCAGGGGCTGTACACCCTGCCCCCCTTCTGTAACTCTCCACAAATGTGGAGGGGCCTTGGTTTTGACAGGGTACTAAACAGATGACAGCCCTTGGACAAGCCATGCCCAAGGAACACCTGGGTGGTCAGTGGGCCCCGCCTGTTACTCACCTCAGCCCTGCCTGGTTTTCCCTATTTGTCACTTGCTGTACGTGCTCTAACGCCCGTTCCTGCCCCCACCCCTGGCTGTTCTCCGTGTAAGGCTCCCATTCCATCCCACTGCCCATGTGAAGTTGACATAAGATGGATACAGAAAGGACACAGTAGGGATTTATCCACCCAGATATAATACCAGTCTAAATCTTTGGGACAGTGAGGTCGCATCCCTGGGCTTAGGTACTGGCAAGAGCTCACTCCCCTGACGCAGGGCTTTTCTCTGCAGCACCTGGCTCACTATGTGGAGCAGTATGTGGGGGCTGAGGGTGCGTCGAGCTCTCCCACTGAGGGCTTCCTCCTGAAACCTGTGTTCCTGCAGAGGTAAGAGGGTCTGTGATGGACCAAGGGAGTGCCCTGTGCTTGGTGAGGCTGAAAAACATTGTGTCCTCTATCTGAGAGCACTTACTGGACTCCTGATGTATACCGAGGTGTGGCCCTACCCTCCTGAGGCTTACAGTCTAGGGTGAGCAGAGCTACACCTGAGAGCAGTCCCAAGATGACAAGGTTTACCCTCATCAAGGGAGTCCATTCTGCCCAAGACAGCTGAAACCCCAGATACATAACTCAGAGGAGGAGGTGAGAGCCTAGAGGGATAACCTTCTAGAAATGGCAGGTAACATGTCAGAGACAGGGGTGACCACCCTATCAGGGTCTGGGACTTTCTGATCGGGGGGGGCAATTAGTGGGTATTTAGATTTGAATGGGGACAACTTTCCAAGTCAGAACCAATCTGGGGGAGCAGTCCCAACAGTCCCAAGCTCATGATGGAAATTAATGAGGGTCCCTAATCAGGAAGGGTCTCAGGGAGAAGAGAAACTCACTGGATCTGGAGCGGGAGGAGACTCATGCTGGAGGAACCAGAGAAAGAAAATGCAGGTGGCTAGAAGTTCTGGGGTGAGCAAGTTGGTGGGTGCTCCAGATTGCCAGCACCAGGCAGGACTCAGCTTTGTTTTTGCTGCATTTGAGGTTAGGTGATAATTTTTCGGGATTCCAGATTGCACTTCTCCAACATCTGGGGAATTGGATATCTTCCTGTATTATGGGTCTCAAGGATTTCCTGCTCTGCAATCTTCCCCTCACCCCAGGAACCTCAAGAAGTTCCGAAGGTGGCAGTGTGAGCAGGTGCGAGCCTTGCGGGGGGAGGCCAAGAGCTCCTGGAAGCGGCTGGTGGGGGTGGAGAGCGCCTGCAATGTGGACTGCCGCTTCAAGCTCAGCTCCCACAAGATGATGTTCATCGTGAACTCTGAGGACTACATGTACCGCCGTGGGACCCTCTGCCGCGCCAAACAGGTGCCGCTCTGCCAGCCCTAGGTCGTGGGGGGGTGTCTACTCCTGCAGCCACCTGTGGGTGCCTGGCATCCTGGGGCCTGAGGTCCAGCCCGTGGCTGTCCAGGGTGCCTAGATGTCCTGACCCCTCCCTGCCCCCACAGGTGCAGCCCCTGGTCCTGCTGCGGCACCACCGGCACTTTGAGGAATGGCACGGCCGCTGGCTGGAGCACAACGTGACAGTGGAGGCAGCCAGCCTGGTGCAGGACTGGCTGATGGGTGAGGAGGATGAAGACATGCTGCCCTGCAAGACCCTGTGCGAGACGGCGCATGTGCACGGCCTGCCGGTCACCCGCTATCGTGTGCAGTACACCCGCCGCCCTGCCTCGCCCTGACACTCCACGGCACCGCCTCGAGGTTCGGCCTGCGTGTGTATCGGCTTCTCCGTGGACAGCCCGCGGGGGGAGGATCCCCAGCCTTGCTGCCCAGGCTGTGGCCTCCAGAGATGGGGAGGGGCATGCTGGCCTCCATCCCACGCTGTCATCCCTCAGCTTCCAGATGTGCCAAACCTGAACCCCGCACTTGAACTCTGGGGGCTCTGTCCCTGCTGTAAGTGGTAGGGTCAGCATGGGGCTGTGGAGCAGGGATTGCATTCACGCCCCTGACCGGCCCTCTACACATGTGCCAAACCCCTAAGCAGGGCCACCGTCCTTCTGTGCATACGGTGCCCAGAAAAGTCAGTGACAAGCCATTCAAGGGCATTCATTTTGGGGGAGGGGAGACCCCATCATGGAAGGAGTCAACCCAGTTGTATCTACTTGAAAAACACACCCCTCCCAAGTGGTTCTGAGAGCTTCTGGAAATACCACCTGCATCTGACCGTTTGGGCATTGACTTGGCCCAGCTGACCCTGGTGGGCCACAGTCACTTTGAAGCCAGAGAACCCTTCCATCCAGTGTCGGGATTTTACCTCTACATCAAGACGTGGATCGGGCTGGGAGCACCAGAACTGTCTGGAAGATCCCACTCTGGGATAAAGAAAGACCAAACGTTGATTGTGCAGTCAGACATGGGGTTGTGAGGACAAGATCTCCACCAGATGTTCCCACCAAGCTCATGGGCCCCACATGGAGGACCCTGGCTATTCTCTAAACATACATGCACACACATATTTATTCCTTTTCACTCCCTTCGTGGTTGTAACTTTGCAGCAGCCAGGTCCCACAGCTTCTTGGGGTGAAAGTTGCTTTCAAGGAACTCCGCATGCCACCCTCACATCCAGGCCCCACAGCTGGGGCAGCCGCAGGTGTGGCATGAGGGCTGACAGCATCCAAGGCTGCTGTGCCGCTACCACCAACCTGCGCCAAACTGCCAGTTGGACCCCTGGCCCATCAGAGGTGACCCCCGACTGTGAGCCTGGAACGCCCCCGTGCAGCCCTCATCCTGAAACAGCCAGGAAGTGGAGACTGATTTCTAGAAATTACCTGTGGGACTTAAGGTTGATGAAACCGTGACTCCTAGGTCTGGGCAGCTCCAGGGCCAGTCTGTCCCACCAGGGCCTCCTGCCTCGTTTCCTCGAGTGTAGTCCAGGCACTTTGGACATTCTCGTTTTGTCAGAAGGGGATTCTTGTGAGGATCCCGCACCAGACCTTTGGCAGCCTGCCCCCTGGGGGTCCCCTGTCTGTGCCTCAAGTGGACTGGGTGTGATCAGACCTCACAAAGTCCCCATCTTTCCAGCTTACCCACCCCCACCCACCCACCCCAGCATGCTTCTAGGGAGCGCCTCGTTTTTTGAAGAATTTCTGTTCCAGGGCTTGTACTTCCTTTGCAGCTGTTTTGAATGTAGTTTTCCTTTTCTATTTATTTGCACATTAAACTGAAAAAGTTAAATATTGATGTAAAGCTGTGAGGTACCCTCAGGCCTTTCCCTAAGGTGATTTCTCCTGGCTGGGCTGGGGTATCTGCATGCCCACTAGCAAGATGCCAAGTCCCAGCTGCAAAGCCTCGCAGCTTCCCTGCACGTGTGGGCTCCTGGTCCCATGGGGCATTGTTCTACCCAGAGAATGTCTCTAGAATATTCATTCCCAGCTCAGTGTTCATTTTCAGTGAAAATAGGAGGTGTCTCCTTGAAGTGTCATTTCATACAAGACCCAGTTAAAAGACTGGTGTTTGCTCTGAGCTTTATCAACTTCTGCGTGGTCACCCACGCCAGCACAGGGTCTCCCAGCCCACAGGCCACTCTCCAAGCTCTCTGGTCTCCCTCCTGACGGGACCGCCACCTTTTCCGTCACTACCACCTGAGCTTCAGAGCCCTCCACCAGGCTCTGCCTCTCACCTGCCTTCTGGGAAATGAAACCACTGCGTTGCTTGGGGACCTCTGAGCTGACACCCCTGAGACTCCTCAGGACTGGTGGGTACTTGCCCTCACCCAGCCAGTGTCCCTCACAGGCCTCACCCGGCAGGACCATTTCTCTCCCAGGAGTAGGTCTCAGTGGTGCTGCATCCCTGGCACCCCTTCCACATGACCTTACACAGGTGTGCTACCTGCTTGGCACCACCTCCCTCCAGAGAATCTGCTCCTTGGGCATTTTGTGGGGCAGACTTGTGCTGTCGCAGAGTTTTGACCAGGCCTACATCAGGGTGCACAGGGCCCCACCTTGCCCTTTGCCAGCCAGGCCTGCCTTTGTCAGCAGCACTGAGATGGGAAGGCCAGGGTGCTCCTGGAAAGGGTGCTGGGTCCCAGGATTGCTGGTCTTAGTGGCCACAGTGGTGTGCAGAATTCTGAGATGGCCATAGATTCCCCACAAGGGAAACCCCCAAATAGCCCCTGCCTTTGTGGGTGCAATAAGGTTTGAGAGGTGAGCTTGGTGGGAGGGTGTTTCTGGCCTGGGAGATACCAGCTCAGTGTTGGTAAGGGGGCCTGCCCTTGCAGATGAGGGCTGGCCCACAGCCTGCACCCTGGTGAGGCCCTGGGCAGAGCACCCACCCTTGGAGGACCCAGATCCTCAGAACTCAATTGCTATAAGCCCTGAGTCTGTGCATCAGACAGTAACAAAGAGCAGCCCTGGCCTAGAAAGCTGTCCTGCCGCCTCGTAGCAGGCACCAGGTGGGCTGTCCCCCTCCTGCCCCACAGGGGCTCGACCCTGTATCCCCGAGTGTGTGACAAGATTAGGTCTTTCTGCTCCGGACATGGCCAGATCAACCCTTCTGCCATGCCTCGCTCATCTCTTCTCCCCACCCCCACCAGCCCAAGGAGCCCTGCTGTTCCCAGTCCCTCCCCTGGCCCAGGCCTGACCACACAGGACAAAGGACCCCCAGAGTAGGGCTCCCCTGAGCAGGACGGCTAAGTCCTCTCTGGGGTCGGGAGGAGCTTCAGAGGGACTGCGTTTAGGATAGAGGAGCCTCAGTTTCTTCATGTAACAGCCGCCCTCTGAGTGGCCGACACAGAGGTGACAGGGGTCCTTCTGACCTAGGTGCACCCGGCCCCCAGACTGGGGGCGATGGAGGAGGCTTGGGGGTAGGTGGTCAGGGGAGTGGAAGTGCAGAACATGTGGAGCCAGGGCCCGAGCCACTGGCCTTGGACATGACCTTGCCTCCTCCCTTGGAGTCACACATCCTCTCAGGCTGGCCAGAGGAGGTAACATTTGTGGGTGCCTCTGGCTTCAAAGTACAGTAAAGGAAACAATTTCCACACAGGCAGCTTCCCAGGCACGCGTGGGCCAGAGGCCTTGAGGTCCTCTGACTCTTCTGCAGACTCCCATCTTCCAGTGCAGAGTGAAGTGGGGGGAGGCAGTGTGGAAGGGTCACTCGGGAAGGGGTGTGCACCTGGAGCTCCAGGCTGGGCTGGAGGGTGAGAGAGTCAAGCCGCTTACTCAGGTTTGTTTGCCTTTTTTATTTGTTGCTATTTAACAAGTTTCTACATTTTGGTAAAATACATAAAAATTTACCACATTAACCATTGTGAGTGTCCAGTGGCGATTAAATACATTGCCGTCAGTGTACATCATCTCCAGCCGCCCTTCCCACAACTTAATTCACTAACTGCAACGCTGTCCCC
>NW_004567125.1:31120785-31136417 GCF_000260355.1 Condylura cristata | reverse complement strand
GGGTCATGCAGCAGCTGCCCTCTTGTGTCTGGCTTGTTTCATTCAGCACAGCGTCTTCAAGGTTCACCCATGTGGCCTGTGCAGGTTCCCTTCCTTTTTAATGCTTAATTAAACATGAGTTGTAGAAAGTGATCTCTTATCAATATCAAAAAAATCTACCAGGTTCCTTCCTGGTGGCACAAGGGTTTAAAGCGCAGCACTATGAAGCTGTCCGCAGCCACTGCAGCACAAGTTCGATCCCAGGCAGGGAGCTGACCCACATGGCGCGGCAGACCTCTCCTGACCACCTGCTGCTCCCCTCAGCAGCATATTTCAGTGGATCTGCTGGTTCAGCTCCCCACTCTGTCTCTGGTGAATCCTCTCACCCTTTGTACCTCTGGCCTACACCCCAGCTCTTGTATACATAAATAAATAAATCTTTTTTAAAAAAATCCGTCAATACAAAAAAGCACGTAGAGAAAGGATAGCAGCCAGTCCTTTCCCCAAAGGCAACTGCCTCCAGCATCCCTTAGGGGGTGCCCCAATGGCTGGTTACCACCGAGACCTCGTGGGCACAAACAGTGCTACTCAATGTATCTGGTGCTGGCACAGGGCCAGTTCTGTGGGGGGCGGCTCGATGGTCACAACCCCACCTGCCACGTTGCCTGGACCCCGGTCGGGCGGTCTCCTACGCACTGTGTCTGTATACATTCCTAGACACACACCCGTGAGTCACTGCTCCCTCCAGGTCATGTACACAGCAGCCGCCCTCCACTCCTGCAGGCTTTCCTGCACTGCCCCCTGCTCCTGGGTTTCCTGTGCACCAAGGGCATCCTGGGTCACATGTCACTGGGAGACACTGGCGTGGGGCTGAACATGTTAGTGTAGGTGGAGATGGCTCAGAAGTGCGGGAGAGGGCACATGCCCCAGCTGGAGCTCTCGGCCTCATGACCCAGGCTGGGGGGCAGGGACCCGGCACCTCGGCCTCCATGAGTTACTTACTGCCTTTGTCCAGCAGGACTGCTCAGTCACTTCCTGGCTCGACCCTGTATCCCCAAGTGTGTGACAAGATTAGGTCTTTCTGCTCCGGACATGGCCAGATCAACCCTTCTGCCATGCCTCGCTCATCTCTTCTCCCCACCCCCACCAGCCCAAGGAGCCCTGCTGTTCCCAGTCCCTCCCCTGGCCCAGGCCTGACCACACAGGACAAAGGACCCCCAGAGTAGGGCTCCCCTGAGCAGGACGGCTAAGTCCTCTCTGAGGTCGGGAGGAGCTTCAGAGGGACTGCGTTTAGGATAGAGAAGGAGCCTGTTTCTTCATGTAACAGCAGCCGCCCTCTGAGTGGCCGACACAGAGGTGACTTAGGGGTCCTTCTGACCTGGGTGCACCCGACCCCCCAGTCTGGGCTAGACGTGACATGACCACAGCCCCTGGTCACACCTGGGATCCTCATTTGAGGGTGGAGCCAGGGCACGAGGGAAGGGGTATGAGAAGGGGGAAGAGGCACCTCCCAGCAGGAGCTCCCCTCAGCTGCCCAGGGCAGTTCATGGCCGAGGGACTCTGGCTGAGGGCTGAGGCCCCTCAACTAGCATCAGCTGATCCCAAGCTGTCTGGGTTCCTACCCTCTCGGCCCACGGGACAGTGCGGGGCTTGGGTGAGGCAGCAATAAGGCAAAGCAGCTCCACAGGGGCCCTGGAGAATTCCACTGTGGTGGAAGTGTGGGAACTCATGCACCTGACTTCTGACCTGGGGAGGGAGGGCGCTCCTGCTTGCCAGAGCAACAAGGTGAGGGGAAGCTCCCGGAGGACCAGGAGCCCCCAGTGGAGGACATGACCAGGACAGCTGGGTTCTCTGGTCAGCAGGAAGCAGCCACTCGTCCAACAGAGGCTTCCTGAACTGGATGGGGACAGAGGAAAGGGGCTGCTGCCTGCAACATTCTCCCTCATCTTGCTGGCCCAGTGCTACCCCCAAGAGACACCTCTGGCAAAGCGAGTGACCCTGGCCAGCCCCCGGCCTCCTCAGGCCGTGCTGCAAGCCTCCCTTGGCTCGCTGGGAGCAGGGGTGTGCCTTCCTGGTTTATCTCACCCAGGCTGTGACTCCTCCCCAGACACTCAGGAACCGGGGGTGGGGGGGGTGTCTAACCAGGCAGGAAGCCCAGGTCACAGATGTGTCCAGAGCTGCTTGTCCAGCACCAGCAGCATGCGGGGGCTCCTGCTGCCGTGGCTCTTGGCGCTGGGCCTGGCAAGTGGTCTCCAACCCCACAGCATCTACGACGAGGGTGGGAGTACAGGGGGAGACTCTGGTGAGTGATCCCGGGTCCTGCCACCGGGACTGGGGGTGGAGGGGGAAATCAGGGAGCAGGACGGGGCCCAGACCTGGGATGGAGAGATGGAGCCGAAGGAAAGGCCCAGCACCTGGGCTTGAGCCCATGGGGCTAGAGGCATCTTTGTCTAGTTCTGTCCCACCTGACAAGGAACTCCTGAGAAATGAACCCAGCCTGCAGCCCCTTGGGAAGGACCAGCTGAGACCCAGGCTCAGGTTGACCCTGAGCCTCCTGGGTCAACCCCTTCCCTCCAACCCCTTCCCTCCTCCAGACAGCACACCAGAGCCCTGGGACCAAGGGGTACATCCCGGCCTGCGCAGCTTCCCCGGTAAGCCCTGCACCAATGACAGTGACAGCCTGGACCTGCCTGACAGCTCTCGGGCGCTGCTGCTGGGCTGGGTGCCCACCATGCTGGTGCCCGGGCTCTATGGCCTGGTCTTGGCAGTGGGGCTGCCCGCCAACGGCCTGGCGCTGTGGGTGCTGGCCACGCGGGTGCCGAGGCTGCCCTCCACGGTGATGCTGATGAACCTGGCCGCTGCAGACCTGCTGCTGGCCCTGGCGCTGCCCCTGCGCTTGGTCTACCACCTGCGGGGCCAGCGGTGGCCCTTCGGCGAGGCTGTCTGCCGCCTGGCCACAGCGGCACTCTACAGCCACATGTATTGCTCTGTCCTGCTGCTGGCCGCCATCAGCCTGGACCGCTACCTGGCCGTGGTGCACCCGCTGCGGTCCCGAGGCCTTCGAAGCCAACGTCTGGCCGCCGGGTTCTGTGCGGCAGCCTGGCTGGTGGCGTTCACCCTGACGCTGCCCCTGCTGCTGCAGCGGCAGACCTTCCTCCTGTCCAGCTCCAACCACATGCTCTGCCATGACGTGCTGCCCCTGGGCGACCAGGCCACCTACTGGCGGCCGGCCTTCATCTGCCTAGCTGTGCTGGGCTGCTTCCTGCCGCTGCTGTTCATGCTTCTGGGCTATGGGGCCATCCTGTGCGTGCTGGCCGCCAGTGGACAACGCTACCACCACGCGCTGCGGCTGACCGGACTGGTACTGGCCTCTGCGGTGGCCTTCTTCACGCCCAGCAACGTGCTGCTGCTGCTGCACTACTCCAACCCGGGTCCAGACGCCTGGGGGGAACTGTATGCCGCCTACATGCCCAGCCTGGCGCTCAGCGCCCTCAACAGCTGTGTGGATCCCTTCGTCTACTACTACGTGTCAGCCGAGTTCAGGGCCAGGGTGCGGGAAGGACTGCTCCGCCGGCCACCTGGTGCCAGCTCAACCTCCCGGGAAGGGGGCAGCCCCATGATGGGCACCCGGTCCTCCTCACTCGTGTGACCACCCCGCAGAAGGTAGGGTGTGCAGGGAGGGGACTGAATGGGGTCGAATAGCCACTCACCCTAATTTGTGTCCACGGGGAACATACCTCAGAGAAGATGGGCCCTAAATCTGTCCTTATGAGGACCCAGGATACATGTCATGTGGTGACGGAGGCAGAGGTGGGGGTGAAGCAACCCTGGGCCCAGAAATGACTGCTGACAACTCCAGACGCTGGGAAAAGGCTGGCCAGATTTTCCCTCCAGATTTCTGGAAGGACTAGACACCCACCTCCATCTCCTCATTCCCAGAGGCCCAGATCCCAGCTTTCTGGGGTGGGTTCCGGGTATTGCAGCATCTCCTGAACAATCAGAACGGCGCTGTCCAAAGCTTGACACAGCACCTCCCCGCCGCCAACCCCCCCCCCACCCCGGAGCTCAGTGTCCTGCTGTCTCCTTGGCTGCAAGGCAGCCCCTGTCCCCACCCGAGGTCTGACTTCTGACTTCCTGCGGGTCAGGTGGGCGGGCAATGGGGGGGCAATCCAAAGATGAGCTCTGCAGATCTTCAAACCCCAGGGTTTGTGGTGTGCTGAGTCCAGCCGTGTCTGTGGAAGGTAGTGCGGCATCCCCCCAACATACTCACCCCCCCACCCCACCCCGGGAAGCAGCATGGAGTGCTGGTGCGAGCCACGGAGACGTAGACTGAAACAGCTGCTGCACTGTGGAGAAGGGAGAGCAGGCTGCCCAGAGGGGCAGGGCGCTGGTCCTACAGGTGTGTTGCAGGGGGGTGGGGGGGAGAGCTGCAGGGTGGAGACCTGCCCTGGGCGGGCTCCAGAGGCAGGAAGCATCTAAAAATACTCAGGGCTTCCTTGAGGGGGGCTGTCCATGCCAAATGATCCAGGACTCCTGTGGTGTAAGGGCCCTTGGAGTAATTTGGGGTGTAATCTGAGGACTCAGTGCACCTGGGGGTACCCCCATGGAAGGCCAGGGTTTGGAGAAAAGTTGCCTGTTTTGTTTAAAATGTTGCTGGTGGGTGGATAACACCTCCTGGCTGCGGCTCATGTCATTGGCCCCCCTCAGAAAGGGGCCCTCCTGGAATGTCCCTGCATTCAGGAGAAAAACATCAGGCTCAGGAGCTGCTGTGGCCCAAAGAGAGGGGACAGCCAGCCCTGGGACTGGGGACAGGGTGCCTATAGCTCCAGCGGCAGCTGGGTGGGGGCGGTGCTCCCAGGGGCCCACCATAAGGCAGATCTCTGCATTCTGGGTTCACTTGGAGGCAGGGGTCACCTGAAGGTGATCTGCTAGGCAGGTCCCCATCAGCAGCCCCCTCCAGGACAGGGGAAAGCAATCAGTAAGCGCCCCTGGCAGCCCTGTCCCAGGCCCCCGGCCCTGGCTGAGCACTACCCCTGCTTCTGCCTCGCCTGCACCATGCAGCCACCCCTCCAGCCGGGATCTGAGTCTCTGACATAAACCCTCACTTAGACCTTTGCTCTAGCCCTTCTCCTTACCCTGGAGCCCAGCAGGGTCCAGCCTCCCTCCCCTCAGCTCCCCAACCCGCCCCCAGACTTCCTCAGCCTGGAACTAGTCTCTCCTGTGGTGTGAGTAAGTGTTGTGGGAGGGCTAGAGACAACCTAGGAAGGGGCGAACATGCCCACAGAAGCCCTCCTGGCCTGGGGACAGTGGAGGTGGCCTAGTGGCCACTCACCCGCTGGGGGCACCCCCACCTCCCCACCTGCTCTAGCAAATGGCCAGCACAAGAGCACTCTGAACAAAAAAGCCACACACAACATTTATGAGGAGCTGGGAATCTGCACTGGGGTGGGGTCAGCAGCCAGAGAAGCCAGAGGCACCCCTAAACCTGCTCCGGTCTCTCCGGGTCCACCTAGGAGCTTGACAGCCCCGATGGAGGGCCCTGTGTGCAGCCATGTCCCACTGAAGGAGACAAGCCCTGGCCCTCGCACCCTGAGGTGGAATTCACACCCCTCTGACTGCCAAACCGTGCCTGATGCCTGGGGAGCCTGCCCTGGGTCTGGCTGGACAGGCCATTTGCACAAACAGCCCATTCGGCAGCTGTGCGACCTGCAGAGGAAAAGGTCTTGCCCAGGCCTCAGGCCCTGACCTGGCTCCATGGACCATGGGTCGCCATGTTTACCCTGAACCCCAACACAGGAAGGAGCTCTGCAGGCAGCCCGTTCCTCAGTACAACCACCCTGGCAGGAGAGCTGATCACGGCCCCCACCCGTGCCTCTGATCTGTCGCTGTCTGTTGATTTTTATTTTTAATTTAGTAGCTTTTTTTTTTCCTGATCCCTTACTAACAATGAAGTCTGACTACAGCAAGTCAACCCAGACTTGCTCTGGAGAGAAGCCAGGCTGCCCCACCGCACCCATTCACCAGCTGGTTGCTAAGAGTCCGGTCCAAGCTCCCTCCCTCATGGTCACCTCCTCAGGGGGGCCCACCAAGCCGGATGCTCCCGCCCCCCAGCCGCATCACCCAGTGTGAGTCGCTGGAGGCTGGAGGATGACAAGGAGGCCCCGAGGCCACCCTGACTTAGTGACCGAGTTCAGAGAAGCTGCCTCCTGGTGTCCCTCAAAGGGAAAATGCGGGATTCAACCACCGAGGAATCACTGGACTGTGGTGATGGCACCTGGGTGATTTGGTGATGGAAGTCCACGGGGATTACAACTGAGATGGAAAAAGGCACAAAATGATGTAAAAAAAAAAAACCCCTCTTATTTAAAATAATAATAATAATAAATAAAAAGTAAAAAAAAAAAAAAGCCATTGAGGAATCTGGCAAATGGGCAACGGTGTTCCTGTGGGCGTGGGTGGGTGCGTAGAGAGGAAACTGCGTCAGTGACCCCGAGAGCTCAGCGGCAGAGGGCTCTCCACGGTCCCCACCTGCAGACCAGGGCACGGCAGAGGGTGGTGGCCAGATGTAGCATGTTCTCCCTGGGGCTCTTGACAGGGCGGATTCACCGGATCCAGGCCCAATCCACCCGGCCCAGCACCTGGAGGGGCTTCAGCCATCACGGGGTACGATTCACTCACTCAAAGAGAGAACACAAACACGGGAAGAAAGTGTGTGGAGAGGGAAGCAGACACTCGGGCGATGGGCTACAAGCCAGATGTGCCAAGCCCGGACGCTGGGAGAAGCGGAAGGATCGGGCCCTGGAGCCTGCTGGGGAGTGTGGTCCTGCCGACGCCCTAACTCACACTCCCGCCTCCAGGAGAGGGAGAGAATGAATTCCTGCGTTTTCAGGGGTCTCCCTCTTCTTAACGTCAGTGAAGAAACAGGGTTCAATTCTAAAAGGTAGAACAGGGGCCCCTCACGATGGCGCAGAGGGTAAAGCACAGCACTAGGAAGCTGTCATCAGTCACTACAGCTCAAGTTCCATCCCCGGCCAGGGAGGTGACCTCTCCTGGCCCGCCCGCTGCTCCCCTCAGCAGTGTCTTTCGTCAGTCAGCCTGTTCTGTCCCCTATTCTGTCTCTGGTGGGTCCTCTCAACCCCCTGCACCTCTGGCCTGTACCCTAGTTCTGTGTGCATAAATAAATAAATCTTAAAAATATATAAATAAAAGGCAGGACAGGGTCACAGTGCTCTAAATGTGTAGTGCACTGAAACCAGAAGTGGAAGAGAAGAGAGGTCCGTCAGGGATGCCAGGGGCTCAGTGCCTCAGCCTCAGAGGTGCAGGCAGGGAGGAGGCACCCCTATTTGCCTCAGGCCAGGAGGGAAAGCTGGTGACCCCAGGGGCAGGGGCGTGAACTTGCAGCAGCTGTGTCGCTATACACCACAAGCCATGGGGCTTGAAAACAGAGATTTGAAGTCACCTGGGAGGGGCTGACGCTGTTACCAAGATCAAATGTCTTTTGGCGGATTGGTTCCTTCCAAAGGTCAGCAGGGGCATCGCCTCCCCTCTGCCTGCTGGGGGGTGGGGGGGTTGCCTATCTCAGTCCCCTGTCCCCTCTATTTAGGACGCCAGCCTACTGGGTTCCACTGCACCCAAACGACTTTGTTTTAACTCCATGTTTTGTTTAAAGTTAAGCAGACTCTCCATTGCTGGGAGTGTTTTGGGCTGGGTGTCCACACCGCCCCAAATTCATGTTACACCCCTAACCCACTGTGCGATGGTGTTGGCTGTGACCTTGGGGTGGTTAGATTTAGAGCCCCGTAACAGATGAGTCTGTATAAGGAGAGACACCATAGCTACATCCCCAGCCCATGCCCATGCGGCAAGGAAGAGCCTCAAGAGGACACAGGGGGTGTGGGAGGAGGGGGTTGTCACCCCAAGAACCAAATCAACCAGAATCTTGATCTTGGATTTCCCAGTCTCTTGAACTGAGAATAAATGTCTGTTGTTTAAGTCACACGTGGTTGCGTAGTTTGTCACAGTGGCTGAAACTAACCAAGGTGGGAGTTGGGATTTCAGGACACACATCTGGGGGAGACGGAAGTTGACCCTTCCCTACAACTCAAGGGGTCCTCCTGACAAAGAGCATGGGAGGTGGAGAGTCTTGGGCCACAGCAAACCTAGACCCTCCTGCTCCCCCTCACTCATCCCTTCTGCCCAGTTCCCAGTGCTACCCCAATGGCACAGGCCCCGCACACACCCCTGTGCCAGGCTACTACCACCCAGAGACGCCCTGCCTCTGCAGCCCTTTACCTGGCTCAGCAAATGCCCCTCCCGGAGCCACACCCCACTCCCCCAATACATACCTGATGACTCCTCCAAACCTTTTTTCCCTCTTATCGTACCCCAGACCAATGCCTTGGTATCACCCAACACTGTGCCTGGATGGGAGGGTAGGACCCCACTTCTCAGCCAGACCAAAGCAGGTCATCTCTAGGTTCACTCCTAGTACACAGCACAGGTATTAGAGCTGCTTGTAGGGGGAGTGCGGGCGTGGCTGTAGGTACAGGACACAGCTGCCCAGCAAAACCTAGGGTGGACGTTCACTGCCCTTTGGCCCGGGATTTTGCCCCAGAACCTTGCCCCACCCTCCTTAAACCAGGCTGCAGGGCAGACACACCTGTGGTGGAGGCAGCTGTCTGCTCAGACCCAGGGGTGGTCCTGTGTGGGATCGGGGTAAAGGCCTTGCTGTCACTCTGGTCCACCTTTGTCTTTTTCCAGATGTGGCCCTGGCCCCCAAAGCCCACGCCACGGAGAAGTCAGTGAACTAGATATCTGGTGGCTGCGATGGATCCAGGCCAAGATGATAATCATTGGATGGCTCTGGACCTTGACCGATCTGGAAAAAGAGACTAAGTTTGCTGAACAGTGGCTATAAGCATGAACTAGAATTCAGCCAGCAGCAAGACAGGCTATGGGGCCAAGGTCACAGAAGCTAGAGGTCACCCTTCCCATAAACGCAAGCAGAAATACCTTTAGGTTCCAAAGTCACTAGGCTGCCTGGAATGTCTGTTTCCTTTGTCTGCAGCCTCTTCCACTCTACATTTGCCTGCTAAACTCCTATTTATACTTCAAAACCCAAATTGACTCTACCCCTCCTCCAGGAAGTTGTGCTAGAACAATGATGTGGAAAATGAACTCTGAATCATACCTGGGTGGAATCCAAACATGAACTCAAAATGGACCACCGCTGTTGTATACAGGTAAAACCTACACTTTTGGAAGAAGACACAGGATTTAGCAAAGATTCCTTAGATACAACAAGAGCATAATCCAGAAAAGGAAAAAATCAATAAATTGGATGTCAAAAAAAATTAAAAATTTCTGCTGTTAAATGATATCATGAAGAGAACAAAAAGATAAACTGCAGACCAGGAAGAATATCTGCAAAATAAAGGACAGAGTCAGAATGTATTTTTAAAAACTCTCTAAATGCTATCAAAATAAATTTAATTTTTTTGCAAAGTCCTGGTCAGAAAAATTATGCCCCAAACTGATACATAGATTTGGGTTTGCTGCTATGAATTTTTTCTATACAATTTGTTTGGGGCATGTTTGCCATTTGAATTCTGGATCTGTTTGATTACTGGTGTAAGATAAGATCCTAAGATTCCGCTTCCTACTGAGGAAGGTCTGTTGTGGAAGGCACTCTTTAGAGCGTATGAGGTACCAATACCAGGTTTACATACCTGTGTTGTTGTGGTTTCTTCCCTGTGTGGAGTGGTGCAATCTCTGACTTGTATGTTGAATTTGCTCTTTCATCTTCTGTCCAAAGTGGCTGACAGAAGTAAGGAGATGACTCCTGTTAATTGTACGTTAACTGCTTTTGTTTATTTTGCCTTTTCAGGTTCTATTCCAGGAAACCCAAGGATTGCAAGCTTAGTGGCTAACAAGATGACTGCTTTTGCTTTAAAGTTAACTGTTTACTTTCACCTGCTCTACAGAATACCTCAGGATTAACGTCTAACTAATGGAAATGCTTAAACACTTAAAACCATATGACTCTTGTAATTAATAAAAATTTTTCTTCCTATTTCCAAAATCTTAGGTTTGTAGGATAACAACTGAAACCTGTGATGTCAGCAACACGCCCCCCCCCCTTTTTTTTGAATTTGAGGTTTTTCTGAGCCTAAAAGTGAAAACTGCAGTTACATAAGATAGTCCATGTGGCATAACTAAGAAAACTGTATGTCTTGTCCTTGTGCTTAATTGTCTTGGCCTCGAGGTGTTATAAAATTGGTTTAGGGGCCCTCCCTGGTGGCGCAGCGGGTTAAAGCACAGCCCTAAGAAGCTAAAGCCACTTCCACATGAGTTGGATTCCCGCCTGCCCGCCTGCCCCGGAGGTGACCACATGGCGAGGCAGACCTCTCCTGACCTGCCTGCTGCTCCCCTCAGCAGTGTACTTCCTCAATCTGCCTGTTCAGCTCCCCACTCTGTCTCTGGTGAAGCATCTCACTGTCCCTGGACCTCTGGCATGTACCCCAGCTCTGTATGAACAAATAAATAAATCTTTAAAAAAAATTGGTTTAGATGTCACCTATAGATATTGGGGGGGAAAATGTAATGAAAACCGGTACACATGTTTTGAAAACATGATCTTGGATAATTTTTTGGTCCACCATAACTAATTCATACTCTAGTATGTTATTTTAAAACAGGCGCTTCTAAGGTTGTATTAGGTGTAATATTTTTTTTTTTCCTTTGCTTGGGTTGATAATGTCAGGAAAATGCAAGTTTGGAAAAATAAAGGTTTTTGAGGGCAAAGAGTCTCTAGTTATGAAGAAAAAAAAAAACTAAAAGGTTATGGTTTGACTGTCAACATTGCACTACTGACTGAGCCGGAGCTTTCATAGAGATTGACATTGTTGTTGCTGTTTTTCATATTTGTGACAAAGCTTCCCAGAATTATAAATTTGTCCTTTGGTTCATCAAAGGAAATTTTGTGGAAGCTCAGTAGAGCTCCTGAGACATTCCACAAAATTTCTTCCTTTCCTTCTGGAAAGGCACTTAGATCAATTTGGACTTTTTGGTTTACCTATTAAAGGAAAATAACTGAAAAGGAAGCATGTCATTTGGGAAAAAGGTAAAACATGGCATGAACTTATATAAATGTTAACAATGGTTTTCTGAAAAATGCATAAAAACCTTTCAATATCATGTGTTCTGTAAATTATAATTTTTGACTGTTGTTCTGAAATATTATATTCAATGGTTTGGTATTTGCAGAAATTGTTTCTGAAATATATATATTGTTTCCGGAAATAGACCTCAACTGATTCCAATTAATGGAAATTTTGACAGTGAAAATTTCTACAAAGAACTGAACAGACTGATTTTTACTAAGTTTTTGTTTGAAATAATACTGGTATTTTTTTCCTATTTGATTCAAAGAAAGTTTTCTTATTTTAAATAACCAGAATCAGCAGAAATGTTTCGTTTTTTTTTTTCAGCAGAACTAACTTGTGCTTCCATTTTTCTCTCCTCTTGATACCAACACAGTATAAAATTTATGGTAGTAATTTTCATTACTCATGAGTCTATTTTTGCATAGCTTCAATAGGGAATTTGTCTGCTTAAACTGAAGAAATTGGAAATGTGTTTCAGTGGCTTTGCTTGGCATTCTCCAGGAGCTTCAAAAAGAGCTGAACCAAGAAAAGAAGAACCTGCTGCTTTGTTTGTAGGGTGCCAGAGACCTCCAAAGAAGGTGAGGAAGCTTGCCTCCATTGGCAGGCCTGGACGACCTGGAAAAATAAAAAATAAAAAAGTCCTGGTAACCTCGAGAAGAGGAAACTCCAGGTTGAGCCTGCTGAGACCAACGTTGCTCCTGAAGCCTATGGGGACTGGACATCGACTGTTCGCTCTGACCCTGTATGGAGTCTGACCCTTTATGTAGGACTCCAGCAAGGCCAGCAGCAACAACAAAAATGCTACTTGATTATTCTGCCCTGTGATTTTATGCAAAAATAGGAAAATGATTGAAAGGTAGCTCAAGTTTGTAGATAGCCTGTGCATAGTTGGACAAAATTGGGATCAAGGTTGAGAGAACTTTAGAAACAGCTTTTAAAGTTTTGTTTTGTTTGTTACTGTTACTGTGATTTTGATATACACCAGAAGGATTTTTCCTTTCACATGTACTAATGGACTATTTTCCACTTATGACCATCATATCGGACATTCATGGACAATGTTAGTGGCTGGCTGCTCCCTGAAATCTGTGCCACCATAGATACGGTGGCATTTAAAATCAAAAGGGGGGATTGTAACAGGGTGGTCCCCAGGAAAAGGGGAAGTTCCACTTCCCTGGCCCACCCAGAAGGAGGGTGGAGCTGAGCAGAGAAAAGAAGAGAAGAGAAGGAATCTGAGGAGGAAGGAAGCAGGATGGAGAGCCAGAGGGAGACCTGAGGAAGCCACATGGAGCAGCAAGCATGTGATGGAGAAACCGGGCTTGTTTCCTGACCCCGGACTGGTTGAGGCAGATGTGGGTGAGATACCTGTAGGGAGGTGACTGTGGCAGTGTTTATCTTGATTTTGATGTTGCTCTTTTCCTCCCAGGCTTGTCTGGCCCTTTCTGACCTTTTTCCATGGGTCCCGGCCAGAAGGTGCTTTAGTCTTGTGGCAGCTTTCAGGCCTTGCTTACGGCCAATCCCTTTTGGGTGGACTTTTGCCCATGAGGGAATGGGTCACTTCAGACGTTTGATTTAGAAAATATATTTTGTCTTCTCTGTTGTATTTCACTGTATTAAAGTTCCTTTTCACTTAAAAAAATTCAACTTATAAAGGTTAACAGATCTGAACAAACACGTCACCAAAAAATACACACTAATAACAAATAGCACATGAAAAGATGGTTCTAGACACCACCAGAAAGTATCTGCATATACATGTTTGTGCACAGCATATCTGTGTGTGTGTTTGAGAACCCAGTTCCCCAAAAGCAAGGCTTCAGGGCCACCCCAGGGTTGCCTCCCCCTACACCGGACCATGCCCTGTGGTCTGCTACCCCCACTGCTGTCCTCACCTTACTGCTGCCCGCCCACCCCTCACCCATGTCTGGAATCAGTGCCTGGACTCCTTGTTGGCCAGGAGTGGGGGTTGGGGGTACCCGAAGAAGCATAGGCGTCAGATCGCTGAAGAACAGAGCCGGCCAGGGGCCGTACATGAGTTCTTGATCAGCTGACATCTGCCAGGATGCCTGTCAGACTGGATGCACTTAGGAAGTGACATCTTCACACACACCTGCCGCAGGGGACATGCCCTCGAGGACCCCAAAATCTGTGCTGCCTCTCAGCCGCTCTAAGCCATGTTCTCTCTGGAAGTGCCTCTCCACTTCAGATTAAACTAGTCACCACTCTTCTGCTGGGGGTCCCCTGCCCCTCCCTACCCTATCTGGTACCTACACAGGTCCAGTTCCCTTTTGGGACCAAGGCCAGTTGAAGGGCAGCGTCCGCAGCCACCTCTACCTCAGGACATCAGGTAGAGGGACTGTTCTACCTGCAGCCCCACAGGGCACTCCGCTGCCCTCCAAGCGCTGAGGTCGGCAGCATCACAGAAGAGCCCTGCCTGTGCAACTCAGATCCTTGTGTGCGTGATCCAGCTCCGGCGTCCACATGTGCTGCGTGGGCAGGTCAGTTGTGTCTCTACATGACTGTGGCTACTTCCCAATCTAGAACATTCATCCATCCCACACACAAAGCACTTTGTGGGTGCAGGAACTCTGCTAGAAGCTAGAGAAACAGCTGGACTACAGCTGGACAGCTGCTGGATGCACACAGATGTCAGACAGAAGGAAGGAGGCAAGAAAACTCTGCAGTGGCACGTGAGACAGAGCCTCAAATCCTGCCCAAGAACAGGAGTGCCCAAGTGCAGCTGGCTGTTATGTGCCCCTTTGGGACTCCATTCTTCCAGAAGCTCTTCCAGGGAGGAAAGCGGAAACCCAAGAGCCAAGTGTCAGTGAGTTCCATTTTGGGGTCTGGTGTAGAAGGACCAGCTGTTCTTGCTGAGGAGCTGGGTGGGTCTGTTTCCCTGGCACCCTGGAGCCAGGTGTGGGGAAATGAGTGCAAGCCCACCTCTGAGCACTGCCCTGCAAGCTCTCTCACCTGACAAACCAGGTGCCCAGAGCTCAGAGCTTCGAGGAACATGAAGGTCCTACCTGTAGATTAAGAGTGGTCTCCCTCGAGGGCTACCCTCTAGGTCAGGGACCAAGTCGGCGTTTTATCCAATTTTAAAAAATGGGTTTATTCCTCCCAGACATAACCTGTTAAAAGAGGCACAGATGGATCACAAAGGTCCCAAGTTTGAGCACTGCTCCCCAACTAGCTGCTCTGAGTTTGTCTACAGGCTCCCTGCCAGGGCCCCTCCAGCACAGCCTGGGGTGACCGCCTTGCCTCTCAACCAGACAGATACCCTGACCCCACACCAGGGAAGGAGGCAGCCCTAAAGGCCAGCTCGACACTGCGGTTCCCTGGTGGCGGGGAGGGCTGGGGGACACTGCCAACACCGTGCTGTAGGGGAAGGATGGCAGGGCCTGCCCGGATAGCGCACAGGTGGTTCCGGCTGGCAGGTCCTGTTTCCTGGGCAACAGGCAACGCCCCACCCCCAGCACAGTAAGTGGACTGGTGGGCCCAGAGGCAGATGGGATTGGATGACAGGTCTCACAGCGCTGGGACCAGTGGCCCAACATGGCTGTCACACGATCAGAGGGTTGGGGGTGGGCAGTGCTTTATTCCAGGTGTGGTTAGGAGCCATCCTGGGCACCCCCAGGAGGGCAGCACCTTCAGGGCTCAGACACAAAAGGCCACGTTGTGTGGGATCACTTACATGAAACGTCCAGAAACGGAAAGCAGACGTGTAAGAGGCTAGGAGACAGGCGTGAGTCACTCATCAGGATGCGGCCCCTTTTGGGGACACGGAATGTTCTGGAAATAGATAAAGGTGATGTTTGCACAGCTCTTACTGGGCTAAATGCCACTGAATTGTTCACTTTTAAAATGGTAAGTTTTTGTTATCGCTTCAATTAAAAAAATTAGATCAGTTAAAATAAAAATCGCAGCTGGTGCAATGCCTGATCCAGACCAAGGGCAGGCAGCTGTGGGCTGCAATTATTACTGTTATTAGTGTCTCTATAGTTATGCTAATTGCTGGGAACAACTGGGTAGAAGAGAGGCCCACCCTAGACTGGCAGCTGCTTTCTGAATAAGGAGTTTAAGCCTAATTACTTTGACTCAGATATTTCACCTCTTAATTCCAAAAGCTGGCGCATTTCCAGAGATTCAAATTTCTGGGCATTCAGCAAATCTGCAATTTAAACATCATGTGTTTCAAATACAGATGTAGCGATCAAGATAGAGATTTGAATAGATTTGGGATGTAGAAAACAGAGCTAGAGGTAGACATATATGTAGCCATAGAGATTTGGAAAAAGATATGGATATAAATATAGATGGATAAAAATCTAAAGTTATTTATATATTTTTACATTGTTGTTTGTACAAGTTTGATTTCTCCTGGCAGGTGTAATCCCCATAAAATTCCCACCTCCGGGCCCTCCCTGGTGGCGCGGCGGGTTAAAGCACAGCACTGAGAATCTAGAGCCGTTTCAGCATGAGTTCGATCCC
>NW_004567125.1:31096553-31119935 GCF_000260355.1 Condylura cristata | reverse complement strand
CTCCTGACCCGCCCGCTGCTCCCCTCAGCAGTGTACCTCATCGATCTGCCTGTTCTGCTCCCCACTCTGTCCCTGGTGAATCCTCTCACCCTCAGTATCTCTGGCTGTACCCCAGTTCTGTATGAATAAATAAATATTTTAATAAAAAAGATTTATTTACCCATGCATACAAGAACTGGCCAGGTACAGGCCAGAGGTGCGGATAGGGGATGAGAGGATTCACCAGGGACAGAGTGGGGAGCAGAACAGGCAGATGGACTGAAATACACTGCTGAGGAGAGCAGTGGGGGAGACAGGAGAGGTCTGCCGTGCCCTGTGTGTCGCTCCCTGACTGGGGATCGAACTTGTGCTTCAGTGGCTGGGGACAGCTTCATAGTGCTGCGCTTTAACCCATTATGCCACCAGAGAAGGCCCTATGGCATGAATTTTAGTTAGATAAATTTTTTTTTTAGATAAAATATTTTTAAGCCAATATGGCAAAATATATTATCTGTTCTAAGCCAGAAAGAGAAAGAAAAATACCGGATGGTTTCACTCATAGCAGGAGTATAATGGACCAGGCGAGAAAATAACAAAAATAATGAACAACCATATACCAGAGACATGTTGTGGGGGTGGAGTGGGGAATGGGATCAAAAACGGGGGGGTGGGGAGGGAGGGAAATGCACGGGACTATGGTGGTGGCACATGGGTGATTTGGTGATGGGAAACCCGCGGGGATTACAATCGAGATGGAAAAAAAATGTGCAAAATGATGTAAAAATAAACTTTTGTAATAAAAAAATAAAAAAACATATATTATCTGTTCAAATATCTGTATGTCACATATATGCTAAACATTTATAGTCAATACAGCATATCCTACTGAGAGTGGGAGAGGTGATAGGCAAACAGGTGTCTGCTAATTTACTCAACTTTTCTGTATGCTGAAAAATGTTCCATAAAAACTCTGAAGGGAAAGGCTGTCTTGTAGGAATCACTTAACCAGAATGACAAGCTGGGGCGTGCATTTGAGTAGAGATCGCAGATATGTTATTGAGGATTCCTGAAATGACAATCACTGCTCTCTCGATACTACTTGAGCCTCTATAGCAAGGACAGAGGGGGACTGGCATGAGCTACAAATGGCAGCAGGGGTGAGCCTGTCACCTGCTCCCAATGCAAAGCCTTTCCTTCCAGCCAAGCGCCCTCCACAACGTTGCTCCACAGTTCAAGTTTGCAACTCACATTGATAACATTCTGTTCTCTCCTGCTTTGCAAATAGGGACTTATAATAATCCTCTCTTGTTTGCTCTGCAAATTGGGAGAGTGTGCTCATGAGCAAACAAGTGCTATAGCAGTATACGTTGGGAAATTTCCTCCCCAAGTGACTTCCGTATCCCTAAGTCCCTTTGTTTCAAAGCAAGGAAGGGCTCAAGAAAGGGTACGAGAGTTCCAGACCACCTCTCCTTGCAGTGAGGGCAAACCCAGAGTCTCCAGGGACACCCCAGAGCCAAGAGAAGATAGAAGAGCGCTGGCATTGTCTGACCACCTGTCTGGTCCACTAGAAGGCTCCACCTCCTTGGACACCCCAAATGCATCAGAAACATCATTCCGACTCTTCCAATTTCCAAAAAACCTACAAGCAACAAAAAGTAGGGAGTGTTCAGCTGAGTTTATCTTTTCGACCAAAACCGACTCAGAGATAGCATGCTCCTCTCTGTCTTCTTTCACGTGTATCTCTGGGACACAGTCTCAGGACACTGGTATTGGAGACATTAGCCCAGTTTGAAGATGGGTAGGCATCATTTGAAGATGGAGAGGTAGAACCTGGACATCGTATTGTAAGGGTCTGATGAGTAATGCTCCAAGATCGTTCAACTGCACCAATACAACAATAAAGCTAGGGTTTGCAGAGAACCCCACCAGTGGAGAGAGAATGCTGCACTCATTGGAAAGGGAGTCAAGGAAGAGGACAAGAGAGGCTTCCGTGGAGGGCTCCATTCACCTGGGCAGGAGTCAGCAGCAAGCCTGACCTCAGCAGGTAGCTGCTCTTGGCAACCGCAGCCACACACACAACTGGCCCTGGCCACCCTGAGCACCAGGGTCAGCGAGACCTGGACCCACGCACAGCAAAAAAATCTGGGACTCAGCCAATTTCTCCCAACCCTCCACCCTCTGCCCAACAAGGTCAGTTGGTCCTACCAGCTGAGCTGGGACCCTGGCTTTGTTGTCCAGGTGAGGACAAGGGCAGGAGACAGAGTGACAGCAACTAAGCTGGTGCAACTAGAACATTCTATGCAGAGGACTAGAGAGAGAGAAGGAAGCAGGCAGTCACCAAGGACATGTACGTAGTTCCAAAGGCTGAGGGAGGAGGACTTAGGAGGCCAAATCCAATGCTGGATTGTGACTGGCACCCCTTAGTCTTGTGTCCAGTGAGGACAGAGAGCAGCTAATCCTTTGCCCTAGTTCATGAACTTGGTCCCCATCTAGGTGAGTTTTGGAGATGCCACTCATGTTCGATTTTTCCCAAAGGAAGTGCTGCCCTAGGGGTCCTGCCGGGGTGCCACATGGAGCCCCAGCAGCAGTGTGCACAGCCCACTCAGCACCCACACCCACAGCCCCCAGTCCCAGCACCCACCTGGCCCCCACCTCCCCCCAGGCTGAGGTCCAGTGGGCCACCTGGGTTTCGAAGGCGGCCCCCACGGCAAACTGGAGGCTCTTTCCATCCTCCCTTAGAAGACTAGCAGGTGGCCAAGCGCAGCGTGCTGGGGGTCGCTGTCAGCTGGAAAGAAGTCACGGACTCCGCAGTGCCGGCCTGGTGGAGAGAGGTGAGAGCTCAGCAGCCCCGTGGGGAACTGCTGTGGGGACTGTGTGGAACAGCAAGAGGAAGTGGTAGCTTGGGGTAAGAGCTCTGTGAATCTGCTCATCTCCTGCTAGGTCTCCCAGAAGGGGCGATAAACCTCAGAGGATGAGGTTGGAGCCTGGAGCAGGATTTGGCACAGCCATTCTCACCCAGGGCACTGCTGCCCCCAGGGGACATTTGGCGACATCTAGAGAGGCTCTTGGTTGGCTCTCCTTGGGGGTGCTACTGGCGTCAAGTGGGTCAGAACCAGATTCTTAAGACCCTACAGATGGCCCCGCCACAGACAGTGGTCCAGTCCCTGGATGTCAATGGGGAAGTGAGAAACTTCACCATGAGAAAGACCATGTCCTCTTCGGGTTTGTCTATGAAATTGTCCATTTGTCTGTCTGTCTATCTCTGTCAGCTAGATATAACCGGTCTTAATCTATGAATCTATCGTCCATCCACCCAGCCTCCCACAAATCTATCTACTTATCTATGAACCTATGCATCTAACTACCCATCCATCAGATGAGCTATCCCAGTGATTCCCAGCAGGGGTGACTATTCCCCTAAGGACACTGAACGCTTCCCAGGCTGCCATACTGTGTGTGCATGGGAGTGACTGGCAGTGATTGCAGGGGCTGCTCAATACCCTACAGTGCACAGAACAGCCCCCACAGAGAGTAACGTCTCTTTAAGTGTCCTGAGTCCTCAATCCAGGAATCCGGCTTGCAGCGGAAGTACTATTCAGAGGAGCAGTCTGGGGAAGATTCGGGGAAGGAGGTGGGTCTTATGAGGAGCACATGAGTCGAGGAGAAGGAAGACCGGCAGGTGGAGATACAGCTGGCAAAGACAGAGAGAGGGCTAGCAGAGGGCCAGCTCAGGGGCCCTGCCGTCACACAGCGAGGACAACTTGGACACAGCCCCTCCGCCCCAGATGCTGACCTCCCTCACCGGGGACACAGGCCCCATGGTGGGCTCCCCTCTTGGCTGTGTCCTGCTCACCCTTCCTGGAGCTCCAGTCCCGCACCCCATAGTTTGGAGGAAGAACTGGTCCCTCCCATCTGTGGCTTCTCTTACCTGTCTTGGAAATGTGCTCCAATGGAGTCCGCGTCTCCGGGGCTGCCCGCTTGCTTCTCTGCTGCACGACGAAGGCAGACTGCCAGCCCAGGAGCCTGTCTGGCCAGCACAGCCTCCTTGTAGTATAGCAGGTGGCTGGGTGGGTGGATGAATAGACGCATGGGGGGGGGGATGGGATGGGGGTGGTGTTTGGAGGATGGATGGGCAGATGGATAGAGGCAAAATGTGAATTCATAAATCTAGATGAAAGCTATATAATTGCTTATTATACTATTTTCAACCACTTTTCCCTAACTTTGTAACTATTCTTCTTATAAAAGGGTGCCCAAACTGAAGTTCCCTTGTGCTTGTGAGATGCTGAATAAAGAGAACACAAGTCTCCCTCCTCTCCTCATGCCCTAGCCCTGGGACACCACAGTACCCCACTGGGGTGAGTGCCCCTGTGTGTACAGAAGCTCCTCTCATGTGCTTCAGGGCCAGGCACAGAGGAGTCCAGGCTGGACCACACATGCCCACTCTTGCCTCAGTGACCTGCGTCACGTCCAGGGCCTCTCCATGGCAGCGGAGCAGAGGTGAGGCAGGCTGAGCTCACTGGCTGGACCCAGGCAGGATGAGCTTCCCTTTGAGGGAAGTCCGAGTGGCTCAGGCTTTCCTCACCTAAAGCAGGAGCCGGGAGCTGCCCACCCCTCGGGAGGAGGTCAGCGCCACGATCCCACCCCACCCCACTGGTTGAGCAGAATGGGATTGCAGCCAAGCTGGGCACGATTTTGGGGGTCGCCACTCTTGTGACTCCTACACAGCCCTGGCGCCAGGATCCCTGCAGGAACGTGTCTCAGAATCAGCACAGCCTGGCTCATTTCCTTGCTTTGGCTTGGCAACAATGCCCTCAGCCTCAGTTTCCCCACCTGAGATGGAAATGCTTCATAGAGTCACAAAGATGACAAAATGAAAGGAGAGGACGGCTCTAAAAAGGAAGCTGATTCCAAGACGCGGTACAAAGTGCATAAACCTTGAGGACATGATGCTGAGTGAAATAAAGGACTAACAGGTATGCTTTCCCTCACAGGACCTCTGCCTGGCAGCCATAAATTCCTCATCTTGCCCTGCTCACTTTTCTTGCGACAAAAACCAGAAAACTGGGGAAAAAAACAGCTGAGACCAAGAGGGAGTAAGAGTAGGGTTATCCCATTATAATGGTCAAAATCATGACGGAGCCGGTCCAGACCAGTCATGGAAGAAAGGGGCATGAGTGCAGGTCCAAAAGCACTGCCCATTTCTCAGAAACTGTAGGTCCTTCAGCAGCTCTGCTTTCCCAGGGCTCCCCACGTAAGACCTGCCTCTCCTCCGCTCAGGAGATGGCCTTCGCGACAGTGGCCTGCCATGTCCTCGGCTTTGCAGGCACCTGATCAAACCTGTATTCTGTATGGTCTCTCAAGTTTTGCCTTATCCGGATCCAAACTCTAGCAACAATAGGAGACCCCCAGAGGAGTCAGAGTCACAGAAGCTGAAAATAGGATGGTGGATTCCAGTGCTATCATGGCGCTGAAGGGCCACCCAGGTCCCCAAATTTGCACCTTCTTAAAGGGTCCAGCCATCCATGCTCACAGAAACAAAGCAGAGTCTTCATGTGAAAGAATTATGTGTACACAGAAGACAAGAAGGATATTGTCCCCAATGAAACACTCTGAATTACCTGTCCCCTCGTGGGGAAATGCTGAGTCAAACAGGGTCAGCCCTAAAGCTTGGCACCTTCTGGCAGAAAACCGCAGGAAGGGGACACAGGGGGAGGCAGTCACAGGGACAGACAGTCCCTGCTCAGGCAGCAACTCTACCACCTAGTTCAGGGTAGCAGGCAGCAGAGCCTGGTGGGCTCTCATAGCTAGGGGCGTCCTCTGCCACCCCACTTCCGGTGGCTCCCTGCCTCCCAAAGCTCAGAGTGCCAGTTCCGGGGCCTCTGGGGCTGGAGTCAAGGCCGGGCAGAGCAACCCCAGGGCTCCTGCACCTCCCTGGCCCCTCACAGCCCCATAGGGGTGCCAGAGACCAAGCCGAAGCTGGCAATCTTCAGTGCCGGCGAGGATAAGGGAAATGTGGTCTCTATCTAGTATGTCAGGTGAGGCTGGCTCGCGCACTGGTGGATCTTATGCGATAAAACAAGGCCCAGCAAGAGTCCTGGACACCCACCTGGCAGTTATTCTCTTGGAGCCTTTAGCCTGAAACAGACATCCTGAATGCTAATACTGCTTTATGCACATATTCTCACAACTTTTGAGTTACATTATCAGAACCCTACAAAGCAATCTTTAAGGAAAATCTAACCGTGTACAACATGGGAAGTTGGTAAAAGATGCAATAGGATGCTGTATACAATAGGTACAGTTATAATTAAAAAGATTTGGAAACATGAAAGCATGTTTATATAATGTGCTAACAGAAAACAGCAGGAAACGCCACAGTATACACCTTTTAATTGCAATTTTGAACACAGGGATTTGCAGAAAACAGAATGTTAAAAGAAAGGGGAGTGGGATTATGGGTGCATTTTTCCCCTTTTCTAAGCATTTTCATCATCATTAATGATTTTTCTTAAAACATATGCAACTTCTCTCATTCTACTCCATTCTAATGATTTATTTCCAAGGTAGAGTTTACAACTTTAAAGCTTCATCACTTACCTTGAGTTTGTCCCTTTTTTATCCAAAAAAATGAACAGTTTAAATCAGGGGCTGTGTTTCCCTGCTGCCCTGAGCTACAGCCCTTGCTAATGGCTTCCTCAGATCTCAGGACTCACCATGGCTTCTGCTGGTTTGGCCTGGGTTGGGCTAGAATGGGCAGAAGTGAGAGGTTTTCTCCAAGATGACAGGAGCTGAAGGCCAGAGTTGCTGGACAAAGTAGAATTTTGCGGGGGAATTGGCTGGTCGTGGTACTTAACTCACTTCAGCCCGGCCCCTGCCCAGGTAAGCTGAAGGCAGCAAAGTGAAAACTCCAGGGGAGAGGAACAAGGAGAAGGTTGGAGAGAAAAAAGAGGAGGCTGGGAAAAGGTCCTTCGGTGGCGCTGACTGAGTTCCCATCCCCTCTCTTCTACCCAAACTGGGTCATGTGCCAACCCAGCCCCATCTGGGCTTCTGGCCTCAAGGACTAGATTCTGCTCTTTTGCCTCTAACATCCTTTCTCCCATTTTCTGCTATTAGAAACCCTACTTTCTACAGGGAAGCCACCCCCCCAGCCTCCAGTTCAGCAGATTTACCCACCTCTCTTGGGATTTTCATAAAGCCACATAATGTCCCTGGGCACAGGATTGGTTCAGGATTGAACACATGACCCAAATGAAGCAATCAGCGGGCATCCAGGAACTTGTCCTAGACGCCCCGAAAACGGCACTCTGAGGTTTTGGAGGCATGGAGCCCCTGGAAGTGGGGCAGCAGAAGCCAGGGTGCCTGTGGACACCCCTAGTTTTGAGAGCCCACCAGGCTACCCTGAGCGAGGTAGCAGAATTGCTGCCCGAGCAGGAACTGCCTGCCCCTCTTGAGCCTACCCCAGGCCTGGTTTCCCCTCCAGTCTCCCCCGGGGAGGTGCTGCCTTGCTAGAGCTCTGGAAGCTTCTCTGTGTCTCCTGTGCCCAGAAATTCCTGCACTGGGTAACCCCTGAGGGGGAAGGTAGCCACCACTAAGAGGGGAGCATCGAAGTTCCTGGAGGTTTCCTACCATCCCCCAAGAGGTTCATGAAGGGCACTCTTGTTCCAGGAGCAGAGGACACAACCTGAATCGACAGGGGCGGGGTCACAGATGGGCAAGCTTAGTTCAGGAACACTGGAGGCTCTGACCAATGCGGGGCGTCAGCTGACTTGAACAAGCCACGGTGGAGTCTGACCTCTCTTGCCTCTCGGCCAGGTCCAAATGCCTGAATGAGAGGCTCAGGCTGAGGCTGCCATGTATTGCGGCCTGTGTGCCCTCAAGGGAGATCACAAATCTTGCTTTTCCCAAGGCAAAGTGCCAGGATGTGATCTCTGAGTTGCGGGGTTCCCAAATCCAGGCCTGCAACCCCACTTCCGCACAGGGCTGTGATGGAGAAGCAGGTTCACTGGGGTGCAGAGGCCGCCGTAGATGGGAAGGCCTTCCTGGGGCTCCAGCCCTCAGCAGGCAGCTTCTGTCTGCAAATGTGATGACCATGTCGGGGGGGCTTTGTTTCCTAGGACATGAAGTCAGAATGACCTAACACAACAGAATTTATTCTTTCACATTTCTGAAAGCCGGAAGTCTGAAAGCCAGGAGTCAGCAGGCTTCGCTCCTTCCAAGGGCTGGGCCATGCCCCTCCTGGCGGGCCACCTTTGGTGACTGCAGGCTGTGGACGCATCGCTCCGATCTCTGTCTCCATTGTCTCTTCGCATGGTCTTCATGTGTGTGTGTGTGTTCAAATTTCCCTTTTCTTATAAGGATACCTGTTGCACTCAATCTAATCTGACCTGCCTTCAATCTAACGAATTAACATTTGCGGAGACCCTTATTCCAAGTAGGACTGCACTTTGAGGTTCTGGATGAGTGTGGATGAGGGTTGGAACCTAGTCACCCCAGTACAGCGAGTTCTCAGTGAATGACTCTTAGGCCTTGTCCAGAAAGGGAGCTATATTCTGCGTGACTTGAGCTCTATGCCTAAGTCCAGCTTTAGTCCTTGGCTTACGTTCACTTTGCCATAAGGTGTGGTTCAGGTTTGGGGCACAGGCAAAGCAAGCAGAGCGCTGAGCATGGTGGGCGCTCTCCCCTCTGGGCTAGTGCTGAGTGACTGGCGCTTCATTTTCTTTGCCCATCACACAGGACAGTCATGATGGAGGCTGCAGCTCAGTGGCGCCTGCAGGGAGCTCCATTCCATGTCTGGGCAGGGACAGTGCCCTGCAAACCCAGCTGACCCTAAGCTTCCTGGGCTCTTCTTTGGAAGTCCAAGGTCTGAGGACTGTGAGCTCACATCAGCCCCCATGCTGATGGCCAAACTTGGGGGTCAGATCCAGGCTGCCCGAGGGGCAGGAGTATCGCTCAGGGGCTCCTGCAGAGGTGGGGTCCTGCTGAAACAAGCAGCCAGTTCCTTCCCGGCAGGAGCACGACCGGCAGCCCCTCTGTGGCACTCGGAGTTCTCCAAGATGGCAGCCTCGGGGGTAGGCAGCAGGCAGATGACCCAATCAAATGGGCACCAAAAGAGAAAATGCATGCATGTTTATAGTATGCAGAGTATGTACTACATAAAATATTATGTATCGTTTATTATATATTACATTAAAACACAGAATTATATTAACTATACCAATTACATAGTATGATTATAACATGTGCAATGTAGCATATAATCTAGTTTGTATACACATATAATTATATACATTTAATTCTATATTACAATAGAGAATTACGTTACAAGTAACTCATATATAAATCTGTAATATAGATAGTAAATCATTATAATTATGTGTTATATAATTACATTAATTACATTGAATTATAATGTAATTATACTTATATATAAAAATATATATAAACAATGAGCTGTCTAAGGTATTGAGAGTCTGTGAACAGATTAAAAAATGCTTCTAATTCCTCTATTGGTATTAGTGCACATTTTGCATTTCACATCACAATTTTAAGTCACCTGCTATTTACTAGACCACAATACTGTAACTGAATACCCAATTTATATCTGTATTTTGGACCTCCCTGGTGGTGCAAGGAGTTAAGTGCAGCTCTATGAAGCTATCTACAGCCACTGCAGCACAAGTTTGATCCCCGGGCTAGGGAGGTGACCCACATGGCGTGGCAGACCTCTCCTGACCCACCCACTGCTCCCCTCAGCAGTGTACTTCATTAATCTGCCTGTTCTGCTCCCCACTCTGTCTCTGGTGAATCCTCTCACCCACCACACCTCTGGCCTGTACCCGTTTTGTATGAATAAATCAATCTTTAAAAAAATTATCTTGGGGTATGTGTCTAGGAGCAGAATTGCAGAGGTGTGTAATGAGGGAGAGTGGATGGCTTTGACCTTCAGGAAGCCATGCATATAGCGAAAAAATTTTCTTCAGGATATGAAGTTAAATTTTCCTTCCCCTTTTTGGGCAGAGTCCAAGAAGGAGCTGCAAATAGCCATGGTGTGGTGGCAGTTTGGAGGGGGTAGAGGATGCTGGGAAGGCAGGTGAGGTTATAACCCCTCCCAGAGTCAGCAGCTCCCCAATTCTAGGATCCAGTTCTAGGATCCAGTTCTAGGATCAGTTTTTGTTTTGTGTCTGTGTCCCCTGCGTTCTAAGGGCAGGACACAGGGGGGATCCTGGTAAGGACTTCTCACCTCCTGTGATGGCTGCCCCCAAGCTTCCTTCTGGAAGTTGTCACTAAACCAACACGAAGTTTTGAATTTTCTGATGGTGGCTATGACAGGTATTCATTATAAATGAATGGAAAACAAAGACCAGTGTTCCTATGATGGACACTCAGGCATTGGTTGCTGGCATGTTTGCTGCTCAGTTCTCCACAGCATTTAAATTGTTGTCAGATCTTTTCCAAGCTCCCAGCCCGGGCATGCTTGAGAAGCAGCTGTACAAGCTGCCCTCTAGTTTTTTATTCTGCAATTGGCTTGAGGTCAATGAAGGAGACTAAGAAAGTCAGGGTGGCCAAGGGGGCCAGAGAATGGGCCTGTTGTACTGTTGGGGTTCTCACGCAGAGCAACTTGAGCCCTGGGCACACTGGGCAATGTCTGGGCACATTTTCAGCTAGGGCATGCTACCAGCATCTGGTAGACATAGCACCCCTCAATGCATAGGAGGGGCTTCCATCCCAGAGAATGATCCAGCTCGAGATATCAACCGTGCCGAGGCTGAGGCTGAGAAACCACAATTAAACACATGGCAATTTAGAAAGCCTGCTTGCTTGAGTTCATTGTATAACTCTTGGCAGAAATGTGATACAGACATGAGAAAATATTTGGCCAAAATACTAAAGGAATGCAAAATACAAGAATAAGAACAAGCAAGCAGCCCTCCAAACTCGGGCCCCCCAGCCCCTTGCCCTGGAGACTTTCAACACATTTTTGTTGATTGTCCCAAGATTTTGGAAAACTTAATTGTTCCATTCCCTACATGTCATTTTGACCTTACTGCTCTCACTTTTAAGTGACTGTTTCCCAGTGAATCGTTTTCACAATGTAGTTTGCTGTTCTTTCAAAATTTAGCTTGCAATGCAACAGAATGTGTCTTCCACGCCTTCTGTTCCTCGTGCGGCACTCTGGAGGCCTCACCTCATGGTGCAGCACTGCGCACCGCCCCTGCCTGGGGGAGGCGCAATGGCACAATGTTAAGTAGAGATGCAGGAGGCTGCAGGAGTGAGCTGTGTGGTCCTGTGTGTGTGCGTGAATGCCCATCCAAGCGTGTGCGTGCAGGCAAGTGTGTACCTACACGTGTCCACCATTGTAGATTGTCCCCTTCAGCAGCACCTTGTTCCCTAGGACGGATACAACCAACATACACAAACTAGGAGGCCTGAAACAACCTAAATGTGCCCTCACCATTCAGGCCGGGGGTCAGGGCAGGGCAGGCTGGCTCCTCGGGGGTTTAGGGCAGTCTGCACCAGGTCTCTCCCCCGGGCCAGGACCTGCGTGTTCTGCAGCTTCTAGACACGTTGCTCCAATTCTGCTTCTGTTCTTCTGCACCTTTTGTCTGTTTTGCTTTCTTTTCTTACATCACCTGCCATTACATTTAGGGTCCTCTACCAACTAAAGATGTTCTCACCTCGAGATCTTTATTCCAATTACATCTGCAAAGACCCTTATTCCAAATTCCCTATTTGGAAGGCCCCTACACTGACAAAAGGTAAAAAGCAAATCTGCTCACTGAGTGTGCTGAATCGCACGCTGTCTTCCCAGCAGTGAAGGGAGAGCCTGTATTGGGTCTTTGTTGATTGTGGGCAGCAACCACGTAGTTGGGCAGGAGGATGCTGGAAAACTGTCCCATGAACAATATACCTTCCGGGGCACAGCCCTGTGGAAGTCACAGTGGGAGTCTGAGGGATGTATCAGATTGGACAAATCAATGCCCATCAGAAGAAATGCTTGCCAAATTTGGAAGGTGACTGGAAAAAGCATGTGTGTACCCCCAGGGGCCTCCTCATTTGGGGAAGGGACATAACACAAGCAGATGTAGGGAGTCTGCAGCCATAGAGATGGGCTGAATCTCAACCCCCACGCACAAAATGCCAGAAGAGCTGCTCACTGTGCCAAGAGAGACTTGGTGGTCACGGGGCGGGTTCTCTGGGAAGATCATCGCTGGCAAATCAGGCTCAAACTGTAACCCTGAAGACCGGAGGCAGGGGGACAATTGGGTGTTGACAGGGACAGACACAAGCCCTGGATGGGCCTTGTTTAGCTGGTGGCAGATACAAACGCCTGCAGTGCCCGCAAAGAACTGGAACAGAAGATACTGTGACAGTCCGGCCCAGCACGTCACAGCTCTTTAGAATAGGGAACACGCTCACATCTCACAATGTCCAGTGATGGGCAGAGTTCTCCTCAGAGCAAGTCGATAGACAACTGGCACAATGGTTGTCAAAAATGAGGGGAAGAATGTCAACCTAGCAAGAACGAGTGGTTTCCAGTTGCTTTATCATCACAGATAGTTAAAATGAAAGGCCATGAGGATGTGGCCTCATGTTCACATGAGGCCCAGATCAAATCTGCCCTCTGAGCTCAGGCCGCTAGCCTCAGAGCTGCCCATGAAGGGGCAATAGACATCTCAGACCTCTGACCCCCAGGTCTATATAAGGTGGGGGAGTAGGAGGGAAGCCAAGAAACACCGGCAGTGAGAGCTCTGCAGCGCAGGCTGGAGCTCGTGCACGAGTCACCAGGCTCCATCCTGACGTAGATGAGGTCAGGGAACAGGGTGTGGCTGGGATGCCGAAGTGCCTGGCTGACTGGGACCCACAGTTGCCATCACGGACTATGTCTGAGGCACTGACACGTTACTGCTGAGAACGACCAGGCAACCCGGAAAGATGCTGCCGCATGGTCTGCTCCCTGGGGAGGGGCTGTCCAACTCCTCTTATGTGTCAAGTCAGACACACTCCAGATGAAGTAACAGACGCTTCCTGCGCAAGTGACATGGGGCGGACTGTCAGGTGGCCAGGGTGTCGCCGGCTCAGCACGCCTATCATCCAGGCAGAGTAACTGCCATGACTCAGAGACACTTTTGCATGGACACTCCCATGTCTTTGGTGTCTCCGCTTCCCTTCAAGTGTCTTACAGATGCTAAAGTTAATTTAAGGAGAGAAAGGGTGGAAATCTTCAGCCCCTTACTAAGAAATGGGCTGTACAAGACACCGTGACGAGTCAAAGTCCAGCACTATGAAAGGCTGGTGGGCAGCGTGGGCTCCTGAACATTCAAGGGTCACAAACAAGTCTGCTGACTTTGCCTGTTTGGGGATTTAAAAGGCTAGAGAGCAGATTCTGATGCAAAGCTCTATCCAGAATCATTTGGGCTAATCAGTGAGGGTAAGAACCTGACAAAAGGACCAGGCTTCTGGGATGCCCCTCTTCTGTAAATTCAAAGCTTTTTGCACATGAACAGAGGAGACAGTCAGGGACCGTGGAGACCTTCCTGGGTCTGACATAGGAGCTCAGGACTCAGAACTAAGGGGCCTGTGGCTGGCATCTGGAGTAACCCAACAGGCCTGAGGGCAGAGGCTGTGTATGCCCCACTTACGTGTTGTGTGATGCCAAAGGGGGTCCGTCCTTCCCTTCCCTATAACTGTGAGCAGACACCCCACTGAAGTCCTAGGAGACCCCAGTTGGGACGGGGCTGGAAGTAAGGGGCAGTCAGAAGCCAGTCTGGCTGCAAAGCTCCAAGCAAGTGTCAGGTCTCTTCTACCCAAGTGCACAATGCTGGCGGCCACCATGTCTGGCTCAGGATGCCCTCCCCTGGTGGTGCCACAGAGGGACAAGCGGGCAAGAGCCAATAAAGGTAAAGCAGGTACACTACCTGGGACCCAGCGGGACTGCAGCTAGTCCAAGCCCAGAGGTGTCTTCTGCTGACAGCCACTGGACCCTGGCAAGGACAGGCCCCATTTGCGAGTCAATGACCAAACTAAGATAAGAGCCATCCTGAAGGTGAAATGCTCCTAATGTCTCGGCGGTCCTGGGGCTCTGGACCAGCTGTTCAGTGGAACCGGAGCCAACGCTTGCCACCTGTGAGTGCTGATGATGAAACCAAGGCCCAACGGCAAGTTTTATTTTTTAAATATCAAACAAGACCACCATACAAAAGTAGTTTTGCTGCTAAGTGCATAAAGTGCTCAGTTTCTGGAATACCACACGTGAACCCCCACGGCACAAACACCCTGAACACACAGCCTGTTGTGTTTCTGTCCTGAAGTTACGAGAAGATTCCACTTGGACTGCGTTGTGCGGATTCAGGGTGCACATGTCTGCTCGCTGTCCCAGGAGAAGAGTGGGCTCTTCGAGTCATTTGGAGGTTCCCTGCAGGCGCCTTCTGGACCGAAGTACCACTGGTGGGCAGCAGTGGGGCCCTGGGCCTCCTCCCAGGCCTCCTGGCTGCTCAAGGCTGCCTCTTTGCTCACCTCAGCAGACAGCTCCAGCACCTGGGCAAAGCTCCTGTGGAAACAAGGCACAGAAGGTCCTTTGACCCCAGGCCTGAGAGCAGGGCGGGGCCAGAGGTCTAGAGCAGCTGCATCACCAGGACCACACTGGGGGAGGCAGAGTCACGTGGCAAACAGTTGGCAAGCAAGTTTTGTCGGAAAGAACAGTGCTTTTCTTGACAAATGTTAGGGAGTACAGATACCTTGATACAACCTGTCCTAGCAGTGGCCAAGGTAACATCCCTGCTGTCGCACAGATAAGGGGCATCGGACGTGTACTCATCGAGCAGGCTTGGCCATCTAAACCTGTGACCCTTCCCACCCAGCCTCCTCTGTGTGTCCTTGTTTCATCCTGGCACGGGCAGAAGGAAGCGTAATGTGGGTGGCAGGAGTCTTTCTTCATGAGTTCCTTTCAAATATTCAGGCAACCCAGGACGAGTCCAGCTGGCCTTGCTATCTGTGGTGGGGAGGGCGCGGACTGGTTCCAGGACCCCCATCTCCCAGGGCACTTAAGCTCCTGATCTCAGGTCCTCACACAAAGGTACAGAGTGCCTGCACATAACCCACTCACATGCTCCGGCACACTGCAAATCTCTAGCTAACTGTACCACCCAATACAATGGAAGGGGCGAGTAAACAGCTGCTACATGTCACTGGGACTAGCCAGAAAGAAGTCTGTACTTGTTCAGTAGACTAGTAACAGTTGAACCCTGGAACTAATAACAGTTGAGCCCACAGACAGGGCCAACGTACTGAGCAATGCAAACGAAAGGGAAACAGATTCTTCTAGGGGGAAGAACTAGAAAGGCCCAAGGTTAGAAATCTGAGGAGGCATCAACACTGAGAGGAGCTGTGGGCCAGGCTGTGGGGCTGTTCCCGCTCACCTCGCTGTGCAGGACTTGGGGCTGTTCCCGCTCACCTCGCTGTGCAGCTATGCCTGATGAGTCATTTGTATGTATTTACACTTCAGTAAGAAATTCCAGAAAGATCACCCCAAACACTTTCCTTGGAAGACACTTAAAACAGGGTCAGACCAATGGAGGGTGCCACTGTTTCCCTCATCCCACCTCAGCTGCTTGAGAATCCCTGCTGTGAGTTGAGGGCTCCTGCCCCCTTGCTCGCCTCCCCGTGTCGTGCCAGCCCTTGCAGCCTCGGCCCTGTTAACTCAAGCACTGAAGCACCCACAGTGTGTCTCTGCCTGGTAGAGGTTGTCTTTTTTCAAAAATGTTTTAAACTACCTTCGAAGCTCAAGGTCCTTTACTTGCGTGGTTTCCTTGAGCTCATTCAGCAGTTCTAACACCTTCCCATTTTCTTCTGAGCTGCCCATGCCGAGTTCTCCCAGCAGGTGTCGAGTGGTCATCAATTCCTGCTGTAGACCATCTGCAGGAGAAAGGGGCAGTCAGCCAGGGGCTCAGGTGCCTGGCGAGGATGCCCAGGCTGAGTGACTATAGACTTTCTAGCCATTTCTCCCGGGTGCTGTCTAGCGGCACTGGATTCGCAAAAGCACCTGCGCTGGCGCTGCCTCCCAGCCCATCGGCCTGAGATCAAGGTGGCCTGGGGCAGTGGGTCAGGCATGTCTGCGTGCAGCCATCCGGGAACAGAAGTGGAAAGCCGCATGGATAGCCTCACAGGAATGAACGGAAGCGAAACAGTGAGTAACTTAAAAATCAAACTGCTTCCACAAAACTAGCAATAAAGGATTAATCACAAAGATATACCAAAAACTGATGAAACTCAACAAAAACAAACAACCCCATCCAAAAAATGGCCAGAAGAGCGTATGAAAAAATGTTCAACATCCTTTGTAATAAGGGAGATGCAAATTAAAACCACAATGAGATACCACCGCACCCCAGTGAGAATGGCACATCTTCAGACAACTAGCAACAACAAATGCTGGTGAGGATGTGGAGAAAAAGGAACTCTCTACACTGCTGGTGGGAATGCAAACTAGTACAGCCACTCCATAGTGGTTCCTCAAACTGCTAAACATGGAGCTTCCCTACGACCCAGCAATGCCACTCCTAGGTATCTACCCAAAAGACACAAAAACACTGATTGAAAAAGATACCTGCAGCCCCTGTTTATTGCTACCTATTTACAATAGGAAAGATATGGAATCAACCCAAATGCCCAAAAGTAGATGACTGGATTAGAAAGATGTGGTACAATGGAATGTTATGCGGCAATCATAAAAAGATAAACACATGCCTTTTGCAGCAACATGGATGGAGCTGGATGGGGTTGTGCTTGGTGAAATAAGCCAGAAAGAAAAGGAAAAATACCGGGTGGTTGCACTCATCACAGGAGATGAAGGACCAGGTGAGAAAGTAATAATAATAACGAACAACTATATACCAGAGACATTTTATGGGGGTGGAATGGGGAATGGGGTCAAAAACAGTGGGGGGGGGGAGGGAAGTGCACTGGACTATGGTAATGGCACACGGGTGATTTGGTGATGAGAAGCCCATGGGGATTACAATTGAGATGGAAAAAGGCACAGATTGATGTAAAAACTATTACATTATTAAAAAAATTAAACTGTTTCCATCCATTTCCAGCATCTGTGCACCCCCACCCCAGCAGGATGGCTTGCAACCACACTGCACAGATCTTCCTTGATTTACCGTAAGATGATGGCCCCACAAAACCATTTTAAGTCAAAAATGCATTTACTACATTTCAACTACCAAGCACCAGCACTCAGCCTAGGTGACCTTAAATTAAATGTTTTCAAAACACTGACAGAAGCCTCCAGTTGGGCAAAAGCATTTCACGCAGAGCCTATTTATATACAAGCGCTGACTATCCCAAGCAATTCATTGAATACTCTACAGAGTGGAGTACTGGCTGTCTCCTCTTGTGATGGCAAGCTGTGCTTACTGTCCTGTCCAGTGTCACAGAAGATGGTGTTACACAGTGTTAGACAGGAAAAGGTCAAAACTCAAACTCTGAATGACAGTTCACACTGTACTGTGTGATGCTTTTGCACCATCATCACAAAAAAATGGAATGAATCCAACCACTGTATATCCCACCTGTGTCTCCTGCTCTGGGCACACCTCACAGCTGTATATGCAAATGAGAGGACCCTCAGGAGGGCCTCACACACACCCTCTTGCATCCCACGGTAACTCCCTAAAGGACACAAGCAGGTCCCAAAAATCAAGCACCTGAGAACGTGATCCTATTGGAAGTGGGATCTTTGTTGAAACAAAGAATTAGAATGACCTCGGTTGGTTGGTGTCTACAGTAAAGAGAAGGAATTCCGATACAGAGGAGCTTGGGGAAAAGGTTGTGTGGGGACAGAACATCAAAGGGGGTGATACAGCCATGAACCCAGGGCGGACAAGAGCTGCCAGTAACATGAGCAGTTGGGAGGGAGGCCTGGAAGGAACCACCCTCACAGCCTCCGGAACAAGCACCTGCCCTCATCTTAATCTTGGAACTTCTAGTCTCCAGGACTGGGGCGAATGCATTTCTGTTGTTTCAAGCCCCCACAGTTTGTGTTTGCTTGTGGCTGCTGCCCCATGACACTTCCATGGAAACTAACTATGGAACTTATCACAGATGGAGATCGAGACGTGCAGGGGACTGATATCATTACAAAACGGGAAACCAGATAAAGAGCTTTTCTACAAGGTTCACTTTCTTAAGTTCAGTGTCAAACACATATATTTCATGCTGTAAAAACTTAATTCTATTAAAAAAATCATGTGTCAGCTGACACCACCACCAATCCAGCCACTCTTTTTGACACTGAACTTCATTTGTACTACTCCAGACAAATTTTCTGTGGAAGGTTCTAGAAGGAAATCCACCTGATCTTAAATGATGATATTTTACAACAGACCTAATCAAGAAGTGTTTAGATGCTCCAAAATAACCATACCAGGGGAGCTAAAAACTTGCTTTAGGAAGATGTCTGTTCAAAACAGAGTTCAAACAGTGAGCAAAAGTTTCTTCAGCAGAGGCTTTTAGATAGGACCCTGTGCAGAAAAGGGACCCTCTGCATAGCTCCCACAGCTAGGAGACTGCAGAGTGCTCCCCAAATGTCTCTCAGTGGGGCAGGAAATCATCAGGGCATTCTACAGACCTGTGTGCAATCCCGCAAGCGGGTGAGCCAGAGTAAGCCACAGCCCAGTCAGCCCCAGCTGTCCTTGGCCACCTGATGCAGGCCACATCAGCTCCCTGGGAGGAGGGAGGGATGCCACAAAGGGAACCAGGTGCTGGACGCAAGAAGCATGTTTCCTACCTAAGAACCGAGCTCCATCGCCATCCAGGTGGATAGAATTCACGGGCAGCTCATGCCTCGTGGTGTCCAGGGCTGTGGCAAGTGTCTTGTACTGTTCTTTGAAGCGCTGGGCCAAGGCCTCGTATGGACTGAGCATCTCTATCTGCAAGCGGGAGGGAAGGGACCTGTGAGTCAAGACCCTGCAGCCCCGTGCCCAGGAGCGCAATCCACACTTGAGGATGAGACACAGCCAAGTGTTTCCAAGAGCCTTCAGGGAATCCTCTGAAAGCTTCTGAGGGTGCAGGTGCCCCAAGATGACCCAGTCAATAGCAAGGTGGCAGAGCCCCCTCACCATGAACACGCATTCACTTTTTACCATGTTCTAAAGACTTCAACTGGACCAAGAAACAGACCTTTGAAGTGTTGCGCTGAAATGCCTGTGCGGCAAGCAACCACATTTCCCTCATCTCTATCCAGGTTCTCACAAAGACTTTTTAACTATTCATTAGATGATTTGTCATTTCTTTCTCACAAGGACAGGGACCCCCATTTTTAGAAACAGTGACACAGAGTTAATTGTGTCCCATTCCTCTGTGGACATGCCAACTCCCAGCCCCTCTGATTTGATCAGTCTTTACAGGATAGCTGAGTTAATGTGAGGATGTTAGGGTAGGCCCTGTCAATACAACCAGTGCCTTAGAAATAGAGAAAACTGTGGAGCCCAAGGGAGGAGACATAGGGAGATGGCAATTATCTACAAGGCGAGAAGAGAGGCCTGGAACACTATCTCCCCTCACGGCTCTGGAAGGAAGCAACTCTGCTAATATCTGATCTCAAACACCTCTTTGACACAATAGAGTCAGACACAATATATGCCATTTGTTCCGGCCTTCACCTAGTCTGTGGAACTTGGTTATAACGAAACCCAGGACACACACACGGGGCGAGAGGCCCCAATGCCTGATCTGCCCTTTCTATTGGGTTGTAAAAGTCATGACGCACTTTGTGTCTGCCACACACGCCCCAGCTGCTCTTTGTGACATTACAGCCTGTCCTCTTAGTGACTGTTACATGCCACACCTGATCGTGCTCACGGCGGAGCGACACCCACCATAACACTTCCTGTCAACCTCCCCCAGACTCCCGGCTCAGACCTGGGGGTCACAACTAACCTGAGCGTCAAGGATCTCAACCAGCTCCCGCGTCCTCTGACAGAGGAGAAGCCTGCGCTTTAGCTCATGGACCTTTTTCTGTAGCTTCTCTTTCTCTTTGCACATTATTAATAAATTTCTTTCTGCCTCTTCCTCGAATGGAGCAAGACTGTTTTCCATCTGTTCAGTGTGAAATAAGAGCTCAGGTCAGAGGGGGTTTCAGCTGTGTAGCTAACAGAGTCACCTGCCTCCACGCGTATCACACACCAAGGCTCTGTGTTCACCTTTACAGTCAGCAGCGTCATGAGCAAGGTTTGGGATTCCATCATTTCCATCGCTTCGGACAGATCCTTAAGAGGAATACGATACTTTTGGTTGCCAATGAAATGAACATTCTCACACAGAAGGAACCCAACCCTCGCCTGAGTTTTCTTTAACTCAGTAATGCAGTAATTCGCTACCATGCAGTGGCCCCTCCTCACTTTTGGGTTCACTTTCCGCAGCTCCATTAATGAAAGTCAACTATGGTCTGAAAATTATCTCAATATTCTGAGGAGACCATGTTCACACAAGTTTTGTAATGGTTTCAGTTTATTGTTAATTACTGGTGCTGTGCCTGAATGACAAACTATCATGATACGTAAATGTAGGAAAACATATGGTAGATGTGAAGTGTCAGGACTAACCTGGGTTTCAGACATCCACTGGGAGTCTGAGAGGATCCCTCTGGAGGAGGGGCCACTGTATATTGACCTGTTGTTTCTTTTTTAGTCTTTCTGGGGTCACTGTGGAAGCTAGAAGATGTCTGGCGCCCTCTGGCGGACTATCAGGGCCAGCCAGGGGCACACACTGACTTGGTGCCAAGCCAGAACCAGGACTCGGTCTCCTATCACTGTTCCTCATGGGCTGAGGCCACAGTCTCCTAACCCCACATCCCCACCACAGCCCTTTCCTAGCACAGCAGTAGCCAGAAGGCCCCACCTCATTTTTCACATGATCCCACATGGGTATCTATCCCTTTATGTGCACTTGAGGAAACTCACATTCTGCCATTAGTCTAGTAATATGTGTAACCTTAAAATGCACCATTGTGTCCTTTGCTTTGGGAGTCTCGGGCTTCCTGAGTCTCTGGAACATTGCAGAAGTTAAATCAGATACATCCAGTCAGCAGTAGCATACTTACTGGGCTCTTCCTCCGAGAGGCAGAAAACGATGATGAGGAATCCGTTTTCTTTGACATCACTTTTTCTAACTGTGGAGTCCTTCTGAGAACACTTTTGTCTAAGATGAAGAATATTTTTAAAAAATACTTTAATAGTTTATTTTTATATCATTTGGTGCCTTTTTCCATCTCAGCTGTAATCCCTGTGGACTTCCCATCATCAAATCAGCCAAGTGCCATCACCACAGTCCATTGCACTACCTCCGCCAACCCATTTTTGATCTCATTCCCCACTCTACCCCCATAAAATGAAAGAAGAGCATTTTTAAGGGGAAAATGTGCCTGGAAGCCTAGTGAGAGTGGCGCAACCCCCAGCCTGGGGCGGAGGAGCAAAAGGCCTACCATTGATGGCGGAGAGGTCCAGGTCGGGCGGGGCAGTGCCGTGCCCTTCAAGTAGTGTGGACTGAAGGTCACCTTTTCCTGTCCCGCTGCTATCTGTGGCCAAGAGAGGACCCCAGAAGGGAAAAGGCAGTCAGTATGATGCTCCACACATAAGTTGTGAAGTCAGTGACTTTTTGTATATCTCTTGCTCCCAAAACCCCACCTTCTTGCAAGGTGAAAGGAGAAAAGGTTGAAAAGCCTTTGGAAATTCCCAGCCATCAATTTGAATACATTTTAAAGTAGAAATTGAAAAGTCATTCTTTATAACCCAAAGATGCAAATAAGGCTTTCTGCTGAGCTTATAAGCAGCTTATTTCAGGATACAGATTGTCCTCGACTTACGATGGGTCGTGTGCTCATAAATCCACACTGAAGTGACAAATGTCATGCATCAGGAATGCTGACTGGGAGATGCTGCTACCCAGCATGGCCAGGGGACCAGACCCGGGTTTCTGCTCAATGTGTACACTTTGCACCAACAACAAGCTGACACACAGGAAGTGACACCATCGTGAAGCTGGGAGCCATCTGTGAGGTCAGCTGCCCACCACGGGCTTGTCCCACTCTCTACTGCTTCTTCTTCTGCTGATAGATCTGAACTATTTATCTTATTTACCCTAGGAGTTACTTTTATTTTTCAGCCTCTATCTAAAATTACCAAGTTATGTATTAAACTATCTAAAATGGGCAAAGGTATGTTCTGTGCTTCAATTTGGTCAGGCCACCAACGCAGCTGTGAACAGGTGGCACAGGAAACACACTCACACTGGGAACAAAACAGAAAACTGCTTCATGAACAACTACACAGTTGAGGAAACAAATGACAGGAAATGAAAAAGACTAAGTCACAATAATGCGTGGTACACAGTACCAATGGTATCAACGCGAAAAACAACAACTCAAATAAACAAAAATCTATTGAGCATGCTGTCTCCTGGTTGGAGGCTGAGAATAAGTGGGAGAGGGTATTTTTTATTGTTCTTCTTTTTGACTAGTCAAAAATGTTTTGTCGTCTCTCTTTATGGTATTTGAGAAAACTAATTTCCTTTGAAACCATATAATCAAACTCCAATAAGCAATCTTTCTAAATCATCATGGTGGTGTTTGAATTGTGGTTTCTCAACCTGCACAAATGTTGACATTTGGGGCTACATTGTTCTTTGTTGGGGGCCTTCTATGCACCACAGAGGGAGTCTGGTTTCTACCCATCAAATACCAGTAGCTTCTCCCTCTTACAACACCCAAAAATGTCTCCAAATATGGGCAAGTGTCCCCTGATGGTCACTCCCCAGGTGAGAACCCTGACTTAAGAGGTGGTAAGCCTGGGTTCTAACCCCTCTGGCCACACCAGCTGTCTCATGTTTCATGCTTGGCTCTCATCCCAGCTGCATAAGAAAAAAACAAGGTAGCCACTCTGGCACACTGTGCCTGTGATGGCTTCTCAACCATGCCTGGGTTAAGCAACAAAGTGAATTCTGACAAACACCTTAACTAGGAGAGGCAAACAAACTGTCGCTCACAGGTCACATCCAGCCTGTTTGTCAATAAAGTTTTATTAGTATATAATTGTACTCATTTGTATACTTCTGTGTTTTCCTGTCACTCTGCAATGACAGAAAGCCTTTATGACAGAAACTGTTTGCTTGCAAAGCCTAAAATAATTACTATCTGTCCCTAAAAAGGTGCACTGACCCTTGATCTGAGTAGTAAAGTAGAAAGTCTAAGTTAAAAACATCACATTTAAGGCCCTCCCTGGTGGCGCAGCGGGTTAAAGCACAGCACTGAGAATCTAAAGCCGCTTCTGCATGAGTTCGATTCCCGCCTGCCCCGGAGGTGACCACATGGCGTGCCAGACCTCTCCTGACCCGCCCGCTGCT
>NW_004567125.1:31087615-31096453 GCF_000260355.1 Condylura cristata | reverse complement strand
CTTCGTCGATCTGCCTGTTCTGTTCCCCACTCTGTCTCTGGTGAAGCCTTTCGCCGCCCCTGAGCCTCTGGCCTGTACCCCAGTTCTGTATGCACAAATAAATAAATCTTTAAAAAAAAACATCACATTTAATTTTTTCCTAGGGAATCCAAAGCAGTCATCATTCTGAACAAGGGGTAAGGGCCAATAAAGCTTTGTTTTGTGTGAAAAGCCCTCGTGGGGGAGAGGTGTCCACAGCATGAGAGTTGTCCACTGCCGCTAGAGAGGACAGTGTAAGTGGGACTGCACCAAGCACCTTGCAGGGGAAGGAGCTTCCCAGGCTCTTTCAATAAGCTTGTTGCCTAGACCCAAGCAGCAAATATGCCAACAGCAAAGGTCTGACTGGCAGGGCCTGAAGGGGCTCCCCTGCTGCCTCCCTTGTGTACCTTTGCTCCTCAGCAGTGGGGTGGGTTTCTTTCCATGTTCAGGCATCTTCGCACTGGTCCTGAGAGCTTCTGCTGCAGGAGCCTGTTGGGGAACACATGACATTCAGGGGACAAGAGATCACCATTCAGGGGGAGAGGCCCCTTCTTGGCCTACACAATCTGCAGCTGCTCAAACTCTGAGGTGAGGACCAGACTTAAGGAATATGATAATTACTTGCTTACATTACACAGGAAATACAAATTTTATCAACATGTGATGAACATCGGAAACCACCAAAAAGTATGCTGATGATTATCTTTGATATGGCAGATGTAAGGGGGTTAATGTTCTGTATACTTCCTAGTATTTGCCAATTTTCTAGAGAGAACATATTTACTTTGGTTTTAAAAAAAGTCCATCGCATATTGATAAAATCAGTTCATCCTGTTTATAATAAGATTTTTTTACAAAAAATCAAGCAATACATGAAGCATGCCTGCTGTTACAATATAACATAGAGCCAGATTGTACAGAGAATTTCTCAATGCACAGGCAGCACTCTGTCAACCCTGAACTACAAGCACTAGAATAAGAAAAAGGCAAATAGGGCAAGGAAGGAAGAAGTTGATTCTTCTTGCAGACGTAATTCTTCACATAAAATAGTCTAAAACACCTTCAAAAATGTTTCTAAAACCATCAAGTAAACAAGGTTGTAGGATACAGGGCAAATATTTTAAATATCAGGCACATTTCTAGTGACCAGTAACTTTGGAAATTGAAGTTTGTCATAAAAGTTCTTGGCCCTCCCTGGTGGCGCAGCGGGTTAAAGCACAGCACTGAGAATCTAAAGCCGCTGCCGCGTGAGTTCGATTCCCGCCTGCCCCGGAGGTGACCACATGGTGTGGCAGACCTCTCCTGACCCGCCCGCTGCTCCCCTCAGCAGTGTACTTCGTCGATCTGCCTGTTCTGCTCCCCACTCTGTCTCTGGTGAAGCCTCTCACCCTGAGCCTCTGGCCTGTACCCCAGTTCTGTACGCACAAATAAATAAATCTTAAAAAAAAAAAAAAAAGTTCTTAGCATCAGGACCCTCCCTGGTGGTGCAGTGAGTTAAAGCACAGCACTAAGAAGCTAACTTCCACATGAATTCCTGCCCCGGAGGAACTGGCCCACATGGAGTGGCGGACCTCTCCTAACCTGCCCGCGACTGCCCTCAGCAGTGCAGCAATATTCTTCATCAGTGGGCCTGTTCTGCTCCCCACTGTACCCCAGTTCTGTAATGCATAAATAAATAAATCTTTAAAAAAAAAAGTTCTCACCACTAGAGGAATAAAAAGTGCAACTGTGGTGATGGATGTTAACTAAACCAGACTTACTGTGGTGATCCTTTCACACACACTATATAAGTATCAAGCCACTGGCCTGAATGCCCAGGACTAATAAAATGTTATATGTCAATTACATCTCTACTAGAAATAAAATGGCTTCATTAAAAAAATACAGTACCAGGCCCTCCCTGGTGGCGCAGTGTACTTAATTGGTCTGCCTGTTCTGCTCCCCACTCTGTCTCTGGTGAAGCCTCTCACCGTCCCTGAGCCTCTGGCCTGTACCCCAGTTCTGTATGGACAAATAAATAAATCTTTAAAAAATAAATAAATAAATAAATAAAATTAAAAAAAAAATACAGTACCAGGTATTATAGAAGTAAAAAAAAAAAAACCTACATATTTATGTATAAACATAACAAAACATGGGGCAGAGCTTTACACTGCAAGTTACAAGGTACTGCTGAAAGAGATCCAAGACCTAAATAAATGGAGATGTGTACTTAGTTCATGGATTGAAGAATAAATTTTTAAGATGTCATCTTCCCCAATGGATGCACAGATCCAATGCGCTCAAAATCCCAGCAGAAGTTTTGGTCAAAAATGGCAAGCTAAGTCTAAAATTTACATGGAGAAATAGAGGTTCCAGAAGAGCGAAACAGTTTTGAGAAAGAACAGATTAGGATAATTCACACTATCTGACTTTCAAGACTTGTTACAAAGCGACAATAATCTTGGCAGCTAGCCTAGGAATAGACACTAGAAGAATGGAAAGGAATAGTGTCCAGAAATGATTCACACATGTCTGGTCCACTGAGTTTCAACAAAAGGTGATGAGCAATACAATGGGGAAAGGAAAATCATTTCAGCAAATGGTGCTGAAACAAGAGAATATTCACACACTTAAAATAACAAACCTTGGGCCCTCTCTGGTGGTGCAGTAGGTTAAAGCGCAGCACTAAGCAGCTAAAGCCACTTCAGCATGAATTCGATACCCAGCTCCGGAGGTGACCACATGGCGCAGCAGACCTCTCCTGGCCCACCCGCTGCGCCCCTCAGCAGTGTATTTCAGTAAATCTGCCTGTTCTCCCTGTTGTGTCTCTGGTGAATTGTCTCATACCCTGCAACTCTGGTCTACACCCCACATCTTGCATAAATGAATAAATCTTCAAAAGGGAAAAAGTTTTCATAACTCAATCATAGAAAACATAAAACCTATTAACAAATAGGCAATAAGTGGGCCTCCCTGGTGGCCTGGGGGTTAAGTCTCACCATGATTACAGCAACAGCCCTCCTGTGCCAAAGTTGCCTGAGTTCGATCTCCTGTGCCAAAGTTGCCTGAGTTCGATCCCTGGCCATGGAAGTGGCTCTCATGGCACAGCAGACCTCTTCTGTCTTGCCCACTGCTCCCCTCTGCATTGTTTTTCAGTGGATCTGCCTGTTTTGCTCCCAATCTGTCTCTGATGTGTCCTCTCACTACCCACACCTCTGGCCTAGATCCCACTTCTTCTACACAAAAATTAATAAAATAAAAACTTTATAATAAAGGAATAATTCTTTTAAAAAACAGGTAAAAACTTTGAAATGACACATCACCAAAGATATAGGAATGGCGAGTAAGCCCAGGAGAAGACACTCAGTATTGGTGTGGAAAGCAGATTAGAACCACAGTGAAGTACCACTTCGAACTCACTAGTCTTCAATCTCGAAAGCATCAAAAGGAACTCGCACCTGGGGCAGGTGGAGCTGCAGAGGTATTGCTACTCTGGATAATAGCTGGGTGGTTTATTAGAGTCAAGCATACATGTAGCCTACAATTCCCTTCCCAGGAAAAAACGAGAATACATCCAGAAGCCTGCACAGGAATGTTTAAGGAATGTTTGTTCATAACTGCCAAAAACGAGAAACTAACCGAATATCCTTCAGCCACCAGAACCAACTGACACTGACTGGCAATGACAGGCAGAGCCCTCCAGCATGCTTCAGTGAAAGTCAGACACCAGCAACTACATCCTGTGTGACAACTTTTAAATACCCTCAGGAAAGACAAAGCTACAAAGTCAGACAGCACGATGGCAGACACATGGGGGCACTGTGACCAAATCTGGCAGGCAAGATGAAAATGATCAGAGTGAGATCCTATGAAGTATGTCCTTTGGTTGAAAGTCACCCCAATAAACCAGTCAACTAGACTCTGCCTGAGGATGAGACCGTGTGGGGTCGTGACTTATGACAAATGCACCACTCAGGTGGGGGTGGGGGTGCCCACAGAGAGAGAGGCTATGCATTTGTGAGGGTAGGAAGGTACTGGAAATCGCTGTACTTAAGGCTCAATTTTACTGTGAATCTAAAAGTGCTCTAGAAAATACAGCTTATTAAAAAAGGAATTTTCAAGTAAGGTGTCAATTTGCACAGACTGTTTTCCTCAAGCCAGAGCTTAAGTCACACTGTTGAAAATCTGTAACTTACCCTACTCCATAAAACAAAGGAAACAGCAATTAATATTTATTAAATTTTACCATAACAACATGGCAAGCAGAGGGACTAATACAACTTTACTACATTCTCGACAGTAAACACTGGAAACAAATACATAACTGGGTGATCTGATTGTTTTCACTGAACTGCACACAAGGCACGTGCTTAAGGGATCAAGTGTCTCATGCCATGATCTTTAAAGGTTTCATAAATTTCATAGTTTACTAAACTCTTCCTCTAATACTGGATGATACAGGTCTATCATCTCTTTCTCTAAAACCCAGCAGGTATTTGTTAAAGAGCAGCAAGTCCTGGGCGCTGTGCTGGAAACGAGACAGTACTGCTTCAAGGCAGAACTCAGAAAGAAACTGTCAGGCAAACAGGAAAGTTGTGGATTTCAATAGCGATCACCGGGGTTTGCTAAAGGGACTCTCAACCAGAGCAGTCGCACGACAGACTCAAGACACGGCACCAACGGCCGCACCTCAGATGCAGCCTAACAAAGACCACCAAGGCTTTCTTTGGGACTACCAGGCCTGGTGCCTATGACTTGTCTTGGAATTCTAGGTCATCAGAACTCTTTCAGAATCTTTCAAATGTTACCTTTTTGGTGGCTTTCTTTTCATACTGCAAGTATCGGGATTCAACCACACGTCCACCTGTGGGGACACACAGTTGGTGTACAAAAGACAATGGATGCTGAGGACCCCCCACGCACCCACTCTAATACCTGGGCCTGAGAATTTTCCCTGCTCCAGATAGCACTGGGGAACTGCTTCTCTTTGCTTCTCTCAGACCCTGTCCTGCAGCTCTCAAGCATGTACGGGGCACCCACTATGTGCAAGAATATGGGTGAGACAACTGCTTTGCAAGAACTTTATGGGACATCTACTGAATGTAAGAATATGTATGGGGGGCACACTGTAAGAACGTGTGGGGCACCTATTATAGAAGTACATAATTGGATCACCACTGTATGCAGGAACATATATGGGACACCTACTGTTATATGAACATGTATGGGAGACCTCCTGATTGCAAGTCTCTGGGCTAGCAGCAAACAGGTCAACAGGAGGCATGATATGAAGGTTAAAGCAGAAAGTGGGGCAGGGCAAAGAAAGACCTTTCACCAGGGTCTCCTATTTGCTTCCTCCTCCCTTCCCAGCTCACTCCATGACCCCCACAGCCCTTTCCCCTACTCATGATACCATCATTCACTGTACCGCCCCAGATGTTACTCTCATCCTGCTTTTTTATACACAGCACACCATCTGACACACCCTGTGGTCCCTGCATCTCTATATGGTCCACTAACTCCATCTGGTCTTGTATCCAGTCCGGGAGTTCAGAGGGCTCCCTTTTACCAAGAGACCCAGAGAGAGTGGCACAGTCAGTAACACCCAAGCTGTGGTTCCAGGAGTATCTTCACAACAGGATTTGTGTTTTCCTTTGGTAATTAGGATTGCAGGTGCAGCCCAGAGAGGAAAGGAGGTGCACTCCCCTAGTTAATGTGGAGCCCAGCAATGGCCATAGATCTGAAGGTCACCCTTGGCAGGGATGAGTCATGTCTCAAGGGCAAGTGGGTCAGGCAACATGCTGGAGGCACCTCAGGGTTAAGGAAAGGGAAGAATTAAGCCACACCAAGGGCTTGCCACTGAACAAAGAGCAATGATTAGGATATACCCCCACTTCCAATCGGGAAAGGTCATCCTGCATTGGGTCTAGTATTTTTAGCAAAGGATTTAGCTCATCTAGAAGGGCCCTGGACAGTTGGAAAGTTGGAAAGCAGTTCCAAGTTTCTGGAAAACTGGAATGTACAGGTTTACTGAAACGGTGGCATATACTCCACAGCAGCAACATGATGAAGGATGTAATCTGTGTTCAGGAGCTCAGCTGTGTGCAAACATAATAGATGGTGTAACGAGATCACTAAGTAGTGATGCAACATGTCATTTGGAACCAGAATCTGCTATCTTCTCTGCAATGGGCACAGGCATCTAGCACAACCCAAGTTTTCATTTACTTTTTTAAGCTTATCATCCACATTGGACACTGTTGAATCCAAGGGGGCTATTAAAAGACCCCAAAGCCACAAGTGGGCACTGAACTCTAGGTATCTGAAATGACCACTTAGAGTGAGGGAATGGAGACTCTGCTGTTCGGTAGTGAAGTCAGCTCATGCCCTCCGCACCCACATTCCAAGTGGGAATTCCCAGGCACAGTCGTCCCCACAGGGCTGGAAGGGCCTGCTGGCTTGGAGAACACAACCAGGGCCTACAGCACTCCTGGCTGCAGGGCTGGGTGAGCAGACCCAGAATTCCCAAACATGTGGCTGGAAGGAAGTAAAGCTCTAGCTCCCTTGTTTGGTCTTTTTCTTTCCCAAAAGTACTTAATGAAAGTAAAAAAAAAAAATCACTTTATTTTAATGGATCATGAGATCTAACTTTACATACCTTGTGTTTTTCTTCCTTTCATCTTAGCACCACCAGGAGTACTGGGACCCCCCGTAGGCGGCTTCCTGAGAGGAGAGAAAAATCTTCTTTATGGACAGGCATCCTGCCCCATAATGGCTCAACTTATGATGGTGCAAAAATGATTCATTCAGTAGACACTGTACTTCACATTTGGAATGATGGCACTTAGTGGGTCACTTTCGGTACTGTACTCAATCAGCTACATGAGAAACTCCATACTTCAGTATAAAAGGGGCTCTGTGTAAGATGATTTTGCCTGACTAGAGACTAATGTCAGTGTGCTAAGTATGTTTAAGGTCAGGTAGGCTGAGTTATGAGGTTCAGTAGTCAAGTGTGGTAAACGCATTTTCCACTTATTTTCAGATTATAATGGGTTACCAGGATGTAACCCCATACTAAACTGAGGAAGATCTACATTTGGTGAAGAAACTGGGGCAAGTAAGTGAGTAGCCTGGGCTTCTGATTTCTGTGAGGCGGGGGTACCTCCACAGAAAGAGGGCCTCTGGCTCACAGGGCAACACAGCACAGCCCAACACCTAAATTGACAGGGACCAGACAAGAGGTATGAGCACTTTGGCCAAGACTCTGAGATCTCAACTTAAGTCAAGGTTTTTAATTCATCATGCATTTATATATATGGTCCCTTCCATGAGAGGGATGCCCAGCACGGCTCCCCATCAGACAGCTATGAGGGGCACTCCAGGTAGATAACTACGGGGGTATAGAGGGCCAAGGAGGGGAATGAAAAAGCACTACTTGCTCAGCTAACGGGAAAGGACCTTCTGAGGCTGGGATCAAAAAGGGCGTGGAGGACAGAGGAGAACGATAAGGATAAAGGGATCAGCCCTGTGGTTTAGCTGAAGAGAAGAGAGGCAGGGATGCAAATCAATAAAACTGGTGTGGCTGGCAGTCCTGATTTTCTAGCTTAAGGGCTGAAACCTATTCCTAGAACCTAGGGTTTGATACCTTGGAAATGGACAATAAATACTTTCAGCCCCTGCTTGCAGTCACTGCAAGGGAGTAAAGATTCCATCTGGGGTCCGAGGCAAGGAGTCTAACTGATGGAATCAGATCAAACCTCCAGAGACCTAGAGGTAGGAGGGGGACCCACCTGTGCCAACCTCTGGTAGCTCTCCCTTACCTCTGAAAGATAATCTCACATTTAGGGCAAAATGCTGGGGAAGAAACAAATTACTTCAGCGGACCTATTTAATGTTAATTCCCAGTGGCACAATAAACTTTCGCCAAATTAACAAGACAAATCTTGCCTCGAAATGATAAAAGTTCAATGTCTGCCTTCTGGCTCTCACAGTCGCCTTAGACAAAAGACCTTCCCTCTCTGAACTTCCATGAACTCATTTGAAAATGGGGAACATAGAAAAAAGCGGGTGGGAGGATTCAAGGAAATACTTTAATGGTCAGGCATTTGTCCATTTCGTAGTGATAGTTTTATTTAAGACAGGCGCTTTTCCAAGCGCTTTAAACCTCACAAGAGCTCCTAGCAGGCTGCGCGTCCGGCGTCACCCCACCGGGTTCCACAGCAGAGGAAAGGGAGCACAGACTTTAAGTCACCTGGCGAGACCCCCGCCAGCAACGGTGAGCCGCCCCGGAATCCAGGGCCCCTCTAACACCCGCTCTCCGAGCATGCGCCCCGCCGCGCCCCGCCGGCGCACCCTAGGTGATTCGGCAGGGGTCAGACCCCAGCAAGCCCCAACGACCCGAGCCCACCAATGCCGCCGCCACGCCGCCCCCAATCCTCGGCCATAGCCTTCTAGCCGGCAGCCCCACAGCCAGATCCGCGGCGCCTCCACTCACCCGGCGCCGCGACCCGAGGAATCCGCCATCTTCCCGCCTTCAACTCAAAGGCCCACTCAAGCCCAGGTCCCGCCCCCCGGGCCGGACCATATAGCAGAGTCGCGGGAGGGGTGGACGCGGACGCAGGGAGCGTGGGCGATAGCTCCCACAGCGTGCGCCTTTCCGTTCTCCCCTTGCACTTGTTTTCGTCCACCAGCCGCCGTAGGCGGCGGCTGAGGCGCCAGCGGAAGACAGGGGCGGGGACTTGAGGCGCTCCGCCCCCGAGGTGGGCTGGCGTCACACACTAGCCCCGCCTCCCCGGAACCCGGAAGCGGGAGCGCGGGGGAGCAGCGGGCGCGGTGGGG
>NW_004567125.1:31030105-31087515 GCF_000260355.1 Condylura cristata | reverse complement strand
GGTGAGTGCCGGGGGGGCCACAGCGTGGGGATTCGATCGCGAAGTTCGCAGCGGCGAACTGCCTTGTAGGGGGATGAGGATGAGGGTCGATGTGGGGGGCATGCAGAAAGGGGTCCAGGGGGCGGGAACGAGATTGGGGGTCGTGCGGGGTTGCTGCGGATCGGGTGTGCGCGGGCCGTAGAAGGAGAAAGAGAATGGGATGGTCCTGGTGAGGGAGTTCGCGGACGGAGGAGGGGGCGGGGGGTTACGTCTTGTGAGTTTGAGTTGCTTCTCTGAAGAGGACGTGGCTTAAGTGGTGGTTTGAGGGGTCGCAGGAAACGGGCTGGGAGGGAAGAAAAGGAAAGAGGCGGAGTGGAGAGGCCCAAGCTGGGGGAGAGGGGCAAGGCCGTGGGAAGGGGGGTGGGGACAACTGTAGTGCGCTAGGAAGAAGGGGTGCAAGATGGCCTGCGGGCATTTACCCTGCGTGAAGAACTGGAGGAATGGTGTCAGAGAGATGGTGGCGCCTGGAGCGCTGGTGCTCAGTGATTCTGAACCCACTCGTGCAGTTGCCAGAGAATTAATAGAGGAAGTCAAAGACCGAGGAGAAGAAAAGAGCTAGAAGGCATGGAACTAGCTGAGGATTGATCCGTGGAGAGAACTGAGGAGGAGGCTAGTGGAGAGAACTGAGGAGAGGGCTGGTGAAGGAAAAGCCCCTGCTGGAAGTTGAAGTGAGCCAGTAGAGATTCTGGGCTCCCCTTAAACTCTTAATTCATCTTTCTGACTTCACCTCCAAAACCACTGCATGACCCAGGGCAAGTCCCAGTGCACTCTGGGCCTGTAGGTATTTCAGGGCAGCCCTCTCCCTCTAAAAGAGCTGGTGGCTACAGCCTGGGGGTCCCTGGGAGAGAGGAAGGAACCTTGGAGTTGGGGCATCCCCACAGCAGGGCCGGAACTATGTTTCAGAAGGGAGGGAGCAGCACCCGCACCCTCTTTTGCTTGCTTGTCACCTCCTCAGAGATGCATCCTTGGACTTAAATGGGTAAAACAACTTAACAGGAAATCTGTCCCCCGGAGACCTTGAGCTCAGCCAGGCAGTCGTTGGCTTGCCCTCCCTTCTCTCCAGGGAACCCTGTGGGCGAAGAGTCTTTCAGGGAAAGTCTCTGTCAGAGGTGGAAGGTAGTGAGATATGTCACTTTGCAATTTGAAGGTCCTAGCTCCTGCCTTCCTGAGATATGTTCTGTTTTTCCAGCCCACAGATGCTTAAGTCATCCAGGGCAGCAGGCAGAGGTAACCCGGGCAATTGGAAAGTTGTTTCACTGTCTGATGTACTTGACCCTGGCAAGGGCCTCAAGCTGGGCACTTTAAACAACATTAATTTCTGTCCTTTTATGACCATGGGGACCTTTGTCAGAGATCTGCCACAAGAACTGGGGAGCTCATTCAGTCTGGATGGTGAGCAGGGTCACAGAGCGATAACACCCCACTTAACTTCCAGAATGTTCTGACCCCTGTGGACACATGATGAGAACCCACAATTGTGCCTCCTGCAGACACCAAGTGCAGCCTGGCCCTGGCCGGACACCATGGGTGAACAAGTCCAGAATCCTCTGGTTCCGTGGCCACTGGGTTGTCTGCCCCTGTACCAGAAAATTACCAGATGGGCTCTCAGGGAGAGTCCTACATTAGGGACCCTGGCTTCCATCAAGTCTTTCACTTTCTTCATTTGCAGAAGTGATGGATTGTCTTCAATCAGCATTACTTAATTTTGAAACCCTCTTGATAATTTTGGCATCTCAGGTGCGGCACACTCTAAAATTTCATGTGGTCCCAGCTGGTGGATATCTGCTTCATTGATCCCAATTTTATTTATTTGTTTTTGCATAGAAGAACTGGGGTATAGGTCAGAGGTGCTGTGGGTTGGGGCAGTGGTGGTGAGAGGATTCACCAGACAAAGGAGCAAAACAAGCAGATCTACTGAAATACACTATTAAAGGGAGCAGTGGGTGAAATGGAAGAGGTCTGCTGCACCAGGTGGGTTAGCTCTCTGGCCAGGGAATCAAACTCAGGCTGCCACAGAGGGCCTTAGTGGTGATGACTTAACCCCTAAGCCACCAGAGAGGCCTTGTTCTGGAATTTCTATCTGAAAACTACCCTTTGTTGCAAGTAGAACATAGCAGTGCCCAACATCTACTTTTGTATATTGCACTTATTCCCAAGTGACAGCCCTCTGGTTGGAAATCCCTGGACCTCCCTCAGGTTCAGACCTGTGACTTGGGGAAACAGGTGGGACCTGGGAATCTCCCTTTCTGTTTGACTGTAGGATCCCTTTTTTTTTTTTTTTTTTTTTTTTTTTTTTGGTCTCCAACAGAAAGCAGCTCATTAACATGCTGCTTCCCTTTCTTCATCTCTGTGAAGTCATGCATCCTGGGTGGGCCCAGAATTTGGTTAAACAAGGACTTACCGTGTCAGGCACTGGGGCTCTGGGGCTTGGGGACAGATATGAGTCCTGTGCCTGGAGGAGGGATTTTCTAATGGGCCCTCACTCCCCACCATAGGAATAATAGAGTCAGAGCGTGCAGCAGTCAGTGCAGAGACAGAGGTACAGGGTTAGGTATAACTAGGACAAGGTTAGGGGCAGGCGGGTTTCCAGCTAGTTTCCTTGGCCCCAAGCCAAGCCTTGAAGGATCAGGAGGTATTAAACCAGCCCAGGGAGTTACACAAGCAGAACCTTGCAAAGTTCTGCCCTTTATTGACCATCTTCTGCAGTGGACACTTTTATACCCAAATTTTCTATGCTGCTAATTGGCAGCAAGTGGGCTCTGTTCCTATCTTCCTGATAGAGAAACTGAGACTTGGGCAGTGATGACTTCAGAGATGGGCCCCTGGGCTTTCTAGAAACAAGATGTCACTACAGTAACCTCAAATAAGCCAAGACCAAATTGTTAAAGTGGTCTCTCAACCACAGCAGCATTGGCATTTGAGGCCAGAACATCCCATTCTGTTGTGGGGGCCACCCTGTACATTGTGGGGTGATGACTCTGTTTCTGGAGATTGGGGGACAGTACCAGCACCCAGCAAGAACTGCTGCCCTGTAGTAAAATCTGTTTCCTGTCCCAAGCCTGCAATTCCTCAGTGGGTCTGTGGTGTTTGTTGAGCTGCTGACAGAGGCAGGTGTGAGGAAAAGAGGTCAGTAACTAAATTCTACCCCCTGCTCAGTTCTTAATCTGAAATCCTGATAAAAAGTGGAGCAGGTTGGAAATGGGCTGAAGGGGAGTTGGCAACACCCTCTGAGAATGGACAGCAGAGAAGGAACTAGAGGTCATCTTCACTTAGAAGGACAGTAGGTGCCATTGTCTTTCTCCTGTTTGTCTCACAAGAGTGGAGGTTTCTGGAGGAACTGTCCTTGTCTGAGAATAAATTGTTGCTATTCTTCTGAGATTAGAGGTGTTAGATTCTCTGCTTGAGCACTCCTTGGTAGTGACTTTGAATTCGTGTGGCTCCTTTACCAACGGTATCTGCTCCTGTTGCACTCCTTGGCTCCAGATATCTTCTGCGCTTAGGTACAGACTATCAAATTTCTGTTCTCTGTGCTGCCCTCTCTGCTGGTTCCCTAACATGATGTTTCCACTTTGACTTCATAAGAAGAAACAACACATTCTGGGGCTGTCGGACCCCTTCCAGGCACTGCCCACCCCCCACTCTCCACCCACTTAGCTCTTTGTGCACCAACTGTCCCCAGCCAACTGTGCCAGGCAGCCCGTGCCCGGCCTCCACACACAGCAGGACAGGCCCTTCTCTCTGCCCTGGTCCCAGACGAATGGAATGGGGAACAAAGGGCTGTCTGAGCACTACTGGGTCCCTGGGGAGCCAGCCCACTGCCACACGGTCACTTCACTGCTTCACAGTTTGCATGTTGGCCCCGAAAGGACCTCGGTGATTAGGCCTGTCTCAAACACACAGCCGATGAGTTTGAGTTCCACTCATTTCCTAGCGAAACTTTGTGAGTCCAAGTCTGATGATAAAGAAGTGATTCAAGGGATGGGCCTGTGGATTCGTGGGAGCAATGAATTAGCTGTCCCGGTCTGACTCATCGTTTACATCCCAGCTCTGCCCTGCTTCACTGGTCTGTGTGTACAAGAAGGAGCCCAGCTACTGCGTTCCATCATGGTCATTGCTGCTGTCAGAGTTTCCCCAGGGCGGCCGCCTAACAAAGCACCACAGACCTGGCCACTTAAGCAACAATTTATTGTCTTGCGGCTATGGAGACTAAGATCAAGGTGCTGGCCAGGCTGGTTTCTCCTGACTTGCAGACAGCCATCTTCCCTGTATCTCCCTTCTGTACGAGTCTACCAGATCAGGGTCCACCCACCTCCAAAACAGTCACTTTCTGAGGTACTGGGGATTAGGGTTTCAACATAATGACTGGGGAATTGGGTTGGGGGTGGCACACACTGCAGCCCCTCACATTGAGAACATAACAGACTTCATTTTTATATGGTCAGGGAATTTTGACTAAATAGTTGACCTAACATTCTCTCTGGTTTCACTCATTTAAATAAATGCTTTTAGGAAGGTGGAGGTACACTTGCCATGTCAATGTTGGAAGCTCCCTGTTTAGGAATTTTCCACCTCCCTCGTGTGCTTGTCTTGGGACTTAACAAGAGGTGTATTTAGAGCCAGCCCTGGGAGGCTGTGTGTCTGCTATGGAGCCGGCTGAGGTTTATATTTGGGGTGTATGTGTGACTTGATAGGGAGAGAGAAATCCAAAAGTGACTCCATTAATAAACCAAAGTGAATTTGGGACCAACTGCTGCCACAGGTGATTAAATCAAACAAGTTTCTGGACTGTCTGAAAATCATTCAGCAGTTGATGAGTAAAGCACAGAGCTGGCTCTTGGGGACACCTGAACAAGCAGAAACAGCCCTCATCTCTGCTCAGCATGCAGATGTAGCATATCAGGGATGGACACTCAGGGCTTTTGGAGTCTTACTGGCATCTCTCTGAGTATCTCCATCCCACTCTAGGCTGGGCCCCTGGGATGTATCTGGGGCTTCCATTCCCGGCTTGCTTGTCAGGGTCCCTGGTTGTCACGTGCAGATGCTGCTTATTGGATAGGCATAAGAACAGGAGAGCCGGGAAGGGCTGGAATGGAGCTTGACCTGTAGACCTCCAGGCCTTTCTTTTGGGTGGTCCTGAGGGAACCTGCCCCCTGGTTTAGAAAGCACAAGAAGACAGCCAAAAAAGTAAAGGAGCAGGCATCTGGAAGGAGAAGGTGATCCAAATGGGGCAGGCATCTCTAGGTACCCTCGCCCCCCCCAACCCCAACCACCACCAAAGCAGTGCCCCTCTAAATACTGCGCAGCCAGGTGAAGACAGCTAGAAATTTTATAGATGTTTCCTATGCCCATGAGACCCTGGGAAGACCCTGACTAAGTATGCAGGTAGTGCCTTTCGTGTCTGCCTAGAGCATGGTTGTCAGCCTTAGCTTTAGTGATATCTGGATCCCTGTCATCCTTTGGGGTGGGCCACCCCTGTGCACTATGGGATATTGTGCAGCATCCTTGGTCATCCACAAAAATGCCAATACCACTCCTCCCTCAGTTGTGATAAGTGAAAGTGTCCCCAGATCACCAAATATCCCCTAGGAAAAAAATCCCCTAGAGTGAGCACCACTAGCTAAGGTTTCTGAATGCTGTGCACATTTAAACATACATACGCGCGTGAGAGTCAGGGTGTAGAAAGACCCTGCGGTCATCCTGATTTACACCATTTGACCCAGTGGAAATATATTGTGCTGTAAATTGGGAGCCTAAATCATTTTCCCCCCAAATAATTAACATGGGTTTTCTCATCCTCACACTGCTGACATTGGGACTCACTCGTTCTCTGGGGTGTTGGCTATCGTGTGCACTGTGGTGTATTGAGCAAACTCCCTAGCCTCTATCCACCCTAGCCGTGACAACCTAGGATCTCTCCAGTCATTGCATAGTGTACCTTGGGATCAAAGTCACCCTGCTATAAAGAATGCCAAGTTCTGAGTCAGGGAGAACCAGTTAGGACACTGTAAAGCTGTTGGGTAAGCCCCCAGGATACCTTTAGCCTCCAGTTCCTTGATGGCCCATTGAAGTGACCACATGGAAGGGAGACTAGTTGGTGACCAGTGGCAAAATCCTGGGCCATTGACCACCCTGGAACTATTCTGATGGGTTATGAAGGAGCTGATAGGGTCCAAAAGCATTACCACGAGGGTCTCCACAACTGTTTTTAGAACCAAGCAGAGGGTATACTTCTTTCCTCTTGGAAAATACTGGCATAAACAAATGAGAGGAGGAGATGGGGGAAGGGAGCGAGAACTCCAAGCTGTAATACTGTAGGTAGAGCACTGAGGATATGGTGGTGGCGGGTGGTGAAGTTAAATTCACAAGACTGGAAAGCAGAGATGGAGGTAAGGTTCTTGGGGGGCAAGGTAGTCACTAATGAACATGGGCTTTCTTTCTTTTTGTAATTTAAGATTTATTTATTGGCCCTCCCTGGTGGCACAAGGGTTAGGGTGCGGCACTGCAAGCTTGCCGCAGCTGCTTCCGTGCGAGTTCAAACCTGGCCTCGAAAGTGACCCACATGGCGCAGCAGACCTCTCCTGGCCCGCCCACGGCTCCCCTCAGCAGTGTACTTTGTCAGTTTGCCCACTTTCTCTGGTGAATCCTCTCACCGCCCTTGCACCTCTGGCCTGTACTTCACTTCTGTGAAGTGAACTAAATAAATAAATAAATCTGTATAAATAAATAAATCTTTAAAATAAGTAAATAAGGGAGTCTGAGATAACACAAGGGCTGACAAAATTGTAAGAAAACCAGCAATTCTCTCACTGCTGGTATACACATCAGTGATGCAGCCTGAATAACTTCAGAGCATCCTCCCAAATTTTAAACATAAGCAGATAATAAAGTACACTGCTGAGGGGAACAGCAGGCAGGTCAGGAGAGGTCTGCTGCGCCATGTGGATCACTCCAGGGCAGGGATTGAACTCGCATTGAAGCGGCTATGGCTAGTTTACAGTGCTGCACTTTCACCCACTGTGCCACCAGGGAGGGCATGAGCCTGGGGTTTCTAACTGAGTAGGTAGGATGGTTCTGAACTGAACCATGGTCACCCTAATTGGGTGTGTCATACAGTGTGTGAGTTCTAGCTCAGTAAAACATATTGAGTCCTGTCAGGACCAACAGTAACATTTTAAAGTAAAAAACTGGAAGATGGGTGGATGACCTGCAGGAATTGAGGGGATGATATTAAAGAAACCAGATCGGTGGAGGGAGCCTTGTGGGAGGGGTTGGCAGACTTTGAAGTGATGAGAGCTCATTTGGTGATAGCATATACATGACCTTTGTTTACTGAGCAGTTACTTTGTTCCAGGTTTGAGACTAAAAGCTGGGTGGCTGTTGTTGCCCAAATCCTGGTTTGTAGCTAGGAGGCAGGACCAATCCCCAAACCAGCTGTCCAGAGACCTGTATTGGAGAGTTTCCACAGGGACAAGTCCCTGGGGTTCAGAGGTGCTCACCTGGAGCTCGCACTCGGGCTCACCTGGACCTCGCACTCAGGCCCACCAGCAACCCTGCTCTGTTCCCAGTGACCAAACTGGCACAGAGCCCTTTCCACGCCCCCAAGCCCTCCCCTGGGTTCTCAAGAACCCAAACTGCCTTACAAGCAGTGGGGTCCATGTGCCGCTTCCCTCATTCTCCCAGGACCATTCTAGCAGGGCTGTCGAATGTTGTCACTGGAGGTTCTCAAGGTGGCTTCCCACCTGGGCATCACAATAGGTGGGCTGTGTGATTTGGAGAGGGGATCCCAAAGGTTTCTCTGCTGCCTCACCAGACTCTTTTCTCATAGTGTTTCTTTGTTTAAGGAGCCACCCACTCCCGTCACCCTGGATAGACCCAGAGCCCAGCCTCCTCAGGATTATGAGGATCTGCCTTCTCCTTATAACCTATAACCTTACCCTTGAGCCACCATCATCCCTTACCCCAAGTTCAGACACTTGCAGGAGTTGCCAATCAGGCCCCAGTAATCCACCTGCGTTGAGTGGCCACAAGTGGCCTGGCTCATCTCTTCCTGATGTCACTTGTGTCCCCTGTCTCTGGCTACCCAGGACTCCCCATTAGACTTGCTTGAAAGCGCACACTCCCTCCCACATTCATAAGACCCTGTGGGATCTGACCTTCCCAACCTCAGCCCCTCCCCCTCCAGCCCAGCCCTGCCAGCTACACTGGTTCCCTTGTTCTGAAACCAGCCCCCGCTGCCTCTGCCCTTCACACTCACTGCCCTTGCCTGGGCCACTGTCCCCAGGCACTTGGCCCATCCTCCTCCCTGACTTAGTAGATCTCAGAACTAACTGTCTGCTCCAAGCACTTCTCTGCCACCCAGGCCAAATTCGCCACCCTGGCCTGGTCACTCTCTAGCCCTAGCTCTCCCAGTGAGCCACTGCTGACATCTGGACTGGATCATTTTCTCCATGGGCACTGAGGATATTAAGCAGCGTCCCTGATCTCCACCCACCAGATGCCTGTAGAACCCACCCCACAGTGGTGACAACCAAAAATGTCTCTAGCTAAGTGTCCCTGGGAGAGAACTGCTGCTTTCACAGAGCCCAGACCTTTCCAAAACTGTCACTATTATCATTGCCTCTTTGCTCTTTGTTGTCAAAGTCCCTGAAAGCCAGACATCTCAACACTCACTTTCCTGTTCGTTCCTGTGCCTGGTATAGCCTGGCCAGAAGAGGTGGGGAGGGAAGACACTGGAGAAACATTTGTCAGATGGACAGATGGACATTGCAAGAAGACAGTCTTTTAATAGCACGGACCCCAGGAAGTAGGATCAGCCTCCAAGTCATTCATTGGTGTGTCACTGGCCCCACAATCCTGGGGGAGGGGCTCTCTCCAGGTAGCAGGCCCAGACCAGTCTGGCCAGCTGGGAAGGCCCAGAGGAATAATGGAAAAGTCTGGAGGGATGACGTAGAGAAGAAAGATCGTATTTAGGCCAGTGTCGTGAGAGGGTGTTTGGAATGGGCTTTTCCAGAAGCAGGCAGAAGAAGAGAAATGTCTCTAACAAGTGTCCCATGGAGTGGGACAGAATTGCCCTGGGAGAAAACTGTCCTCACAGCATTTGCTCCTGAGCGTCTAGTTTGTTCTGCGCTAGACATCTGGATTGGTAACCTGGGGTTGCTGTGAACCGTCCACAAACTGAGTTTCTCACACAACAGGGATTTCTTCTCATAACTCGAAGCCAAGAGTCCAAAATCAAGACTTCAGCAGGATAATGACCCCCTCTAAAGTCTCCAGGGAGGACCCTTCCAGCCTTTACCACTTCTAGGGGCTCCATGTGCTCCGTGGCTTGTGGCCACATCCCCCTATTCAAACCCTAAATTGTCCTCTGTCTCTGAGCTGCCCTATGTAAGAAACAGGTTTCTCTTGTTTTGTCTCCTCCCCATTTCCAAAAACTATATATATATTTTTATATCTTCATTTTGTACATTTTTTCGCAGTCCATCCCCACAGACTTCCCACCAGCACTTCACCCATGAAACAGGTTTCTCTTGTAACTGCTTCACTGAGTCCATCTTTCTGACAGTTTCTCATGATCACCTCTTCTAAAAGAAACAGACAGTGGAAAGACCCTGAGTTCTGAATGGTGCTTCCTAAATGATTCTGCCATAATGCTGGCCTCCTTTTAGCTTGAGAATGATTTCACCAGAAAAGCATGTGGCTTGAAATTATGGCCTTATATAAACGAAGCGGCTGTACCACACTTTTTGGAGGCCCCATCTGCCGCCTTTTCCAGTGAATTCCTCATCATTGGCCAAACTGATAGGCAGAACCTTGCTTTTTCTCCACATGAGGCCTTGGCCAGGCCTTGAGGGCTGCTTATTTCTGCCCCCAGGGCCTAATTTTTGGTTGATTTCTTGCTATCCCCTGTGCCTGTTTTTTCTAAGAACATTAGCGAGAGGCCCGGAGCCGAGGTTCGCAGCTTCTCACAGCACAGACCTTATACCAGCATGACATTTGCAAGGACTTTTAGTACTACCGAGTTCAGGTTTTTCAACAGCAGTTTTTAAAATTATTATTATTGTGGTAAAATGTGCATAGCACAGATTTACTCTAAGTAGATTTGAAATGATACATACCTCCTCTGTCTAGTGCCAGAACATTTTGTCACGACAGAGTAGCCCCCTCCCCATGAGTAGTCACTCCAGTCCTTCCCCCAGCCCCTGACCGCCACTCACCTGCCTTCTGCCTGAGGATCTGCCTCTTCTGGACAGTCCCTGTCCCTGGATCACAGGTGCGGCCTTTTCTGCCTGGCCTCTCACTCAGCGTCATTTTCAGGCTCACCCACCTTGGAGCGTGTGTCAGGGCTTCCCTCCTTTTCATACCTGAGTGATATTCCCCTGTGGACTGAATTTTTTTTTAACCCACTCATCAATTGATGCACATTTCATTTCCACTTTTAGCTCATTCAGCGGGGAATTTTATTGTCTGCCGGTTTGGTTTCCATTTGGTGATGAGGTTAGAATTCTTCCCACAAGTTCTGGGTAAGCAGAGCCTCTCAGTATGGGGACAGGTTTTGCTTCCTGTTCACTTTAGCAAGCATTACGGGGGCGGGGGGTGGCCCACAGAACGGGCTTTTCAACTTTAGGGTGTTTGGCCATACAGTTCAGATAAAGCTCAGACACACAGGTTTTCGTGGACCTGCTGCCCTCCCCCCCCACCCCATGGCATAGCCTGTGATTGCCGTTAGCTGAGCTTCCCCTTCCCCCACCATGAGGACCTGCAGTTCTCTGCCTTAGACGTGGTTCCTTTCATTCTAGACACAGTCAGGGATTCTCAGGGCATGGGTTTCACATCCACTTGTGACCAGGACCTTAGCCCCAGAGCCTCTAACTTCCAGGTTTCATTGAGACTCAGGAGGGAAGGTGTACTTGGGAGCAAGAAAAAGTAACCAGCCTCCTCCAAGAGAGATATCAGTGCTCAAGAACATCCTGTGGGCCCTCCCTGGTGGCGCAGCAGGTTAAAGCGCAGCCGCTTTAGCATGATTTCAATCCCCAGCCAGGGAGGTGACCCACATGATGTGGCAGACCTCTCCTGTCTCGCCTGCTGCTCCCTGAGTAGGGTACTTTGTCAGTCTGTCTGTTCTGCTCCCCACTCTGTCTCTGGTGATCCTCTCACCACCTCTGCACCTCTGGCCTGTACCTCCGTTCTGTATGCATAAATAAATAAATCTTTAAAAAAAAAAAAAGGAAAAAAAGAACATCCTGTGAAGGCAGGGTCATCAGAATAGTCTAGCATTGCCAGATACCAGCAGTCAGGCAGGGAAGTAACTCCCCATGTGCAACACACAGAGGGGCTCCCTGTTCAGGGGAGAGAAGGATTCTTTCATTTGGATCCCCATTTCGATATCCCCACTATGTGGGGTAACTAGTGGCCCCCCAAATTCACACCCACATGTGACCTCAGAAAGTGACCTTGGTTGGTAGTAAAGTCTTTGCAGATATTAAATGATCTCAAGACAGTTTGGAATCAGCGACTGGTTCCTTTGCAAGAAGCAGACAGGGACCACTGACGACAGGGAAAGAGATGTGACAGATGGGCCTACTGGCCAGGACTGCTGGAAGCCACCACAACCAGATCCTTGGAGGCTTCAGGAGGAGCAAGCTCTGCTTACACCTGATTTCAAACTTTTTGAGAACTAGGATACAATAAATGTCTCTTCTAAAAAGCCACTGGATTGCTGGATGCCTGGCCCTTTTGCACTCGGGTTTCAACTGTGCAGATCCTCTGTACCCATCTTCTCATAAACGACATCAACTTACAATATTGATTAATACAGTACAGTGCCATTAGTGTTTTTTTCCTTTAATTCCCTTAATATTCCTTTTCTGTAGTTTATTATGAGAATGCATAGTGTTATCCTATACATAACGAACAAAATGTGTGTTAATGGACCATTTATGTATCAGTAAGGCTTCTTGGAATCAAATACAGGCTAGTAATGGTTAGGCTTAGGGGGAGTCAAAAGATGTGGAGGGCCTCCCTGGTGGCACAAGGGATTAAAGCACTAGCTCTATGAAGTTATCCACAGCCATTGCAGTACAAGTTTGATCCCCAGCCAGGGAGGTGACCCACATGGCATGGCAAAGCTCCCCTGCCTGGTCTGCTGCCCCCTCAGCAATATATTTCAGTCGATCTGCCTGTTCTGCTCCCACTCTGTCCCTGGTGCATCCTCTCACCCCCTCAACTCTGGCCTATATCCTGGTTCTTGTATGCATAAATAAATAAATCTTTTTTTTTAAAAGTTAGATGTGGGCTTTCGACTGCAAGGTGGTCAGTGTCCCTGACCTCTGCACTGTATAGGGTCAACTGTACTGTGTTACATAAAGAAGCCCCAGGAAATTCATACACCCTCCAGATGGATAAAGGCTTAAGCAAAGAATAAATCCAGGCATGGGGAGTGAATGAAAACAAAGTACAATCTCATGTTAATCAGATCTAGGAGAGGAATTGGTAGCAGATCAAGAAGAAATGGCCCAGGAAATCTAAGGGAAAACTAAAAAATGCATGAAAAAACACTAAGTAAAAGTAAATTGCTGTAAATTAGTTTCACCAAACATGACAAAGTGTTACTCCCTCCCTATTCAAAGAGCTTTCCACAAAAATAAGATGAAGTTATGGTTCCACAAAAAAGAAGTTATCGTTCCAAGAAACAGAAAACAGTTGTTCAATCTGCATGATTTTTTTAAAAAACCCAGCCTGACAATGAAGAAACTTAAGCAACAAGATACTCATTTATACTCACTGATGACTGTAGCCTGAGAAAAGTGGTAGAACTCTATGTTGCTGGGCCTTCCCAGAAGTTAACTTTGGCAGAGCAGATTGGGGGCCTTTGCAGCAGGGATCTGAGAATGCTGTTGACCCAGATAGATGGGGTCAGGCCATCACTCTGCATGGGTGATACGATGCCACCCATGGAATGGGGGGGTCGTAGGTCTGTGCCTTTTGCCGTTGGGGCGACAGGTGCTGTGAGATTTTGCTTTTGGCAGAGTTGCCTAGATGCTGGCTGAGAGGCTGAAACAGTGTAGATGAGAAAAGAGGAGGGCAAGATGGTGGCTGAACCCCAGGCTGTGGTAAAGGCCTAGCTCGTGTCTTTTATGGGTACAGCCCAGGCTGAGGAGAAGGAAATGCCCTACGGTAGCTGGGGTCTTTGTGCATTCTTTCCCCGGTCAGGCTGGCAAGCCCCTAACACAGGTTGGGCCTACAAGCCTGGGCCTGGCAGGGTGGGGAAGTCTGGACACTGAGGGGTGGCCCCCTGGATGGGGCTTGCAGCCAGGGCTTCAGAGGCCAACTTACCAGCCTGCCATGCCACACCTTGAGACATCAATGCTGGGACACCCACACCTAAACTGAAGGTTCCAGGGGCCTGGAGGATAGAGGATTGATGGGCTTTCCTGACCAACGGGTGAGAAGAAAGGGCAGTTCTGGGGACACAGTGACAGCAGACAGGGTGTGGTCAGTAAGAAGAGCGAGGGAAAAGTCCCCTAGGCATTCAGAGCACAGGGAGTAGATGTGCTCCCCCCACTACAGGAGGTGGGGCAGGGGCCTCTAGACATGAGCATGACCCCTGAGGGAGTACCAATGAATGGATTGGGGCGAGAGGGGGCAGGGCAGGAGGGAACCCTGCACAGAAGCAGGTCTGGGGCCACCCCCAGGGTTGTAGAGTAGGTGAGCATTGCTAGTTGGGTTGGGTAAAACCCCTAGTCGGCAGCTGTGATGGCAGGATCTTGGTGGGGAATTCAGGGGGCAGTGGTTGGGACAGGGGAGAACAGGCTCAGTCTGGAAAGATGTATTACTGTCTCTGATTTTTTTTTTAAGATTTTATTTATTTATACATACAGAACTGAAGTGCAGGCATAGGTGTAGAGGCAGAGAGAGGATTCACCAGAAAGGTCTCTGGGTTTTTTCTGTTTTGTTCGTTTTTTGTTTTTTAAAGATTTATTTATTTATGTTAGGGTACAGGCCAGAGGTGCAGGGGCAGTGAGAGGATTCACCAGAGATGGAGTGGGGAACAGAACAGGCAGATCAAGGAAGTACACTGCTGAGGGGAGCAGAGGGTGGGTCAGGAGAGGTCTGCTGCGCCATGTGGTCACCTCCCTGGCAGGAGATCGAACTCACACTGAAGTGGCGTTAGCTTCTTAGTGCTGTGTTTAACCTGCTGCGCCACCGGGGAGGGCCCTGTCTCTGGTTTTAAGGCAGGGAATATACAGCTCTTCCCAAGAGAGGTGCTTTCCAGAACCTAGCGCAGGAAAGGCGGAAAGGAGATACCCCTTGGGGAGAGAGTATGAAGCTCTCTGAGGAAAAAGGCCAGGTGAGGCCACAGAGGAGCGCCTCACATGCAAAGCCAGGGTAGAATGACCTGGAGGCAGGTATTGCCCTGTAGGTTTCTGTCTTCTCAGGCTGCCTCAGCCCTGTGGGTCAGTGCCTTGAGCAAGCCTTATCTACTTCCTCCTGGCCTGAGGGTGGGACATGATCTCTGATCCTGTGACACACTGTGGTTCCCTCCATCTGTGAGTCTTCTGCTCACCCGACCAGGGGTACAAACGATCTTCCCATCCTGGGATGGGGCACCAAGGTGCATGACAGATGACTGGCCCTGAAGGCACATGCAGCCCCTATTATTTGCCGGGAAGAGAAGCCCTGTGATTCCCTGTGACTTTTCCACTCACCGTGTCTAGAGTCTAAGCAGCATACGCATGAGATGGTCCAAAGCCCCTATTGTGAGAGCTGGAACAAACCTCCACAAGTTGTCCACAGAGCTAATGCCCTGTCTGTGCAAGTCACAGGGGGAGCCTACCTGAGACCTTGACTCAGCCTGAGCATGCATGTGTTCATATGAAAATGCCATGCGTGCACACAATCTCACATTCAGGTATTCCTTTCATAAAAGTGTGCACTTGAACATGCGTGAGGGTGTGTTCATGAGTGTGTAGCAAGCTTGTGTCCCTGTATACATGTTGTGGGCTCATACACTGTGCTCACAAGCACGCATGTGTGTGCACATGTATTCATTTGTGTGTCTGTGATTTAAGGTATATGTCTATGATTGGGCTTCTACCCCTCGCATCTGGCTTGGAAGTACAAAAATGATTCATTCACCTTTTGATAATGCAGAAAAGGGAGCAAGATGTAATAAGATGCACACTGAGGGAACCACTTCCATTCAGATTCTACAGTTTTGTTTTTTTTTTTAAACAGCTTTATTAGATGCCTTTGACACACTATAAATGTACTTAAAGTGTGTGGTTTGATGAGCTGTGCTGTATGCAAACACCCAAGCTTATACTACGACAGCCAAAACAGTGAACACATCCATCACCCCAAAGTCTCGGGCTCCTTTATCATACTGTTCTGCTTCCCTCTCCCAGGCAGACTGTGATCAGCATTCTGTCTAGAGATTGGTTCCCATTTTGTAGGATTTTCATACATGGACTCCTACAGTACGGACTCTTTAAAACTTTACTAAAGTGAAATTCACCCCAATAAAACTTAACATTTTAAAGTGGTATTCAGTGGCATATAGTACATTCACTATATTGTACAACTACCACCCCCATGAGCAGTCACTTCTGTCCCCCTAGACTTGACAACCACTCATTTGCTTTCTGTTTCTGCATTTGCCTATTCTGGACATTTCCTTTAAATGAGAGGTTATGCTATGTAGCTTTTTGTGTGTCTGGCCTCTCTTCACTCTACATATTTTTGAGGTTCTCCTTTTCGTGGTTGAGTACTATTCCACAGTGTGGATGGCCCACCTTGTGTTTACCCCCTTGTCTTTTTTGGACCTTTAGGTTGTTTTCACCTTTTGGCAGTTGTGACTCATGATCCCATGAACCCATGTACAAGACTCCAGTCCTCATTTTTAATCTTTTTATCTGTCTACAAGCAGAAATGCTGGCTCTGCGTTTTTGTTTTTTTTTTCTTTTTTTCTTTTTTTCCTAGCTTCATTTACTCCGTACACAGATTCTGGATTGTCCCATGCTGTTCGGTGCTGTTCCAAGAACCAGTAGTCCCTTCTCACAACCGAGTAGTGTTTTGCTGTGTAGCCAGTTTGATTATACCCTGGGGTTGCTTCCAGTTGGGGGCTCTTAAAAACAATGCTAAGAACTTTCATGTATAATCTCTGTGCAGATATCTGATTCACTTCTCGAAAGTGGCTCTTAGGAGTGGAACCACTTGCTGGGTCACATGCTGGTCATATAAATAACGTTTAAAGGAACTGCCAAAATGCTTATGCTACTATAACCAAAGCAGTTGCAGACCATATGCAAATGAGTGAACACAGTTACATACCAATAAAACTTTATTTACCAAAGCATGTGGCAGGTCTGCTATAGTCTCCTCCCTCCTTTTGCCCTTGTGGTAAACCAACTCGTCTTCATTCTTCAGAAACAAATACATATTTAGTTGTTTATTTTTACAGTGTTTGCTTTCTTTTCTCACGTGTGTACCCCATAGAATTTCCACCACCAGTTCACCTGTGCACGGTCACCATAGACCCTGTGTTCTTCCCGCCCTTGCCCCAGTCTCTTTCCCTCCCCCTTCCCTGCAGGCCTCCCATTTGTAGTTGTCTTTTTATTGTTGTTTGGTTTTGTTGTGTTTTATATTATTATTATTCCCCCTCCTTGGTCCCTCATTTTGTTCCCCAATATTCCTCTAAGTGAAATCATCTGCTATTTTTCCTTCTGGCTTACTTCACTGAGCATCAAATGCATATTTTTAATAAGTGTTTCATTTTGGAATAAGTTCAGAAAATTTGCAGACACAGTAGAATCTCCTGCCCTCTCCCCAGCTTCCCCAGTTATGAGCACCTTACCTCATCAGGGCATATCTGAACAAAAAATAGAAAAATATAAGAAATGGACATCAGCTATTAACCAGTTCCTGATACTATTCAGCAGCCCCAGTTCTTCCATTGTGTTCTCTCGCTGGCCAAGGACCCATTTCAGGAAACCCCATCGCACTTACGTCCCTCAATCTCCTCAGATTGTGGTGGTCTTGGGCAGGTGGGGATCTGGCTGGGCACCTGGGGGGTGTTCTTGTGATATTAGGATGGAGTTATGGATTCTACAAAGGAATGTTCTCCAAGCAGGTCTGTTGAACAAGTTTTGAGAGCTCTCCTTGACTTCATCCCCCTTGGTGGGGTTTCAGGGGCACTGGGATTTTGGGGTAACGTGGGCCCATGGAGCCAGGCTGTCATCTGCTTTACTCTGGGTGGAAAGGGACAGGAACTATGATGAAGCAAACTCTAGGGCAAAGATTTGATCTTGAGGTGGAGGGGCGGGTGGTGCCATTTTCTAGGCACCATGATCCTTGGATCTGTGGTCACATTTAAGTACAGATGGCAGCCCTTCTATACTTAGGACTTTTCAGAAAAGTCCTCTTTTGGGCACGGGACTCAAATCATTGATCTTAAGCTCTCCAACCCAAAGAGGGGTAGCGGGGATGAGTGTCTAATCCTCCCATCATCACCACCTCTCTGACCATACACCCCTCTCCTTCCAGCTCCAGGATACGTGCCCCGAGCCTGGGAGGCATGCTGAATCTAGGAGGCTGGCAAGATGAGTGTGAACGAGGCGGGCAGCGCTGGCTGCCAAGGGCAGGCGGCCTACCACCTGCGCATCTACCCGCAGCTGGCCACCAGCGAGAGCCAGGCCTCATGCCGCGTGATGGCCACCAAAGACAGCACCACATCAGACGTCATCCAGGACGCCATCACCAGCCTGCATCTGGATGGTACCAAGCGTTATGTGCTGGTGGAGGTCAAGGAGACTGGTGGGGAGGAGTGGGTGCTGGACGCCAACGACTCACCCGTGCACCGTGTGCTGCTGTGGCCACGGCGGGCCCAAGATGAGCACCCGCAGGAGGACGGCTACTACTTCCTGCTGCAAGAGCGAGAAGCAGACGGGACCATCAAGTACGTGCACATGCAGCTGGTGGCCCAGGCCTCTGCTGCCCGGCGCTTGGTAGAACGAGGGCTCCTGCCCCGGCAGCAGGCCGACTACGATGACCTGTGCAACCTCCCTGAGTTGACTGAGGCCAACCTCTTGAAGAACCTGAAGCACCGCTTCCTGCAGCAGAAGATTTACACCTACGCGGGCAGCATCCTTGTGGCTGTCAACCCCTTTAAGTTCCTGCCTATCTACAACCCCAAGTACGTGAAGATGTACGAGAACCAGCAGCTGGGCAAGCTAGAGCCACACGTGTTCGCGCTGGCTGACGTGGCCTACTATGCCATGCTGCGCAAGCATGTCAACCAGTGCATCGTCATCTCCGGGGAGAGCGGCTCCGGCAAGACACAGAGCACCAACTTCCTGATCCACTGCCTCACCGCCCTGAGCCAGAAAGGCTATGCCAGTGGTGTGGAGAGGACCATCCTGGGTGCTGGCCCAGTGCTGGAGGTGAGCAAGCGGGCAGTGGGAGGGGTCGGCCAGCCTGGGCGAGTGAATTTCATTAGTTTCAGGCACGGCCAGGCAACCGCCATGGAGAGAGTATGATTCAGAGCCCCCTTGAATCATGAGGGGGTGCTAAACCCATCCTAAGCTGAAAATGCACTGAGTGAAAAATGCATTTAATTCATCCAACCCATCACACATCATAGCTCGACCTAGCTGACTGTAAACGTGCTCAGAAGATTGATGTCAGTTTCCAGTTGGGCAAAGTCCTCTAACACAAAGTTTACCTTATACCAAACAGTAGATTGAATTCACTGAACAGTAGATTGAACTCATGGATTGAATACAGTACCCCATAAAGTGTGGGTCGTTTCCCCCACTTGTAGGGCTGACGGAGAGAGGTGGGGCGTGCCGCCTGCTGCCCAGCATCACTCACCTGGGAAAAGATCAAAATTTGACGTAGAGCTCCTACCGAATGTGCATTGCTTTCATACCACCATAAAGTGGAGTGATCCTAAGTTGAACCACCGTAAATCTGGGACTGTGGGGGGCAGTGCCAGGGTCAGTTGAGAGGCTGTGGAGCGAAAAGGAGCTTCAGTTGTGTTTTCACGGGAATATCGGCAAGGCTAGGTAAGCAGGTTTAAGATTAGCTGGTTGGAATAATTTCATGGCTCTGGGGTACAGAAGCTGCCTTGGTTAGGTAGTCACTGGCCGGGGATTGGGCATGAGGTATAGTTGTGAATGTGGTACAGGGTGTGGGCGCTGCCTGTGTTGGTTTTCGTGTGGCAGCTGTGCTCATAGAAATTAACTCACCTGGGAGGCGCAGGTCCTCCAGGGTCAGCCTTGCCCCAGGTACAGGATATAGGATACAGGAGTTCCTTGTTTTGTGGCATTTTGCTTTATTTCACTTCACAGGTGTTTGGGTTTTTATAAGTTGAAGGTTTGTGCAACCTTGCATCAAGCAAGTCTGTCAACGCTGTTTTTCCAACAGCATGTGTTCCCTTTGTGTCTCTATCACATTTAATTAAGGCTCATACATTTTTTTAGACACAATGCTATTGCACACTTAATGGACTGTGGTACAGTGTAAATAGATCTTTCATCTGCACTGGGAAACAAAAAAATGTAGTGTGTCTCGCTTTATGGAGTTATTTACTTTATGGAGGTGGTCTGGAACCCAGCTGCAGTGTGTCTGAGATATGCCCGTATTGAAAACAAAGAGGCCTGGTTGACTCTCTTGATGCCTGGTGGGGGCAGGGGAATGGCAGTCTGTACTGAGTCCAGCAGAAAGGAAGGTGTCCAAACGGAGCCTTTCAAGGAGCCCTTCACAGTGAGCTTCTGGGGCTCGGGGCCCGAGGTGGGTGGGAAGCAATAGGGGAGGTCATCCCTGTTGGCTACTCTCCATGGAAACATCGCTCTGTCCCTGGGGGAGCACCCCTCACTCTCTGGTCTCTGGAAAAGACCCATCCACTTCTCAGGACACAGTGTAACCATCAGCCCCCGGCATTGCCCCAGCAAGGTGTGGGCTTGGGGTCTGTACCTCTCTGGCTTCGGACCCTGGTACTCTGGGTTTTATCCTTTTAAAAACATTTCAATTTAACATTAATTCAGTCTTATGAAATATAGTGATGTAAATTGAGGAGGTTTAGATTTGTATCTAAATGTATTGGACGGCTAAGAACTCCATGTAATGCTCCTCCAGCTTACATTTAATTGATGAGTCAGTGCTGGCACCTTGTTGTTCGCCGAAGTTCATGGTCTGTACCAGGGCTCTTGCTTGATGGTGTGCGTTCTTTGGGTGTAGTAACATAGCTACTCATGGCATCATACAGAGCAGTTTCACTGCCATAAAAGTCCCCTGGGCTTCTTTTGTTCATCCTCCTCCCCCAGTCTCTGGGAGCTTCTGAATTTTTTTTTTAATAGATTTTATTTTTACATAGAAGGACTGGGGTATAGGCCAGAGGTGCGGGGGGTAAATGGATTCACCAGAGACAGAATGGGGAGCAGTACATGTGGATCTACTGAAATACACTGCTGAGGGGAGCAGCGAATCAGACAGGAGAGTCTGCTGTGCCTTGTGGGTCACCCCCTGGCTGGGGATTGAACTTGCTGCAGTGGCTGCCAATAGCTTAATAGTACTAAGGCTTAGCCCCTTGCGCCACCGAAGAGGTCCCAACTTCTGGTGTTTTACTGATCTTATATGAGCTTTTCCAAAATGTTGTATAGCTGAAATCATACCTGCATTGGTCTTTTCAAATCAGTTTCTTTCACTCAGCAGCATGCATTGAAGATGCGCTGGCTTTTCCTGGCTCGAAGCCTCATTTGGTCTGTAACTGAGTAGCAGCCGCTGTCTGGATGTGCGGCCCATCTGTCCACAGGACTCCACACTTTCCCTTCTCAGAGCCTGACTTCCTGCCTGCCCTCCACCCCAGGGGTTCAATGCAGCCACCTCAGGGTGCATTGAATTCCCTGAAATTATATGTAGGCTGCGCCTGCCGAATACCTTCCTTTCAGTTCCTCTTCCTTTCAGAGGATCTCAGCTCATCACAAGAAATTAACTGGGGTTGTGGGCCCTGGCCCTGGGCCTACATATGGAGCCTCTTTCTGTCTTCTCCTGTATTTGTAACATAAAGATTTGTTTTCCTTTTTGGCACAAATGTTTGAAAATTTTCTGTATATTCTGGCCACAGAAAGTCCTATTTTCTCTTTGGAGCTGTAACCCTGAGTTTATTCTGATGGACCCCTCATTTTGCAAATATTCTCTGAGCATATGTGCTGTATGCCAGGTGCCTTTCTAGGGCCTGGGCTGTGCAGCGCAAAGGCCTAATCAGGTGATTGGGAGCCCTGCCATGAAATAAACAGGAGGCCTCAAATGTGAACTAAGAGCCAAGGGAAGGGCAGGTAGACTGGAGGAAGGAACCAGGCGCCAGGGCACAGAAGAGAAGTGCACAGCATCAAGGAGGGCCAGGCCAGTGCAAAGGCCTTGTCTGGCCTGTTGGACAGTAGAAAAGGGATCTGAAGGGCTCAGGAGCCGCTGGGTAGGAAGTGAGGACAGGAAGGTGATGAGCAGATCATTTGGGGGCTGGGGTGCTGCCAGGTTCTGTGTGGTCAGGGAACTGTGCAGCGCGGTGTCCTGGTGTCTGCCCAGTCCCTTCCCAGCTCTGCAGCTCAGCTTCGGTGAAGCTGCTGAAGGTCCCAGCAGTGCCCATGTGAGCAGCCGCCATGCCAGACCGGTCACCCCTCATGGAAGCAGGCAGGCAGGTGAATGTGCCCCCAGGTCTCAACTCCACACAGAGAGGCAGGATTGGCAGGCAGAAGAGTGTCTTTCTGGCTGAAGACCGTCAAGCTTCTGGATGGTGTTCCTGGGGGCGGCCGTAACAAGTGGCCACAAGTTGGGGCCTAGAAAACACAGGAACTTAGCCTCAGTTCTAGAGACCAGAAATCTGATAAAGGTTTCCCTCGCTTGCTGACCGTAGAACATTTGGTAGGTTGCTTTTTGGATCTGGGAACACTATATTGTTAATTTAATAAATAAAATCGATGTTTTTGAGAAATCCCATTGATAACCCCAAAATAACCCACCAAATCATTCTACTTGCCCAAAGCCAGGGAGGCTGGTATTCAGGTGTAGCAGGGTCATGCTCCCTCCGAAAGCTCCAGGGGAGTCCCTGGGCACTGGAGGCATAAAGGCTCTGACTGTATCGCCCCGGCTCTGCCACCTGGTCACAGGGCCTTCTCTTACAAAGACACCTGTCCTGGGGGATGGGGCTCCTGTCATCCTGGGTGATCTCAAGATCTCAACTAGTCATGTCTACAGAGGACTCACTGCCAAATTAGGTGACATTTTCAGGTTCCAGGGGACAAGGATGTGTCTTTGAGGGACACGAATCAACAGCTTCTGTCAAGTGACAGCTGGTAGTGTCCAGTGCCCTCTTGCTCAAGGCTGTCCCAGCTCGGCCTTATCCTGGTGGAGTGTGTGATTTCTCCCTCTCAACTCCATGCTCCTCCCCGCAGTTACCCTAAGGGATTCTGGCACATTCTTCAAGGGTTGTTAGTCACTGTCCATGGTAGGCGTGTGCAGTGCGCACCCATGAATCAGATGCCTGACCTTGCCTGGCTGCCTCCCTCAAGCACCACGGCAGCAAGACTGAATTTCCCCAGCAGTTAGCAGCTGCTGGAGGGTGGTGCCCGAGTCTGCTTCCAACACAGGCGTGAGCCAACCCACGTAACGGCCATAAATGTGCTTCCTGGGGTGACTGGAAAGGGAGGTTGTTTTAATTTAGAGCTGTGTTTTCTGGCCACTGCACATCTGAAGTTCGGTTCGTGTCATCCCCTGTGGTTGCAGTACCTGCAAGGCACTGAGCAGCACCCCTGGATCCCACTCACCAAATGGCAGCAGGACCCCTCCCCCTGATTCTTGGCAACCAAATACACCCCCAGACATCACCACAGACTGATCTCACAGGACCCAGCCACTATTTTTTTCAGGTGCTGATCAGTTAGGAAATATTCCACAAGCAAATCCCAGCTATCCCGGGCCAACCTAAGACTTACTTTCTAACAATAGGAATAATTAGCTATGGTGCCTTCAGGCCATCTAGGTGTCAGGCTTTGGGGACCACAAGGTTGGGGGTGCGGGCTCATAACAACAGGGATAGATTCTCTCCAAGTCCTGGAGATTGGAGATCAGAAGGCCAAAAATCAAGATTTGGTCAGGTTGCCCTTTTTGGAAGCTTCAGGCACGTGTTCATCCAGGCTCTCCCAGGTTTATGGGGGCTGCTGGTAGTCCTTGGCATCCCCAGGGTTGTAGTTACATTGCCCCAACCTCAGTCCCCGTCTCCCTTTCTGTCTGTGTCTCATAGCTCCATTTCTTTTCTCTTATAAGGACACTTGGTTGCTTTTAGGCCTTACCCTTATCCAGAATGACCTCACTCAGGGTCCTACCTTAGTCACATCTGAATTAGGCTCCATTCACAGGTTCCAGACCAGGAAGTAGACTTATAGTTTGGTGGGACACAAGTCAGTCCCTTACAGGTCTGCCAGACCAGGATCAGAACATTGCCTGAGTCTCGGCCTGTGTTCCCTCTGCTTCTGGGTGAGATTTCCTCCCTCACCTCGGCTGGGGCCACAAAAGCCAGAGACTACCATGACTTGCAGTGCTGGGGACTTTTTCTCAGCTTCCCAAAAGGAGAAGTTGATTTCTGGGGTTTGGGTGTCGCCGGGCGCCCCCGCTGGGTGCGGGTTGCAACCTCACTGTGTGCAATTCTGACCAGAAAACAGGAAGGGGGCACTGTGGAAAGCGGGTTCCAATCAGCTGATCTGCCACCAGCTGCAGTTAACTGTTGCTGTCACCATTTCATGGGACATCACTTGGCTACATTACAGTGCCTCTCCCCACCCCCCCAGCCACCCAAGGTCCTCCTTGTGTGCTGCTGCGGTGCCTGGCTGGTCCCAGGCACCCTCAGAGACGCGGGACTCAGCAGCCTGCAGCAAAGACTACTGGGCCAGCTGCGAAGCATGCACTGCCTCTCCCTGGGCTTGCAGACCTCTGCATTGTCAGGTGCCGCTTTGCTCTCTGACCTCGCTGAGGCCAGGCTTCTTTTTGTCTTTCCTGAACTTTAACAAGTGCTACCAGCATTTGCCGACATGCACAGGGTTTAATTTTGAAAGCAGAAATGAAATGCGGATCCTTGCTGATGGGGGCCATTTTCCCAGACAGCCTGAGGCCTCTGTGTAGGTGGCACAGCCCACCCTGGGGAGGTGGGGTGTGGGGCTGGAGCTCACTTCTGCCCTTCCCCTGGCAGAAGAGGGGGTTGGATTCCCCAAAGAGCCTGTCCTGGGGCCAGGATCTTGTGCCACCTTTAGTCCTAAGCCCTCCTAGGACCCCACAGACAGTTGCTCACATGACCCCAGTTCCCCCTCCACCCAGCAGACCACTGTGTCTGTTCCCACCCTCTCTCAGCACTGGGCCCACCTGGGAAGGCCAGAACCCCACAGATATCCCACTTAGTGTTTGCCCTCAGGCATACCTCCCCTGGCCATGTCTTTCCCTCCTGAGGGAGGGGTGGCCCAGCCTTTGCCAAGTGTTGGAGGCACAAGAGTAAAGTTGCTCAGCTGGGGTGAGAAAGATAGAAGGTTCTGAAACTAGGGGTGTACCTCTGCAGTTAGGGTTTCTGTTTAAGAACTTCATTGAGATAGAGTTATCTATTTGAATATTAAGTTAAAAAAAAAGTTTCATCCATTTAAAGTAAAAGGCCGGTGTTTTTTAAGTCCATTCACTATGTTGTACAAATTTATCATCTCAACTTCTGGAACATTTCATCACCCCCAAAGAGACTGTGTCTCCGAACAGTCACCCCCTCTCCCAGCCACCGGTCTGCTTTCTGTTTATGGGTCTGCCTGTTCCACATAAATGGCCACTCTGTGGCCTTTGTACCTGGTCTCTCACTCAGTGTCCTGTCTTCAGGATCATCTGTGTTGTGGCATATGTCCAAGTTTTGTTTCTTTCCATGGTTGAGGATACTCCACTCCTTGGATTGACCACATTGTTTACCCTTCACCAGTTGTCTCAGGACTTCTTTGCATGGCCAAATTTGCAGTCAGCTTTCTTCCTGCCCCTCCCCTGCCCTGGCACCCTCCTGTGTGCGTATCAGTGGTGGAAGGGGCAGGGCCCATGTGATGATGGGCCCACTGGAACCCACAGGTTGGCTGAGCCAAGCTGATGGAGGAAAGTGGAGCCCTGGCCCAAAACTTGTTCTGGGCGTGCTGACTGGGGGGGTGCGGGGTTACCTCCAACCCTGTCTTTGTGTACCGGCTGCACCTGCTAAGAGGCCAGTGACCAGAGGGAGCAGAGGCTAGCCACCCCGAGCCTCAGGAAACATGGGTATGTTTGTGCATGCCATCTGGAGGTGCCCCATACAGATTCCCTGAAGGGTGAGGAGGCAGGGTCAGAATGGCCTGGAGCTGCCGAAGGGGTGCCAGGGGGGCCAGCTGTCTGCGGTACTACTCCTAAGGGAGACGTGACCAAAGATTCCCTGACCCCAGAGCCTAAAGGGCTCATCAGCCAGCTGTATTCAGTACATCTAAGTGTGCCTGGCAGGCAGGGCTGTTTTCATACACTCCCAGGAGTCGGTGACTAGGGCCACCTCTCACCCCGGGGCTAGCCACGGCCAAGAAAGTGGTCACTGCCAGGACCAGAAACCAGCTCATGCCTTTCTCATCAGCGGTGAAGCACGCTCCAGCACAAGGCCGGGGTTTGTCGTCAGGATTGGTCTTCCAGACGCTGAGCCATCTGCAAATGTTATTTTAAGAGCTAGTCATGAGTGGCAGAGAAGGCAGTTTGAATTCTGCCCCGTGCAGAGAAGCCACCGCTTGCTTGTGGGTTTCCTTGCCACAGGCATGCTGAAAGCACTCCCGTGACTTCCTGGTGCCCCTGGCACAGGTCCTTTTGCACTGGGCTTCTGTGCCCAGTGCCCTGGTCCAGCTGGGGTGATTTTCGAACCTAAACCCAGAAGTTGATTGTGGTTGAGTTCATCTCTCAAACATCTATCTCAACAGGAAGCAAGTCAAGACTGCCGGGATGGGTTTTGCTGCTCGTGGTTCCTGTTCACTTCAGTAAAATTGTGTGACGCATTTTATTATCGCTTTTGGTTTTACATGGATGCTTCTCTTGGCCTTTTCTGCTTTTTTCTCATATTTGCTTCATTCGTTTCCAGTGTCTTCGTTCTCACTGGAGTTTTCATTTCTCTTTGTATAGACAAGGGGCTAGCAAGCAATAGTCCAGAGATTAAATCTGCCCATACCTGTTTCTAGAATTGAAGTTTTACTGAGAGCCATGCCTTTCACTTATACAAATAAAATAAAGTTTTGCTGGCACACAGCTATGTCCATTTATTCACTTATTTGCCAAGCCTGTTCTTTTTTTCCTTCCTTTATTGAGGTAACACTGGTTTTACAATAGTATATTTAGGATAATAGCTTCACACCTCCTCAGATTATGCCACCACCCCACCCCACATTCCAGCCCCCTCATCCTTTCCTTTCCCATAGACCCTGTGTCCTCTCTCTCCTCTGCTACACACACACACACACACACTCTCGTCTCTCTCACACACAACCCTTTTCCCTCTAGCAGCCTCAGCTCTGCAGTCAAAACTCTAGGGTTTGTTTTGTTTGTTTCCTCAATCCTTTATGTGTGTGTTTGCTTTTCTTTATATCCCGCATATGAAATCACCCTGTGTTTGTCTTTATTCTTCATCTTATTTTACTGAGCATAATTCCTTCTAGTCCTGTCCATGTTGTCACAGATAGCAAGATTTTTTTGTTTCTTTTTTTTAATAGCTGGGTAGTACCCCATGATGTATAAGTAGCACATCTTCTTACTCCACGGCCCTGTTAATGGACATTAAGGTTGTTAACATAAATTAGCTATTATGAATAGTGCCAAGCCTAGTTATTACTACAAAATTTTATTGGCACAGGTCACATTCTCTCATTAAAGTTTGTCCGTGGTGGCTTTCAGACTATAATGACAGTAGAACAGTGCTGGGCCCGCAAAACTGAAACTATTTACCACCTGGACCTTTACAAGAGGGGTTTGCTGACCCTTCGGACCTCCCCATGCACAGAGGACATTCTGGAGTTACTTACTCTTTTTACTTCTGTTCAGCATCCCTGTCCCAAGTGGGGAAACTAGGTTTCCACCCTCATCCTGATAGCCCATATCACCAACATCACCACCTCCAGCCTTTCCGCATCAAGTTGGGTGTTTGTACGCATACCTCTACATCTGCCCAAGGGGGGCTCAAAGAGGTTTTGGGCAGTTAGTGAAAGGAGGACTCAGATGTAGATGCCTTAAGGGTTGGGAGTGCTAGCCCAGCCTTTCGTCTCTCTGAATGCTAGCACTGTGTCCCACAAATGCTGGGGATGTTTTCTTGGTGGGAAGGGATTGGGCTGTGGTTCAGGGCGATGGGGTTTCAGCCACTCTGCCTTGCACACACACAGAAGTCCCTCAGAAGTTTCTCTCTGAACCTTAAGAATTGATTTCTGCCAAGAGGCACACAGTTAGCCAGAGGCACAGTGGGATAAGGACTGAAGGGCTTGCTGTGCCTGGAGACACTGACCCTAGCACCTCCCAGAAGCCTGAATGGCCTCGTGTCCTCCACCAGCTGCTGGGAGTGGGATAAGGACTGAGGGGCTTGCTGTGCCCAGAGACACTGACCCTAGCACCTCCCAGAAGCCTGAATGGCCTCGTGTCCTCCACCAGCTGCTGGGAGTGGGATAAGGACTGAGGGGCTTGCTGTGCCCAGAGACACTGACCCTAGCACCTCCCAGAAGCCTGAATGGCCTCGTGTCCTCCACCAGCTACTGGGAGAGGTATGTGAACCTTTGGAGGCGCCCAGGGCAGACTGAAAGTGTGCACCCAGAACCTTACCATCCCAGGGTTGTGCCAAGCAAGAGTCTGCAGGGTGCTCTGGAGGCCGGGGGATAATTCCATCAGAGGGGGTAAGCCCACATGGGGGTGGCAGCATTCCTAGCCCCAGTGCTTAATGCAGACCAGCAGCCTTGTGTTTCCTGACTCACCACAAGGAAGTTAGGAGACACAGTAAACTGCAGGAACAGCTCCCAAGAGCCACATGGGAAGGAATCGGAATGGAGAGAAGGTGATAGATCGCCAGGTGGCCCAGCCCACCTGGGAAGTGGGGCCACATCCGAGCAGGAGGGGGGCAGAAGGATGAGAAGGTATGTCTGTCGGGGTACAGAGAGGATCAGGGTGCCCGAGGGCACTGGGCTCCAAAGCCTTTAATCAAGGAGCACTGGGAGCACCAGGCAGGAGCTGGCCTCCTGGAAGGCATAACCCTCCCCCACACACTCTGCGCCTCCTGTGCCCTGGAGACCTGCCTCTGGCACAGCCTGGACACTCTGGAACATTCGAAGGCTATTTTAGACAAAAGAAATCATATTTTTAGGAATACTGCTTCTAAGAGAAGAGTGAAATTATGGGGTATATTTTAAGCCCCCAAAAAGGCCTCCTTGGAATTTGCAGAGTTGATTAAAAGGCAAAGCACAGCTCAGGGCTGGGACACCCCTACCACGGCCACCACCCTTCCGGAATGTTCCGGGCATTTTGCTACATTTGGTGGGATGTGAGGGCGTCTATCTGTCTATCAGTTACATCTGCCTCACTGTTTGGGCTGGGAACATGAGCAGCAGATGACCACAGAGCCTGGTGACTGATTTCTTTCCTAATGATTACCAGGAAAAGAACAACTCTCAGGGCCCCCTCATAGCATCACCAAGGAGCTGTTCTCTGAAGTTGCCTTCTGTGGCACTCAGCCTCCGCTGGCTACAGCTAGTTCCCTAGTCCAAGCACAGGAGGCCCTGGGAGCTCAGGGGCTCCCCGCGGTCACCTGTCTTGAGGAAAGGCTGAGGGGTTGAGCCTGAGGCTCACAGTCACACACCCAGCCACAGACCACCCAAGGACCCCGGCTCCTCCTGGGTGGAGGGGAGTGGGCAGGCATCCTGACCCAAAGCCTTCCATGGGGTGGGCTCTCAGGAAAGGCTGGGTGGTCTCATCAACCCCTTGATAGCACACCGAGTGACAGCAGCCTGTGAGAGTTTACAGAGCCCCAGTGAACCTGTGACCACACAGGGATACCCAGGTTTTAACTGGGTCTCAGGCTGGTTGTCAGGGGACCTATGGCCGAATCTAGATCTGGCTTCTGCTAGGTGGAGACCAGGGATGCTCTTCAGTACCCTGCAGTGCTCAGGTCAGCCCTCTGCAAAGAGTCATCCAGACCCAGATGTCAGCAGTGCCCGTGCAAAAACCTGATCCAATTTAGGTGCCTTTAGGACGTGTACGAAAGTCACGCCATGGCGTCTGGGCAGTCTTTGGTGAGCCGTGTGGATCTGGAAGACGCAGGCTGGAGAGTCTGCTCCTTGGTGAGATTTTGCAGAGAGGGTGAGAAAGATAACAGACATGTAATTCCTAAGGGACCAGCTCCGGTTCTGCCAAATTGCCTAGACTGATTCTTGCCCTCCCTAGAATGTGTCCATGTCCCTGCCACCAGAACTTGCAGTACTCAGTCCAAGAGCTGCCGTCCACATGCAGTGTGACCTTCAGTAAGTCTCTTGCCTTCTCTGTGCTCTGCTTCCTGATCACTCCACACCAAAGGCTTTGCATGTGCTCTCTGGAAAGCTAATACTCTTGCCACCATTGTCTGCCCTAAGCCAGGCTGTCAGAGTCAGAAGAGAGATGAGAACCTCCATGCCATGATGGTTAGGACCATTATGTAGCTTGGTGACAGCTCCGCCAGTCAGCCATGGAGAGCAGGGAGTGAGCGAGCTCTGAGTTGAGGTGTGGGAGTGGCGACCTTGGGGAACCTTCATGTGTACCAGTGGTCTTTCACACTAGATCTAGACCTATCCAGAGCTGCTGCTTCATAATGAAGAGGCAGCAGGGAAGGGGTTCCATGAGGGACTTGAAGGCTGGAAGCAGGCTTATGACAGAAAAGTCAAAAGGGAAGGTCTGCCCCCAAAAAGTGTCCAGGAGATTTTATTCCTGACCACTGGGGATAGTGAAGATCCAGTGGCCCTCCCGGCCTCAGGTAGCATGGATTGTGGCGTCCCGAGGTCCCAGCATAGAATGACCCACCGAGGCAGGCGGCACTTGCTCCGATGCTCCTTTTAAAAGCGTGATGAAAACAATGAGATCCCACTCAGCCGTAAAAGGAGTGAAACCCTGACACACCCTATAATGTGGATGAACCTCAAAAACCATGTGAGAGAAGCCAGGCACAAAAGGCCACATACTTTAGAGACCTCGTTTATTTGAAATGTCCGGATCAGAAAAATTCAGGGGCAGAAAGCAGATTAATGGTTATCAGTGACTGGCAGAGACAGGGTCTCCTTTTGAGTGATGGAATGTTCTGGCATTAAAGAGAGGTGACTCAATAGAATAGGCATATTGAAGCAGAGTGGGCTTTACACATGTGAAATACTCCCTGTTAGCACTGTTACCTCTCCCACAGGGATTCCTTCCCAAAGATCTTGCACCTTCCTGCCATCTAAAAAATAAAAAAGAAAGGAGTGACGTGTACGAGTCCTAGACTACATTCCAGCAGGTGCAAGTAGTTAGCAGACAGGAGCCCCGCCACACTGGACCTGCTCCTCTTACTCTGAGCTCTTGGGTCACCCTAGACACCCCTGAGCTTATCCATCTCTTGGACCTCCACAGGAGCCCTGGGCCCAGCAGGATATGACCATTGTGGGGTCAGACCTGAGCCCTGGCCCTAAGAAACAATCCATGGGCACCTTAGATGGAATTTCTCTAACAGCGGCTCCAAAATGTTGTGTCCAACCCACTTCTCCATCCCTGGACTTCAGACATTCATTTTGCTAGTGGATGAAACTCTTAATGTCAAAGATGAGACCATTTGCCATAATGGATTTAAAATACCCTCTCCAGGGTACTCAGTCTGTATTAAGCCACCACTCTTATAAACTAGTTGGGGCCCTTCTGGTGGTGCAGTGGGTTAAAGCGCAGCACTGCAAAGCTAGTCGCAGCCTTTTTAGTGTAAGTTGGATCCCTGACCCCAGAAGTAACCCACGTGGCGCAGCAGACCTCTTATCTTGCCCGCTGCTCCCCTCAGCATGTACTATGTCGATCTGCCTGTTCTGCTCCCCACTCTGTCTCTGGTGAATCCTCTCACTGCCCCTGCACCTCTGGCCTGTACCCCAGTTCTGTATACATAAATAAATAAATCTTTAAAAATAAATAAATTAGTTGGGAACAGAAATCAGCTGTTTCTATAAAGGACCACCTGTTAGCGTTTCTGGATTTCAGGGCCATGTCATTTGTCACACTACTCATCAAAAGCAGGCACAAGTGATGCATAAATGAGTGAATGGGCCATGTGCTGATAAAACTTTACTTACAAGAAGAGGCAGGTGGTGAGAGGGAACCATCAGATCCAAATAGTAGGACATTCTACAAAATACCTAGCTACTCCCACCCAACTCCCCCCAAAAAAACTGCCAAGGCCTCAAAAACAAGGAAAGTCTGAGAAATTTGACGTGGGGGCTGAATATAATGTGAGATTCTGGTACAGAAAAGGTACGTTCAGAAAGCTGAAGAAATGCAAATAAAGTGTGGGCTTAGTGAATCATAACATACCGATCACTGCTTCATGAGTTGTGACATTTGTGTTGCCAATAGGCAAAACTGGGTTTAGGGTACATGGGAATTCCCTGTAATATTCCTGTAACTTTCTGCAGATCTAAAACTATTCTGAAATTTAAGTTTGTATTTAAAAAAAAGGCATCAAGCCAAATTTGGTCTGCATGATTAGCAGCTCCTGGCTTAGGCAAGCTCCCACCACCTTGGTGTGGGTTGCAAAGCAAATCTTGACGGGTAAGGTCATGGCAAGCTGAACCTTGACTCCAGGCACCGCTGCCCTCCCCCACTTCCTCATTTCCGCCTGCAGCACCCCAGCCAGCAGTCTTCAGTACTGTCTTCCTTACCCTCGTGCACACTGTCACCATATCCTGTTGTTTCTTCCTCTGAGATGTTTCCACTACTGCCTGGGCTCCTGCCACTATGCTTGTGTGCTGGTGTGTGCAGGTGACAGTGTCCAGCTGTCAGTCATATCCAAAGCACCCACTCCCTGACCGGGCCCCTGTTGGAACACAGAGTAGTAACCCTTGCCAAGAGATTGATTTGGGCTTCTGAACTCAAGTTTCCCCACCTCTAATGGGCAGCAGCCCTTGCTTCTTAGATCTGTGAGGATTCAAGCTGGGAAGCAGCTCTCAACTGTGATTCTTTTTTTCCCAGTGCCTGTTCCAGGTTTGTCGCCTCTCTGCCTTGCTGTATCTGCTAGAACGAGACCTTCAAGTGGCAGGCAGAATGGGAATTGTACGTTGCAGCTTAAGATGTAGGTGGTGAGTGGCCAATCCTGGCAAGACCCTGTAGTGTGAAAGTTTCCTATCTCTCCTGGCTAAGCATTAAGCAGCTTGAGTCAAGTGCACCGAGCACAAAGCTCTGCATCTTCATCCTTTGCCACTTGTGACACTCCTGCTCTAGATATTCAAGGAAAGGTAGAGAGGAGTGAGTAGTTGTAATCTTGCCTTTTATCTCCCCAGATATACCTTGCCCTTAGAATTAACCAGAGTAGTATGTCTCACTCTTCAGGAATTAGAAGAACCCCCCTGGACTGTAGTTTAAGAATTCAGAGTCCTTAGTCATTACACAAATTCTGTAGGTCTGGAATAGGACCCAAGAATCTGTATCTTCAACACACCCTCACAGCCCATGCTTGAACTGTCAACTTTTCTTCCTGCTCACCACAACCCACCAGAACTGCATGATAGAGATGGCATGCTGAATGGGAGGGAGCCATTCCCCTCAGCAATTCTGACTCTCCTTCCCCACTGTTGTAAGTAAGACAGCCCTATAATAATAGGTTTGCCAAGCTCAGGTATGGAGGGTGGACCCAGGGGAACTTGGGGGTACCATGGGGTAGCATCCTCCTAGAAAGTATGGAAAGAGATTATAGCCTTTGCAAGAGAGTTGTGGAATACTCTGGAGACCACAGACTTCCCCTCCCACACAGCTCAGGGAACTCACCTTTCTGTACATGTGCAAACACTGGTTTTGCTGCATAGAAAGTACCAGAATTCCTTGATAGTCACTTCAGCCCTGTAGTCCATGTGGTTTGGAATTGTGTAGGAAAGCAAAGATCACCCCCATAGTGACCTCTAGTGAGTGACACGCTGGCACATGCCCCTCCTCACACAACCCCCTCAGTTCACCCTACACATGACTGCTTGCCATCCCTCACGCCAGGGATCCTCTCTCCTGGATCCTGCCTCCCAACAACTACAAGTTGCAAAGTAAGATTGAAAGTCTTACAAAGGAGCGGGATTTCAGGAAGTTAGCGAAAGTGACCTGGTGAATTGTTCTGGAGTCAGCCACAGCCACAAGCAACAGATGGGGAAGAGCTAATGGTGGTAACTTCTGGAAGGAACAAGTCTAAACTTAAATTGATTCAGTCCACCTATTATAAGAAGAGGCTTTTTCAGCTTGACCCCTATAGAGCAAAGTTTAACACTCTGCTTTGTGAACAAGACTTGCATACCAAAACCAAAATGGTTGAGAAAGCTAAAAATAGAGTAACAGACTTGGGCAGAGCAAGCAGATAAAGATGGAAACAAAGCTTACTTCCAACATGGAGATGGGAGGACTGAAGTCTGTAAACATTAACCTGTGGTGAAGAAAGTGATGTGCGAAGGTATGAGTTATCAGTGTCTGTGTCCCAAACGACATAGTTGTTGCCTTTACAAAGCAGAAATTATGAAAGATACTTGGAGAAACAGATACAAATGCATAGTCCAGACAAGGATATGAAACTCCCAGACCACATCCTTAAGTCAGATCCATGTTGTGAATCTTTCACTCTAGCATAAACCATTGTAAGCACCCATGGTACTTTGGCAAAATGCATTCCTATATCGAGTCACAGAGAAAGCATCTAGAACTTCCCAAAATAAAAATATTTTAATGCTTTTTAAAAAAAGATTTATTTATTTATACATACAAAAACTGGGTATAGGCCAGAGGTGCAGGGGGGTGAGAGGATTCCCTAGAGACAGAGTGGGGAGCAGAGCAGGCAGATCACTCGAAATACACTGCTATGGGGAGGAGCGGGCAGGTCAGGAGAGGTCTGCTGCGCCATGTGGTCACCTCCAGGACTGGGGATCGAACTTGCACTGAAGCGACTGTGGCTCACTTGCAGTGCTACATCCTAACCCGTTGTGCCACCAGGGAGGGTCCACAAGTAATGCTTTTAATGATTTAATAAAACTAGACATTTGGGAGAGGAAGACTGTAAAGCCCTTTTACATGGAAAAAAAAATTTAAGTAAAAGCGAACTTCTGCTCAGCAACTCTTAAATGAAGGGGCATCTCCAAATCTCAAAGTCTAATGAAAGCAAATGGATTACCTCCCCTACTCAAAAAAAAAAAAAAAAAAAAAAAACTGAGAAAAAGAATCAAAGAGAATGATTTGGGTGCCAAATGGATAAGATGCACCCTCCAGCAGTGTTGATTACTTCCTCAAATATTTTTTGAGCGGTAAGAACCAAGCAAGACCCTCCCCTCTCAACACTTGGTCTGTTCTTTATTCCTCTGATAGAGTAAGTGGTTTCGTTATAACCTAAACCAAACAAAGCTCAGTAAACTAGGAGATACAGTAACTTGTGATTTGCCTCACCAAGGGTATTTCATTTTGCTTTCAGTAGGCTCCCCACACCTACCCACCCTCCCCTGCACAGTTCACTGTGAAGGCTCGGCCCTTGGTGAGAGCTGGCCCTTCTCAAAGCCCTTAGCCTAGGTGTCCTTGCTGTGCTTTCGGTGCTTCTGTCTGAGTCTGTGGCTAACAGTCAGTGCCCTTCCAGGTAAAAACTGATTACAAACTGGGGACACAGAGGTGGGGTGAGTAGTTGCAACCTCCAGTCGTTCTGTATGCGCTTGCCCTGTTTATCCAGCAAATGACTATAGAGAGCCTCATGGTGCCCCAAGCTCTGTGGGCAACAGAAAGAGCTGGGAACCATGGCCCTGAGGAGCCTCTGCTTTGTCATCTGCGAGTTGGGGAGCAAAGTAAAGGTGAACCCTTTACTTCCTGCCTAGCACCTAGAACCCACTGAGCCTCTAACTGTCACCTGTGCAGGCTGGTGGGGAGGAGGGGTCCTGTCTCCCACCCCACAGCTGCCTCCTCACCACCATCATCCCAGCGTCGTCATCGTCCTTACCTGGCATCTTCTCAGAGCCAGGGCCCCCTCCTAACCGCAGTGCTCACTCTGCCTGTGCACAGCCCCCCTGCTTTACGACCCCAGAGGGCCTGGCTCACCCTCCATGTTTCCAGCCCTGCCTCTCCTGGTCCCCTCTGTGCCCTGGGGAGACCAGTCAGCCTGAGTCACACTCGTGCCCTTCCAGGTCCACCCTGCACATGTCTGCATGTGGGAGCTCTCCATCCTAGCCCCCTTGGGGAGAGTGGGAACCCCTCTCTCTGAGGTGGTATTTTTAACTCTGCTGGGTGTTTTGTCACCACAACCCACCTCTGCCTTTGTAGCGTACTACCAGACAGCCCATTCATAAATAAATGGCTACAAACACACGTACTCTTATACATTGACACTGAATGTTGAACTCCCTATTTCCATGTCTCATGAGACATTCTTTTGATTATTTTTCAAGCGTTTAAAAATGGGAACGCCATCCTTAGCTTGCAGGCCGTCACAGAAACAGCTTGCCATCACTCATCACTTGCCGGCCTCAGTAGGTCTGTGGCCAAACATACCCCTGCTGCTGGCTCGGCAGCAGGAGGGTGACCGCCGCACAGCCATGTCCTTTGTGTGGTTCGTCATTGTCACACTGAAACAAGAGCTGAGTCTTTGAGCCAGACAGAATTGGAAAGGTAGGGGTTTACCCTCAGTTTTTAGCTCAAACCCCAGAGCAGTAAACTAATTTGACTTCTCTAGACCCCCTGGAATCCCCTGGGGACAGAGTTGATCTCCTGATCTACTCATCACATATATCCCTCCACTCCACGAAGACTTGTGGGTTGTTTTTCTGGCATTTCCACACAGGAAAGCCCCAGCCCCAACTGGCTGCCAGGGCCTCTTAGAGGGCTTGGCTGAGCAAACCTGGTGGTGCCGCAGGCCACCTCTGCCTTGTCTATCAGCTGTGTCCTCAGATGGCCACAACCTACTGACAGGTGTGGACCAACCACTGATTCATAGGGAATTCACTCTCCCAGATTGTGGGGAACACTGGGGAGAAAACATGGTTCCGAAAGGGGCTTCTTGGTGCCAGCAAAAGCTTCCAGTTCCTCCTGAGCATCTCATTCTCTGTTTCCCCCATATGGCTGGAACAGGGGGTCCTGAAGGCCAGGAACACTCTTCCCCTTTTTAACTTCTTTTTAGGCTCCTCTGGTCTAATATGGTCTAATATTTGTCATGTCCTTTTAGCAGGCTGGTACCAAAGCCAGTCACTTGTTATCTCAGTGCCCAGCTTTGACCAGACATGGAGACCTGGAAGTATCACAAGCCTCATGAGGACTGGGGAGGAGGGAACAGTGGTGGCATCACAGAGGGAAAGGCAGGCGACATTAAGACTCAGGAAGGCAGTAGGCAGTGCTCAGACGACTGGAGGGGAGGGCTCCTGGTGTGGCTATATCCAAATCACAACCTGATGGACAGGCAGAGAATCCCTGTTGGAGCCCCACTAAAGAGGGGGCTCTCTGAGGCCAGAATGATGCTGGGCACACAGCCACTGACCAGTGAGCTGGCTGTTAAGTGGATGGATGAATGAGTGGTGAGTGAGCAAAGGGGCAAGATCGTGTGTGCAAAATCACCACAACCTCTTCATATGTGAGATCCCTATGGGCTGTTCAGGAAAATGGGAGAAGCCAACCTCACTACCCAGCGGAAGCCCCTAGAAAGGTCCTCTGAGAAAGAACAGCCACAGATAAACCTGGGGGTGACAGTTAACCCTGGTCAGGCTTCCTCCGCCCACTGGAAGGATGGAGATTGGAGATTTCCCCTGGATGGGTGACTTTTCTCCAGGGGAAACCCCAGGTCAGGGCCTGTGGACAAGGCCAAATGGGGGAGTGCATCCGCCTCTTAGCTCACTCCATGGATCTGTTGAATTTGGAAATTGGAAAGCAAAACTGGTTTGCCTGACTTGGTCTGTCTCCAAGCTTATTCGTTTTGCACTTGTGTGAGGCCCAGGTGTGAATTCAAAGAGTCCTTGGGAACCCACCTGCCTGACTGCCCAGCCCTGGATGAGCAACCTGGGGCCAGGCTTCAGGGACACAGCATGGAGAGAACCACCATGCTTGGTCTTAAGACTTCAGGGCGGGTGGCTGGCTGACTTCTCTGCATTTCCCTATCTGAAATGGAGATGGCAAGTCTGTCTCTGAGAAAAGTACAAGCAAAAGAAAGAATCAGAAGCCTCTGGTGCATCTGGCTGCCTAGTCACGTCTTAGGTCATTCTGCCTCTGGTTTCTTTTCTTCCCAAAATATTTACAGAACCCTCCAGCCAAGAGATGTGTGTCCTGTTTAGATACAGAGTGTCCCTTCCAGGAGTTTTTTGCTAAGCACAATGCTTATCCATGGTTGTCTCCAATTTCAGAAACCTTTTGAATCTCCCAAAAGAAGAACCTCAAAGACAAGAATGTTGGAAATTGACCACATGTCCTCCTGCCAGCTCTTAGTATTCCTGGTGGGACAGGGAATCACCTGTTGGGGACATAGGGACCCGCAGGTCCCAAAGGAAGGGATGCTACTTCTCTGACAGTTTTACCTAGAAACCACAATTGGGGCGTTTTCAAATTAATAAGGTTTTCTTTTTTTCTTTCATTGTGTAAACTTCTAACTTTTGATAGGCAGCTAGCGAGTTAGATATGTATATTTCTATAAGTACAGCTTATATTAGAAATGTGTATTTTTTTCTAGCCCTTTTTTTGTTTTATAACAGTTTATTTTTACATCATTTTGTACATTTTTTTCCATCTCAATTGTAAAGAAATGTGTATTTTTATCCTTTTTCCATTACTATCCCCAGTTCTCACCATTCCCCATCAGATTTGATATGCAACCTGTGTTAAATTACCGCATACAGTTCAATGTCTTTAGATTATTTTTTAACTAACGATATACAATCATATATAAGTTCCAGGTGTTGTATACTGTTACAGCTTGACATCTGTATATGTTACACTATGTTCTCCACCCAAAGCCTAGTTTCCATCTAGGAATGTGTATTTTTAGCACAAAAGAGAAAACAGTGTCTTCAAGAAAGTAGAGAACTTTTCCGAAAAGCACTTTGCCAAGCTTGTCGGGTTTCTGGCCTGTTGGGAAGACAGCATCCCCGCCTCTCTGGCCCCCCTTGCCAAATTACTCACATCATCGCTGGCGCCCGGACCCACTTCCACCCTGCCGCCCACCCCCGGCCCCACACCAAGCACACCCCACCAAGCACACCGGCAGCCCTAGTGCTGGAGGCGGGCCACCCCGGCCGCCGGCCAGCGCGGGAGCAGCACACAATAGTTCTCCTGGCTCCGGGGAGCCCCCCTCCAGCATTCCCTCCTCCTTGGACATATAATAGCACCAACCGGATATTTTTAGATCAGCTTTGAAAAGTTGCACTGTGCTGAGACCGCATACCAGACGCATGAGGTCATCCGGCCCGCACGGGTAATCACAGAGCCAGAAAACCAGGGCTCCACGGGGCTGCTGCCCTCACATCCTGTCCCTCTTGTCGACCCAGAATGCCAGACCCGGTGCTTCCTAGACGCTGACACAGAGACTTGTCCTAAATTCCAAAGGGATTCCTGGGACTGTATGGAGTGTAAATGTGCATTTTGGGGACATCTCTGCAGATTCTGGACATGGTGCCCACGTGGAGTCAGGGAGCACTGGCCATGTGCTCACAGTTAGGCCAGGCGGGACTTCACACAGAATGGGGGCGGGCCTGGGCCCATCTTTAGCTCAGGTACCACCCTGAAGGGTCCCTTGTCTGTGGAATGGAAGGAGACAGCGAGCAGTTGCTGCCCCAGAGGGGAAGCCCCCAGAAGGGAGCCTCCAGAGTGCATGGGCTTTACTCCAAACCAAAAAAAGTTGTATGGCAGAACCTGGGAGAAAATATACATTAAACCTAGAAAGAGTTTTTTTCCCAGAGGATTTCTCAGTACCTCCCATGCACATGGGGTCCCTCAGTGCACCCCAGTAACCTCAGACATCCATCCTTGCAAACCCTTTCATCTGTCTGCGCCTCCCAACCCAGGCAATTTCGCCTTCTCTGGGGACATTTCTTGGCTGTCACAGATGCTGCTGGCAGCTAGTGGGGGGGGGCAAGGATGCTGCTCAGCGCCCCAGAGTGCACAGGGTGTCTGTCCCCAAGTGTCTGACTCCAAGTGTCAGCAGTGCAGGAGCCCTGCTCAGGGTTCCACAGACACTCAACGTGCCCCTAGCAGCTGGCGCATGGCTGCTGGCCAGTAGCTCTATGGGTAAACATCAAGACCTGATACTGAATCAAACCCTCCAAAGACAGATTGTTACAGGGCACCCCAATGTAAGCTGGGTCCCACCTGCATGCTTAAGATTCAGTTGGACTGTGGACACACAAAGGTTCAGCAATGGGTTTATTTACAAGGGGAAAGGAAAAGGAACAACCCAGGGAAAGAGAGAGAGAGAGAGATACAAGTTAACTAGAGCGTCCTACCAGTTCTGCTGACTTGGAACTCCAATAACACACTGAAAGCTGATCAAGAGCCAAACAACCAGCTGCTGAGCACGAGGCCAAGAGACACCCAGAGCCCACATGTCCGGTTTTCTCCCAACCTGGCTGCTCAGCTCCACCCTCAGGCTCCAGCATACTTCTCATCGGTATGATGGGATCTGTAGTTCCAGTATCTGGAGTGGGGGTGGAGCCCATGAAACCTGTATCTGTTACAAGATCAAAGGGTCTTGGAGTGAGAGACTCTGGACTGGATATCTGGTTCAAGAAAATGTCTCAGGCCATATACCTCCTTCACAGACCAGATAGAAACAACCTCTCCAAAGCCCCCCACCTCCAGGTTGTCACTCTAAGGGTCTTCCTTTATTGCCACATTCCTACTGGGCCCCTTGGCAGTAAGGTCAGGCTCAAACAGCTCTGAAGTCTGGAGCCCTTTCTGGTAGTGAGGCAGAAAGCCCCTCACAGCTGCTCCCTGAGGAAAGGTCCTGGGTCTCCCATAGCATATCCTTTCTGACAGGACTTCTACCGTCAGGTCACTGCTCCAGAAGCTCCCATCAGTGAACCATCTGCATCCATCCCTCTGCAGAAAGAACTAGAAAGCCCCATCTGCTCTTGGTGTTAGCACATCTCCCCACCATGTCCACCCCAGCAAACCTGCAACCTGCTCCTCAAAACTTGGCTGGGGCCTGGTCATTCCCAGCCTCCCTGCACAGCTTCCCCAAACAGGAGCATTGCTGGCCTGACACCCTTCTCATTTACTTTCATGTACATACACACATTCATACACGTGTGTGACTCTAGGCATTACCACCCCGCCCTGCCCCCTCCCAGAGTCACCCTCTTGGCCACAAGGAGGAAATGGCCTCTGTGATCACTTCTTCCTCTCTTCCTCCCTTTCCTGCAGCTTCACACTCCTTGAAACAGTATACATGCCCCCTCCCCCCCCCAAAAAACAAAACAATATCCCAGGTCCCCTCAAGGCTGTGTGGAACTCTTCCCTGGTCTGTTCGGAACTCTTCCCTGGTCTGTTCAATCTATTTATCCCTGGGGGGGCGAGGGGGAGGGGGGAGGCAGGGTGGATACTTTCCAGGAACCTGGGCAGGAGGGAGGTGTTCTCTGTCCTCTTCTGGGTAGGGGTCACATGGGAGGCCCTGGGAGTGGGGGGTGGAAGGTGGGGGTGGGCATTGAGGTGCAAGCTCCATGTACTTTGCATTCTTGCCTCTTATGTTTGGGGAATGAAACCCCAATTCATGCCACAACACAAATGAATCCTGAAAACATCCTGCTGAGTGAGAGAAGCCAGACACAAAAGGCCACATAGTGTGTGATTCATTTATATGAAAGGCCCAGAACAGGCAAATACACAGACAGAAAGCAGATTGGTGGTTGCCGGGCTGGGGGAGGGGAACAGGGAATGACTTTTCATGGGGATGGGGTTTCCTTTTCGTGATGGAATGTTCTGGAATTAGACAGAGATGGTGCTTGCACAACACTGTGAGTAGCATTGAATCGTTAATTTTATGTTATGCCCATTTAACCCTAATTTCTAAAAATTTTGCTATGAAGCCACTTGTTTTCCCATGGTTGCAGGATTCCTCCAGGCTAGGACTTGTGACCTCATTCATTCCCTCACACCCCTCCCAGAGCCCCTATTAGCTCAGGACCCAGTAAACTCCTTCCCAAAAGGGCCAGATAATAATTATTTTCAGCTTTTCCAGCCAGACAGCCTCTGTCCAACAGCTCAGCTCTGCCATTGTGTCACCAAAAGCAGTCGGGAGTGACCTGTAAATGAACAGGCCTGGCTCCGTGCCAGTAAGACTTTCTCTATGGCCCCTGGGGTGGGAGTAGGGTTTTCATGTGTCAGGAAATATTACTCTTCTTTGGGATTTTCCTTAAACCATTTACAAATGTAAAAAACATCCCTGACTTGTAGGCAGCATGAAAAAAACAAGCAGCTGGCCAGATTTTGCTTATTTTTCCTATAGAAACAAATATAACCGAGAAAGAATTCCCTTGACTGGCATTTTGAATCACAAAGCCTTAAAACTTGGGCTCCACATACAAACACAGAGCTCAGGAGCCGACATACGTGCATGGACCTGGCTACAGGCCTAAATGTTGGCGTTTCTCGGAGCAGTTTCCAGTGTATGTCCCCAGCGCCCAGAGGGAGCTCTGAGGCCCAGGGAAATTTCATCCTCACATCTGAAAGCATGCTTTTGTTTTCCCCACACAGGCATTTGGGAATGCCAAAACGGCCCACAACAACAATTCCAGCCGATTTGGGAAATTCATCCAGGTCAACTACCTGGAGAGCGGCATCGTGAGAGGGTGAGTTGGCATCTGCCCATCATGCAGTTAGCCTCCATCTGATGTCCCCGGCCTCCCAGGAGTTAGGGGACGGTCGGTCCAGGAGCTCAGTGGCTGAGCAGGCATTTATGAATTACATGGGGGGAGTCCTTGATGTGAAGGACTGAGCAGTAGGTAGGAAGGGCAGCTGGGGAAGTCCTACTTCCTGGGAGCACTGAGCACTGACCCAGCACCCACAGAATCTGAGCTGCTGGGTGTGCTGTTGTGAGGGGATTTGCACAATCCATTTCCTGGTCTTGGTAACATTTGTAACTCTGTAGGTCTCCAGGTAGGAGCTCTGGCATTTGGCCCTGTAGTCAGGAAACATGATGCATTTGTTGGGGGGAGCTGTGAAGGGTGGTGGAAGATGAATATGAGGGAGACAGGAGGAAGGTAGATCAGTGAATGAGTGGGTAGATGGACAAATAGAATTCATGGGAAAACTCCATTGTCAGTCGGATGGATGGATGGATGGATGAGAGGAGGGTAAGATTCACTAATGGGTGGGTGGATGTGTTGATTGGTGGGTAGGATAGATGATGGCTGGTGGCTGGGTGGATGTTTGTTTATGAGGATTCATTGCCTGACTAGTCACAGGAATCACCACCCCCTCAGTTTTGGTATGAGGGTCTTGATGACAGTGGCATTTGTAAAAGTTTTAGATGATGTTGAATAGGGGGATGAGAAGCCCTGAATTTTAGAGGTGGGGAGGAGACCCAAGCTGCAGCTCCCAGAGGGCAGAGAAGGTACAGACATTTCAGGAAAGGGGTGCTCCCCCTCCCAGTATGATGGGGACAGGGAATCAATTCTTGTGTCTAGACTCTTCTTTTTTTTTTTTGAGAATATTTGTTTATGCATACAGAAGTGGGGTACAGGCCAGAGGTACAGGGGTGGGAGGATTCACCAGAGACAGAGTAGGGAGCAGAATAGGTAGATTAACTGCACACTGCTGAGGGGAGCAGTGGGCAAGACAGGAGAGGTCTGCTGCACCATGTGAGTCAGCTCTCCCAGGAATCAAACTCATGCTGAAGCAGTTGCAGTGATATAGTTGAAGCTTCGCAGTGATATATTCTAACCCATTGCGCTACCAGCGAGGGCCCTATCTAGACTCTTCTACACCTGACTGATGATCAGTTGGCAGTTCACATTTAGGGCAAGAACAGGAATGCTGTTTTCCCTACTCCTCCAGTCTCTGGCTTCTTTCCTCCTCACTCCCACTCCCAGTCAAGGCTCCAGTAGCGCGGCCTTTGCTATATACTACATCTGTTTGGGACTCCCTCTGCCTCTGCATGGGCACCACCCCCTCCCACAGGAAGTGCCTCAGTTGACCAGAGACACCCAGCACCCAATCTGTCCTTCTCCATAAAGACCCTCACTGCTTATGTTCCATTTTTTCCTCCCCTGGGCCAAATGTTATCCAACTGTTAGCTGCCACAGGGAGAACCTCTAACAGCAAAAGATGTCCAGAATGTCTGATAGGGTGGGGTTATACAGAAACATGTTGTTTCTACTTCTCTGGGGCTCCCCTAGAAGAACACAGATGCAAAAAGCTGCCTCAAATATTCCGGGGTCCCAAACTGGCTCAGTATTGAGGCTCTCTTCCCAAGGATGCCGTTCCTTCCACTCCTGCCCTAGCCCTCTTCTCTACCTGCTTTCTATCTTGAGTCCTGGAGCTTCTGTAAAAGCACCGTCAACCAGGAGGCTTAAAAATAACAGGAATTTCTCCTCCCGGTTCTGAAGGCCAGAGGTCTAAAATCAAGGCATCTCAGGGCAATCTCCATCTACCAATTCTAGGAAGGGGTCCTTCCTTCCTCTTCCAGCTTCTAGGGGCTCCAGGCGTCCTTGGCTTGTGGCTATATCACCCCAGTCTCTGCCTTGATCTTCACATGGGCTTCTCTGTCTTTCTATGTCTCCTCATCTGTCTTTTAGAACACTTTCCTTCAATTTAGAAACCATCTGGGAATGATCTTATCAAGATATCCTTACCTTAGTCATGTCTGCTGACATTTTTTATAGAGTCACATTCTCAGCTGGACATATCTGTTCAACCCTGTTTGACTTTACACCTGCAAAGCCAAGTCGTCCAGTCAGTCCCACCTGCCCCAGGCTTCCACCAAGCTCAGACCCAATGGCCTTGGGTTGACTATGGATTTTACAGACCAACTTAGGAAACTGGTCTCAGATCCAGTAAAAAAAAAAAAAAAAAAAGCCCACAACTGTGGCTGCCCGAGATCCCAGGAGGGAGGTGCACTTCCTACCTAGCAGTAGCTCCAGCAGGCCCATGAGGAGCAGGCCCAGACTTGGTTCTGCTTTTGGCCACTTTTAGGCAGATGACACTTCTCAATGCAGTTTCCCGCTGAGACCAAGGGTCAGAGCCAGTTCCGCAATTTGTAAGGCCTTTCTCTGGCTGGTTTGAGGGCTCAGTGCTGGGGGATCGCTGACTCCCAGTAAAACCCCGTAGGTACCTGGGCCTCCAAAGTGATCCAGAATGGGAAGAGCCTCTTGTCCTACAGATGCCAGCACAGTGCAGAATGAGTCACAAGGTGAAACTCAAACATGAGCCTGCAACTCTAGAACTCCATGTGGTCTTTCTCCCCCAAGAGAACAAATAGCAGAAAACTAATATATAGTTGACCCTTGAATAATTCAGGGACTAAGGGTGCTGACCAGACCCCCCCCCAACATACACACATAGCTTTTGACTCCCCTAAAACTTAATATCCTGCTATTAACTGAAATGCATACTGAGAACAAGTAAGAATGCTTACTGAGAACATACAGTCAATGCACGTTCTGGATATTACATATATTCTTACAGTCACATACACTAGAGAAAAGAAAATATTAAGAGAAGTACAAGAAAAAATTACATTTACTGGAATTATTGCTCCCATAAGTTAATGTCATCTGTTTACCAGGAAACCTGAGCGGAAGAGGACCCACGCAGTTCAGACATCAGCTGTAGTTAACAGTGCAGGGAAGGGAAAATGTGAGTTTGACAGAAGAGGCTACATACAGCACAGTGCTCAGGACTGGGAGCAGGGCCTGGTGCTGGCCCCGGGCCTGCCACTGCGCTGGCATCAGTTGCCTCCCATAAAACTGAAGGTCTCAGAGGAGGGTGGCCTGCAGGCCAGCCTAGCTCATACCCTTGGTGAAGGTGGATGCCCTAAAAGACCGGCCTCTTCTGTCCTGGTTGGGGTGGAGGGAGCGGGTGCCCATGCCCGTTCAGGTGCCTGCTGGGCCACCTCCCTCCTGAGTCCCCAGGCAGCAGGAGCCTCCTCCACTTTCTAGCACTTCATCCACCCATGGGAGTCTAGGTGCCACCTTCCTCCCAAGGGAAGCAAATAACTGTAATAAAGTCAACCTTGAACAATGCTGGGGTTGGGGTGCCAACGCAACCCCTTGCAGTTGAAAATCCACTCAGAACTTTTGGTTTCCCCCCAGTCGTAGCCAACAGTGTATATACGCCAGAGGGTGAGAGGATTCAGGGTGTTACACATCCCTGTAAAACAGTGACTTGAATTTTGATTTTCATGACCATGAGGTTTGAGATGATGGCTGACAGGGTGCCTGGTGGGCCCCAGCACTCACATAGCCTCATGGATCTATGTCCATCAGTGGGGTGAAGAAACAAGCACAACGCAGTGTAGAGTATACGTGGACTGGGCCTTTCTTGGTGGCGCAAGAGGTTACATTACAGCACTACAAAGCTGGCCACAATCACTGCAGCATGAGTTCAATCCCCACATGGCACAGCAGACCTCTCCTGCCTCACCCACTGCTCCCCTCAGCAATGTACTTCAATATGCCTGTTTTGCTCCCCACTCTGTCTCTGGTGAATCCTCTTACCCCCTGCACCTCTGGCCTGAACTCCAGTTCTTACATGCATAAATAAATAAATCTTTAAAAAAATAGAAATGAAAATGATGTGGAATATGAAAGGTCCCATTCAAAACTTAACCCATGGCCCACTTTCAACATGGACAGTGTATCACTGGTCAATAATCAATAAAGTTACAAAAAGAGTAGAAAGATGAACTCATACTTATTCCATCTTTTTTTTTTAAAGATTTAAATATTTATGCATACAAGAACTGGGGTACAGGCCAGAGGTGCAGGCTGTGGGAAGATTCACCAGAGACAGAGTGGGGAACAGAACAGGCAGATTGACTGAAACACACTGCTGAAGGGAGCAGAAGGTGAGACAGGAGAGGTCTGCTGTGCCATATGGGTCAGCTCCCTGGCCAGGGATTGAACTCATGCTGCAGTGGCTGCACATAGCTTCATAGTGCTGTGCTTTAACCCGTTGCACCACCAGGGAGGCCCTACATCTTTCCTTTTTTATTGGAGGAACATTTAAGAGCTAGAGAGTTGGTGGGGGCAGGAGGGCCCTTCCTGTGTTGTTCCTGAACACACAGGTCCAGTCGCTCCAGGAAGGGGGTCCCCACATGATACCACGTCAGGCTTCACCATGCAGCAGCCAGCCTGCACCGGGTCTGGGGAGCAGACGTGGTCAGTCCAGGTACTTAATTGTAGAGGTGGTAGTTACAGGACATGGGGGCAAGTGAGGTATGTATGGCATTTGAGTGACACTACAATTATGCACTGCTTAGTGAGGGGGACACGTTCTGAGAAACGTCTTCAGGCAATTTCATCATTGTGCGAATGTCAGCATGTACTTACACAAACTTACAGGGGACAGCCTGCTGCCCAACCAGGCTCGATGGTACAGCCTGTGGGGACCCCCATCACCTATGTGCTCCATTGTCGAATGAAATGCATCATTAAGCAGTGTGTGATTGTGTTTGTACATTTAGGGTGATTGTATTTATGACACTTAGCATGATTCTATTTGCAACATTTAAGGTGGTGGGTTGTATTTATGATATGTAGGGGTATATTTACAATTTAGGATTGTGCTTACCCCATGTAGAATGATTATATTTGCAACATTTAAGTAATTACATTTCCAGCAGTTAGCTTGATTATATTTGCCATGTTCAGGATGATTATGCATCTGTATTTACCTCATGTTGAAGGAAGTTAATTCTTTGCTGACTTTGCCACAGCAACAAATTACTCTAGTTCTTTCACGAAACGATATTCAAATAAATGCTTTATACCCTTTTTCATTTTCATGACAGAGCTATTGTCGAAAAATACCTGCTTGAGAAATCTCGCCTGGTCTCTCAGGAGAAGGATGAGAGGTAGGATCTTTCCTTAGTGACCCCACCACACATCTGCCTTTTTCCCAGTAGCAACAAACAAGCACTCAGACTTGGGGCTGGAGGGCGGGTCCATGGCACGTTCCAGGCCTGCTCCTGAGCCAGCCTTCTGTACTTACTGTGTGCCTCCCGGGGGCCTTGACCCAGACTAGGGGCTCATGTGTGCCACAGTGTACTTAGATTAGAAGCCTCTCTGATGAGCCAGTGACAGGGACACCATCCCACCCCCAATCACATACACAGAAATCTACTCATGGGAGAAGCTCAGGTTAGTTTTTCTTAAGACATTGAGGAATGACTTATTGTGTCAAACTTACACATAGTTGAGTGCTCCTTCCTCCCTGGCGCTGTGTCTCTGAAGCAATGTTAGCAGTAGTTTGAAAAGTAGCTATTGCTTGGCCTCCAAAAGTGACTTTTTCTCCTTATTTTCACTCTTAGGAACTACCACGTGTTTTACTATTTGTTACTTGGTGTCAGCGAGGAAGAACGTAAAGAATTCCAACTCAAGCAGCCTGAAGATTATTTCTACCTCAACCAGGTAAACAGCCCAAGTCCTGGCTACAGACGCCACTTCTGTTCCCTGCTGGTTGTTTACCCATCCTGCTGGAGGTCGGAGGCCGCCCTCCTTGGCCCTCTATGGAGTCCCCAAATCAGCTCCAAGGAGACCATATAAAGGCCCCCATTCATTCCTCATGCCCTGGGCCCGGCCCATCAGTCCCAGCCAAAATCATCCTGGCACACCACCCTCACTGGCCCTGAAATACCCGGCATGCGGCTGTTTTTCAGCATAACTTGAAGATCGAAGATGGGGAGGATCTAAAGCACGATTTTGAAAGACTCAAGCAAGCCATGGAGATGGTGGGCTTCCTCCCTGCCACCAAGAAGCAGTAAGTGGGTGGGCCTGCTACCTCACCCGCTCCCCTGTGGGCACCCCCTGCTACCTCACCAGCTGCCCTATGGTCACCTGAGGTCTGATAACACCAGGTGGTTGCTGCACAGAGAGGGTAGTCTGATGACATTGAATATACAGAAGGGATTCTTGTCATTAGTCACCAGGATATGTCAGTTAGAACCAGAGGGACACAGCGTGAATGCACTATCATGACACAACTGCATGCTTAAAAGTGGCTAAGGTGAAAGAAAAAAAGAAAGAAAATGGCTACGGTGGTAAGTTTATATAATGTGCTTTTTGCCATCAACTAAAATTTTAGAGAAGTATTAAAAACCATACGCAGTATCATCCACACCTCCCTAGACAGCCAGTACCCCCAGCATACTGCAGGGAGGGCCCCCCTTCGCCCAGCCACTTTGGAAAATGTCTGGCGGTTTCAGCTACAGCTGTGTATACATGACACACGTTTACTCAACCCAAGACACACATACACATACACACACACATATACAAGTGCACACAGCAGCCTCGTTTTGATAGCCAAAAATAACCAGAAATCTCCCAAAGTCCACCAGTGGAAGATTAAACAAATGGTGGTGCATGCATTCAGGGGCCAGCAATAAAGGGCCTGACCCCATTACTTGTCCACCATCAGCACTGCTCTCTGGGCCAGATATGCCCCCAGGGGACGTGTTCATGGTTATTACACTGAGGAGTGGGGTTGGGGACACTGGTGTCTGGTAAGTGTAGGCCAGGGATGCTGCTCAGCCCCCAGAGTGCCCAGATGGCACACAGCAGAGAGCCAGTGTGAAGCCGAAATGCCGATGAAGCCATTCACATCAAAGTATGCTGCTTGCAGTAACAGGGTGGCACCCCACCCCCACATCATGGACAAGTATATACGATTTCATTGACATCAAATTCATGGTCAGCACTAGCCATCAGGACAGCAGCTCCTCTGGAATCTGGAACATTGATATTCATGCTAGTTGCCAGTTGCCAGGATCTTTATAAATTTTGTGACAGTTCACAAACCTCTATGCTTGGAGAGTATGTGGGGTTTTTTGTGTTTTTTTTTTTCCTCAATACACATAATTTAATAACAACAATAATTATAATAATAACAACAATAATAAAAGGCGACCTTGTCCAAAATATTTCTCGCCATCAATAGTAATCTATTTCTGTCTTAGAATTCTTCCTAACTTTTTATAACAATGTAGATATTCATAGGACCCTTACCAGATGGAAAGAGAGGCAGGATTCCAGATTCGGGATGGGAATTTGTGGAACAACAGTGGTAAAGAACATCTAAGTGGAATTCAAGTGCAAAAATTCCAATTCCTGGTTCTTCCTCTAACTCCTTAGGAGAACTTTCATACATCTATGTGGGGTTTTTTTGTAGGCAATTATACATCCATTAAAAAAATTTTAAACACCCCCCCCCACCCCAAAAAAAAAAAAATTAGAAAAATCTGGTCTGTAAAGCTCTCTACAGAGGGAGTCCCTGACAGTGGGATTCCAGATTTTTGAAACTCCATGTATCCTGACTGCCAATTACTGGATTTACAGTGAGTGAGCCTAGTAATTCAGCCTTGCTTGCTGGAAGTTTCTGTATACGCCACCATCCCCATGCACTCTTTGTCTCTCAGGATTTTTTCAGTTCTCTCAGCCATCCTGTACCTGGGCAACGTGACCTACAAGAAAAGAGCCACCGGCAGGGATGAAGGCCTGGAAGTCGGGCCCCTTGAGGTGCTAGACACGCTGTCGCAGCTCCTGAAGGTACCATTGCCCTCCCTCGGGCGCAGGGCCTGTGGCGCAGGGGAGCCAGAACTTCCTGCGTCAGCCATGCTTTCTGCAGACTGGGTCCACCTTTTTTCTCCCCACATCTATACAGCGCACTTCCTTGTTTCTGAAGGGCTCTCTCCCTGGCAGGGACCTGTCACACACATCACAGGGTGGCAGCTGTGAGGGTGGGTCTAGTGCAAGCAGGCACAGGCCTCTGGATAAGCCCTCAGTGCATTTTTGCAGGCCTTTAATGCTCTCTTAGGAAACCAGGTACACAGGCATGCCAGGCAGAGATGCTAGCGTGGAAGGAGGCGGGCACGGGCTGCGTAGGGGGGCCAGGAGGCCCAGTAGGCAGCCAGCCCACCAGATCCCTGAATCTTTGGGCTTTTTCTCTGGCCTCTCTGGCATTCTCGTCTCATAGACTCACCGCAGAGTGCTCCTTCCGTAGCTGTGGCCCTGTCTCAGAGTGCTGATACCCTTTTATCCCTGGTCTCTAGGCACAGGTCCCCACAGTTACACATGCACACTCAGTGCTCTCCAGGCCCTGGTGTCCGCAGTCATAGACACGTGTGCCCTGAGCCTGTGCCTCTCCGCCCCGGGCATCCATGCTAGTAGCAGGAAGCAGCAAAAAGCCCGTTAACTTCATTTACCCTACAGTAGGCTTCTTGGTGCAGGCACAGGCATCCTTTTCCATCTTCCTCAGGCCGTGAGCCTGATCTCAGGGATATGAGATCTGCCCAACAAGCTCTCCACTCACTCCTCCCTCCTGGACCTCTATGCAGGTGAGAAGAGAAATCTTGGTGGAGGTTTTGACCAAAAGAAAAACAGTGACTGCCAACGACAAGCTCATCCTCCCCTACAGTCTCAGCGAGGTAAGCACTGCCCTGGGTTCTCAGGAACACCAGACCCAAAATACCAGTTCAGGGGGTCATGACAAACAGTTGGCATAGATGATCTTTTTCTTGTCTCCAAAATGACAAAAGGAGAACCCAGGGACCCTCTGGTTCTCTCCTGAGCCAGGCTTGGCTCTTCAGCTCAAATAGCAAACTCCACCCCAGAATTTGAGCCGTGCATGTCCATGTCTGCATTCAGACTGCTCAGCAGGCGGCTCTGCGGATGTGGCCACCTGTGACCTGCAGACCAAATCCAGCCCACCACCACCTGTGTTTGTAAACAGCTTGTCTGTCACATGGCGTGACCATTCATTTACCTGCTTCTTCCCAAAGTGCCGAGAATATTGACCCTCTGACCTTTTCTAGAAAAAGTTTTCCAACCCCAAGGCTACAGCAGCACCTTTAAAACTATGTCGTGGGTCCTTAAATCCTGGTGAGGCATATCAGTGACCTGAGCTTTAGCCTGGATGTTTCCGTTATGACTGTTTCACAGTTTAGATAGTATCCATGGGGGCAGGGGTGAATGTTTAGCTGATGGCCCAGCTAGGAAGTTGGCCCAACATCTCAAACAGGCACCCTAGACCGTCTGAACCCCAGGGGCAGAGACATTCTGCAATGTTATGCAAAAGTTGCTGCAGGACCCCTGAAATCCATAGGGCTCCATTTCCACCACCCCTGTAAAAGGCAAAGCCAGAGGGACACATTCTAGATCTTGATAGCAGCCAAGCACATCTGTCAATCACTTGGTGGCATTTCAGCCCACAGCAGTTTATACAGCTGTGTTCCCAGTAGGCTGCATCACATAGGTTTGCGTAACAACACTACCTTTGCACCGATGATGAAATTGCCTAACGCCGCATTTTTTAGAACAGGTCCCCATCATTAAGTGACATGTGACTGTATAATAGTGGTCCCCTGATTCCTGTTCCTAGTAACAGCCATCCTGACATCTTTGCATTTTAAACAGGCAGCAGTCTCAAACATCTTGTATTCTCTCGATAGCATGATTTTCCCTTGTGCTTCATTTAATCTTCATGTTTTCTGCATCATGACCCAAAGTATACAGAATCCATGGCTAATGTTGCCTTTGCACCATGACAGAATTGTCTAATATAGATGCATTTCCCAAGATGTATCCTATTGTTAAGTGATGTGTAACTGTACATAAAAAGGAGAAAATTTTTTTCTATAAATTAGGCCTTAGTAAGTCTTTGTTTAAAAAAAAGTAATAACCATTACTGTTTTTACTCCCAGAATGCTCCCAGAACATTAAGGGCACAACTTTGAACCCAGCCCAGCCTCCTTGGCTAGTTCTCCCATGTGTGAGTCCAGCAGCCTTCCAGCGCCTACATTCTAACCTCCACAGTCCCCTGTTGCTCTTTGACGGGAACTTGTACATGGGAAGGGCATGGTCAATTATAGGCTGCTGGGCCCTGGCTTCGCGGTTCATGCTTAGGTGTGCCAGTGGAGAGATGGAATAAAACAGAGAAGGGGGGTTTCGGTGAGTCAGGTTTATAGTCACTGCCTCAGTTTGCCTAAATGTATAGATCCCTCCAAGCTCTGATGCCCCCCCTCGCCCGTGCCCACAGGCCATCACTGCCCGCGACTCCATGGCCAAGTCACTGTACAGTGCCCTGTTCGACTGGATCGTTCTACGTATCAACCACGCCCTCCTCAACAAGAAGGACATGGAGGAGTCTGTGTCGGTGAGTGTCCCCCCTCACCCCACTAAGCTGGGCCAGAGGAAGCCATGCCCCCAATGCTGCACGTACTTAAAGTCCCAGGATTTTGGGAGTCCAGCGAAAGGTGGGTTCCCCCCATGGGTAAGCCCAGGATAGTTCATCATTCATTGGACCCAGTACAAAATAAATATACAAGGTTCCTTATTCAATTGTTACCAATTCCAAGGCAGCGATGGCAGTGTTGGTCAGACAGGACAGTCCCTCTGGAGGACCCATGGTAGAAACTGTTTTCTCTCATTTTTTCTGTCATCACCAGTGCTTGTCCATCGGGGTCCTTGATATCTTCGGATTTGAGGACTTCGAGAGAAACAGTTTTGAACAGTTCTGCATTAACTATGCCAATGAACAGCTCCAGTATTACTTCAACCAACATATTTTCAAACTGGAACAGGTAAGGAGATGCTGTGGGTGTCTAGAATGAGCTAGAACTGGGATCTCCCTTGGGGTCTCCAGTTAGTCAGTGAACCCATGCCAAAAATTTTTGTTGTGAGAGGGAAAGTCCAGGAAAATGCCCCATATCACCCCAGCCCAGGATGAGGAAAACATCAGGGATCTTCTTGGCCACAGGTAAATTTTGTTCCTTGCCTCTGTGTAAACATGAAAGTTCTTTCATTGAGAAACAGTGTTGCCTTGAAGGATTTGCTTTGGTCAAGAACAGTAATAGATTTTATGTGTCTTCTCATCTTCTCACTATTAGTCAGCTGTCTTTACCCAACTATAGACCTTCTCAGTGATGATTCTGATGGGGAAAAACTGATGGATTTTACTGGTTTTACTATTATATCTTCTGACTGTTGAGCACTTAATGTCGCTGGTCCAAATTGAGCTATTTAGGAAGAGCAAAATATAGATTGTGAGCAAAATAGCAGATTGTGAAAATGTACTGTGGGGGAAAGAATATAAAATGCCTTAATAATTTTTATGTATGTGATCATATTTTGGAAATGGTGGGTTACGTTGGTATATTATTAAAATTAGCCTCACTGGTTTCTTTTTATGTTTTCAAATGACTTAGACAATTTGAATAGAAAATAGTTCACTCACATTGTATGACTATGGGAAGTTACTGTTTCAGAGCAGTCTGGCCCTACAACCTATTTTACAAATAAAGTTTTATTGGCACATGCCCATGTCCATTTGTTTATTGGTCTGTGGCTGCTTTCACTCTATACCACAAAGCTGAGTAATTATGACAGATACCATCAGGCTCAGCAAGCCTATTAACTCTCTGACCCTTTACAGTTTACAGATCTCTGGGTAATTTTAAGTACCTTGCTATGATAGATGTCTAAGAACATGTACTTCATAAATAATGTTATATGGCAGCGTTGCTTCAATTTAACAAAAAAGAATGTGTTTCCATTACATATCGCTAAGTATCAGTGTATACAATATGAAGTGTTGAACTTACCAGCCACTCATCAAACCTGCAGGAGGAGTACCAGAGTGAGGGAATCTCATGGCATAACATAGACTACACAGACAACGTTGGCTGCATCCATCTCATCAGCAAGAAACCCACTGGTCTCTTCTACCTACTGGATGAGGAAAGCAAGTAAGTGTATACTCTGGTCCATCTACAAGCCAGTGCACACACCCTTCCACAGCCCCGAAAGCCTTACCCCAAATCCAAACTATTCAGAGAACTTGAGAGTTTCTCGGGCTCATTGACTGCAAATCCTGAGCTCAGGCTTGCAAATCACGCATCCTGTTCACCACATAAACATTAACACCTGTGACAACTGTGAATTTAGAAACACCTGCCCTAGGGTTTTCGGCAAAGGCTCTGTGGGGCTCGGTTCGTGTGTCCTTGCAGAAGGCAACATGTGGAATCTGGGGGTGGATTGCCCAGACCCAGCACCCACTGTCCGCAGGACTTGGTGAAGAGTGGAAGGGATGTTTAAAAATTGATTTATTTATGCATACAAGAGCTGAGTGTAAGCTAGAGGTGGGGGCTGTGAAAGGATTCACCAGAGACAGAGTGGGGAAGCGGAACAGGCAGATCCACGGAAATACGCTGCTGAGGGGAGCATGGGACAAGACGAGAGGTCTGCTGCGCCATGTGGGTCATCTCCCTGGCTGGGGATCAAACTCATGCTACAGTGACTGGTGAGACTCAGTGGCTTGACTGTGCTGAGACTTTAACCCCTGTACCGCCAGGGAGGCCTGGCAGGGATATTTATAAGCAACCTCATGCTTAATCATGCGGTAGCAGTCCCTGAAATAGAAGTCACTAAAATTCATTTGCTGAATTTATTTCCTTTGGCTGCTATAATAGGTTACCAAGATAACTTGAAGCAACAGAAACTTTGTGTCTTGCACTTCTGGAGGCAAAAAGTCCAGAATCAGTATTAAAAATCAGTGGATTAAAATCAGTGCGTGACAGGCCTATGCTCCCTCCCAGTGTTCTGAGGAGGATCCTTCCTGCTTCTAGCAGCTCCTGGTGGCCTCAGGCATCCTTGGTGTGTGGCCACAGTGCTCTCTGCCTCTGCCTCTGCTCCATCCCTCCTTTGTGGGTCTCTTGTCTCCACTTCTTGTGAGGATACCAGTCATAATGGGTTGGAGCCCTCCCTAATGACCTCATTTTAACTCATTCTGTCAGCAAAGACCCTATTTCCAAATAAGGTCACACTCACAAGTTCCAGGAGTCAGGATATGGATGTGTCCTTTCATAAACAACTTTTTGAGGCCCTTCATTTACTGCTGAAGCCCAAGAGGCTGAGGTTAATCTAGCTCATCTGCCTCAGACCAAATTCCTAGTCGTGACTGGGGACAGACATGTCCATTCACATCTGAGATCTAATCTAAATCGTCATTGGGAATTCCTGGGATCTGGGAAATTGTGTCGTGTCCAGCAGGGTCCAGTCTGTCTTTGTTTAAAATCTTGCTACTTTTGTTCATTGTAGGGTTTTTTGGTTTTTTTTTTTTTGCATCAGTTTGGATTTTCCAAAGCAGCATTGTTATGTTATTTACCCCCATGACTGAGTGAGCACATTCCTCACTGATCATGACCATTCCTCAGTCCTGGCAGTGCCAAGCTTCATACAGTCTCCCCATCCTTAAACCTTCACCTCTATTAAGCCAAGGAGCCCAGGTTTGGGAATTTATCAGGAGGAACATTGTGCCGCCTGTGTGAGCAATGGGGCTGGGCACAGCATGGCATGCCAGACCTGACTTGGCATTTCCTTTCCAGAGACAGAAATAGCCAGATACAAGGGGTCCCTTATTCACCTCCAGCCCCCTCCCACTGACCCCCAGATGCCCAATCTGCTTCATCTCCATCTCCCAGCCCCTCCTTCTAACAGGAGAATACACAAGAACCCCTCCAGTACATTGCATATCCAGGCACAGACAGATCTAAAACCAGAATCCTCCTAGGATTTTTCCTGGAAGCTGCCAAGGGTCAGGGCATCAGGCTGCCCTGCACCCAGTTTATCCTGCAGCCCCAAGGCTGTCTCTTTGCCCCAACAGCAGCCCCTGGGCCCTATGCTAAGCTGCACCATAGCTTAACAAAGAGTAGCCCCAGCACCTTCTGCCCGGTCCATGGAGGGCAATCTGTGATCAGCCAATGCTCCTGCAGTTAAAGGTTTCCTTTCCTTGTCCCAGCTTTCCCCATGCCACAAGTCAGACCCTGCTGGCCAAGTTCAAGCAGCAACATGAGGACAACAGGTACTTTCTTGGCACCCCTGTCATGGAGCCGGCATTCATCATCCAGCACTTCGCAGGGAAAGTGAAGTATCAGATCAAGGTATGCTTCAGTCCCTTGCTCGTGTTGCCAAGCCACTGTCAACCTAGGAGGTATAAGGGGACCTCATGGCTGCCCCAGAGACCCCTTGGGGATGGCTTGTCCCATCATCCCCTTGACTGATCGTGCTGGGCAGGGTTCCGGGTGCTCAGACCCAGCCCCAGATCCCTGACTCCATGGGGACAGTTGAGCTGGGCCCATCGTGCCAGCCTCCCTGCTCCTCTACATCGGCCCCTGTAGCCTCAGTGAGCACTGACAGGTGACCACTTCCCTACCCCCCTAGGACTTCCGGGAAAAGAACATGGACTACATGCGCCCAGACATCGTGGCCCTCCTGCGGGGCAGCGACAGCTCCTATGTGCGGGAGCTCATCGGCATGGACCCTGTGGCCGTGTTCCGCTGGGCTGTGCTCCGGGCCACCATCCGAGCAATGGCTGTGCTGCGGGAGGCTGGGCGCCTGCGGGCTGAGCGGGCAGAAAAGGCTGCAGGTAGGAGGGACCCCAGTGTGTCCCAGAGGTCGAGGTCACAGTCTGTTGTAAAGCACATGATTCAGGAGTATTTAGCACATTGACCAAGTGATGCAACCACCCCCTTTCAGAACTTTTCATCCCAGACAGAAACATCTGCCCCAGGGTGTTGATGCCAACCTCATCGCCCCACAAGGCAGGAAGGCATGTTCCCATTTTCCCACAAGGAAACCTGAGGCCTAGAATGGCACAGTGCCCCCACCCAGGGTCACAGAGTATCAGCCTTCTGTACCTCGGCTCCAGATACACCAAGAGCAACAAGGTCAGCAGCGTTTTATGAGAAGCAGGGAATAAACAGTGTTGCCCAAATTTGAGCATCAAGCTAATTTTTTTTTTTAAGACAGGGTCAAGGAGCCCTCCCTGGTGGCACAACATGTTAAAGCTCAGCACTATGACTGCTGCTGCAGCCACTGCAGCACGAGTTCAATCCCCAGCCAGGAGCTGACCCAAATTTGGTGCAGCAGACCTCTCCTGTCTCTCCTGCTACT